>NW_027437179.1:28273299-28578299 GCF_033239565.1 Halichoeres trimaculatus
TGAATCTGTGCTAAGTTAGCATTACTCACCATGTTCATAAACAAATTGCTGTTGATTTGAGCATTGTATTCCTTCACCTTCTGCTGAATATCTGCTGTTTTCAACTCCTGCTTACCCCATTCGATTTGTTCATCCTGGAAAGAGAATTAAGAGTTGCAATGTTAGACCAGTAGGTGTCAGTGCTTGCCCTAAAACTACAACATAAACCCAAGGGAACTGAAGCTCAAAACTTATAATTCACCAGCACAAACATGAGGGCTGAACACTGCATGAGTATCATTTTAACAATTGAAAATTATGAACCAGCTACATAAAACAATAGATATGTCTCTTGAGAAAGTTCTTCATAGAGATAAGCACATAGAAATTTATTCTTGACATTTTGCTGATGTATGAAAACAAAAAGTAGTTTTGATGAGGAGTAAGAGTTTTAACTGATTGAACTAATTCAAACACTACATTAAACTACCTGTGAAGTTTTGCGGTAAAAGCAACAGCTGATCAAAATTACAATGTATTAAGTTAACAGTTAAACGATAATGCTTAATGTAATTTAAAAATGATTTTAAACATCCTCATTGTACTACACATAAAGTTGATCCACTTTCTGATAAGCTCCTTTATTTCTAGCAACAAGCACCAGTTGCATCAGACTCTCTACTTCCGGACAACGTAGCAAATGCAGAAACGATGATGTCAGCACAGCCCAATCCTGTTTGACTGCTCTGATCCCTCTGTGAGGAGGGAGGGGGTAACACGAGAGGATGAAGAGTGCATGTGCGACTGTGCAGCTGTTTGCAATGACTGGGACCAACGGTTCTGTATCGCATTCCTTAACTTGGTATTCATGTAAAAATAGCCCCCACCCCACCTCAGGCTCTCACAAGAGGGGAGAGACAATACCCTCCCTTGTTTTACAGACACATCCTGTGAAGTCAGCTGCCTCACTGACCACTAACTCCCAGTCATGTTTCAGTCATGCACATTTAGCCTCCAGCATCTGTGTGACTGTTGGTTCTTCCTGGGTCTACTGATCAGTTGGTATTTCCTGCATACAGAGGAAATCCAACAAGCATGAAGTTTCTCCACTGTACCACAACTTATTCCAGAAGCAGGGTCAAGGAGTTTCCTTAGAAGCATAATCAAAGTATGAACATCTACACAGTCTGGCAAAAGCTGCTTACATTTGTACTAAGGCAGATTCCAGGATCATAATAAACATGCATTTTATGCCCAAAATGTAATCTTAAACTAACCTGCTTCTATCTACTTACATGCAGCTTTTTTTTTCTTATAACACCTGGGACAAAGCTGTTCACACTAAAATAGATGGGTAAAGGCTTAGTCAAGCAGGACAAAATCAATAGAAGAAATCCTTAGGCAAATTGAAAGACTTGGCGCTTAATATACTGCCTTAACAAGTCAATAAATCAATACAAGGGCTATGCTGACCTTTCTAAAAGACAGTAGGAAAAATATGCAACAACAGTGTCTCTACATGCCCACATAAGGAGTGTCACATCAGTTTAGCAAGAGTACACAGCATCAAGAGTCAGAAAAAATGGTTTGTGTCACAGAGTTTCTAGTAACCACATCTGTTTCTCACCAAAGAAAGATGATACATGAGTGGGTGTGGGATGACAAAAGCAACATAAAATGAATAAAACCAAAACAATTCATGACTCAACTGTGATTGAGACATTAGGGAACAAAGTGGGTGTATGGAAGGAAACCAGAGAGGCGGGTTGGTGCGTCACAAAACATGGCCTCCTGGTTGTTCTCACCCAGAGTTAAGCTGAGTTAAGAGCCTCAGCTTGTCAAAATAAATAATAAAAGATGTATTCAAGTGTTCCTAGGCCTACAGTGTCGTGTTGAAACATGTGTTTTCTCCTGTGCTGATTTACATTTCATTAAAAGTCTTATGAGAACTGGAAGAACCACAGCCTCACCCTTCTAACTTGGATAGCATCTTCTCTACCGGTGTGCCCTTGAGCAAAACACATGATACAGCTGTGACAAACCCGAGTCCATGACCCCATTCATGTGTCAGCTTTACACTATATTCAAATAAACACAAAACAAATGAATAAACGGGAAAAAAAAAAAAGCCAGCTCAACAGCCAACATTTTGAGGAACCGACCGTCGCCCTTCTCTCCGGTTCGACTTCCCTTTTTTAACATTGTGCTAAGGAACTGACTTTTGTTTGAGTTAATTTTGACACTTTTACTCCGTCAACTATTCTTCTCACCTTCTTAACGTCAACATTTACGTTAGCCTTCTGTGTTTTGGGGAAGAAAGAGGTCCGGGCGGTGAAATACTGCTCAAACTCTGAGTCGGACTCTTCATCGCTGCAGTAGCCGCTGCTGGTGGAGCTGCCCCAGGTCATCTCGAAGGAGGGGGTTTTCTCCGTGCTGCTGGTCGCGTTTGACATGCTGGCTTTCCGTTTCAACTGCAACACTCGAGTTAAAACTCTAAAACCAAAGTAATTTTACTTGAAGTAGCGAGAATTATGCACTATTTGCTCCCTTCTCAAATATAGGCGTATAAAAGGATCCAACGGTGATTAACAGCTCCGATGGCTAAGCTTAAAAGCTAATTAATCTCTCTGACGACTGATCCTCAGAAGCGCTTCGATAGCAAACGGTGAACCCGATAAAACCCTGCAAACTTTCTGCCTCTAACTTTATCAACCGGCCACGTTTCCACTACACAAACGTTGTCTGTCTGTGAGAAACAGGATGTATTCAGGCCCCCGCCCTTGCTGTCTCGCTTCCTTCCCCCGCTGGTCGAGGCCCCACCCATGTCCGTTGACTTGAGATTGGAAAATATACAAAACCACCGGGACCGATAGCGATTGGACGTTGAGCCTTGATGCCGAAACCCCCCTTTGCCCCTGGGGTTTCTGCCGCCTCCACCCCCCTTTCACAGATGATGCTCCGTCTTCCCCGCGAATCTCTACCACCAAGTCATGTGGTAATGGACAGACAGACTGGTCACACTACACGACCATAAGCCACATGTGAGTTTCATTGTTCCTCAACTTAGAAACCCCTGAAAACATGAAACTCTGAGGGACTAAACTTCAATTCTCAATGTTAAAGTGGGGTGTGGAAATAATTTAGGTTCGGGGCCAAATTTCAGTGCAACAAAATTGTGTCTCAGTTTATCATTTACACATGTGCATCGTAACTTACTGGAGCTGAACAGCATAGTATTTTTAAGATCAAAACAACTTATCATCTTTCAGATCTTTAAGATATTGTATATTTACATTTATTTCCACCTCATTTGACACACCACACCACACAAACTAAACTTGGAACTATTAGGAAAGACATTTAAGTTAAGTTCTTCTAGTTGGTTAAGTATGCATAACAAATACACAGTTGCCTATAAAGTTGGGAAAAATATGTTCTACTTCTTCACATGAAATGACTGTGACAATATGCATGAACAACACGGTTTACTTAACTCATTTGATCTGAAGTTACACAAGTCTTCCTGCTGGCTATATTGGACCCTCTTGGGTCCATATGTTTGACACCCCTGCTTTAAAACAAATCAACAAAAGATCCACTGGACACCACATTGCATTTTGTGCATCGTGGATATGGGCAATCAATGCAATTAAAAAAATAGTCCATTATCAAAAGTAAAGGTAAACCTGCTATGACTAAAAAAAAGTCATGAGACAGTAAAAAAATTGGTGCCTACATTTAGTGCCAATAGTTTTAACAGCTCTCAGTCCTTAAACCCCAAATCATTCATACAGCCTCCAATGTGGTAAAGTGAATGCTGTTCAGAAGGAGAGCTAACTTGAAAGTCAGCCTTTCAGCCCATTCTGAAAAGACTTACAGGTTTCAACATTTGCTTTTGTTGTCAGAAATGGGTTAGGGCCTAACTTTTCTTTTAATATTTCTATGCTGCACTAAAATCCTTTTTGAACCATCATGAGGACCGATATCAAATAAACTCAGGTTTGTAGTTGTTTTTCGAAGAACCAAGCATGTAGAAAGAAAATGACCTGCAATCAAAGCTCAAATTAAATGTTTTGTTATAGAAGCTATAATTTGAGGATTCATAATCAGTACCTTTAGAACCTCCCACCAACAGTGTTCTTTTGTTGTGTACAGTAAAAACACAGAGGGGCATAAAACCAAAGGCACCATTACAAGTGGCACTCATGTTATGAAAGCATCCTTCCTATTGTACATGCTGAGGAGTTGGTAACATTATGTCTCAACACTGCTGAAAAGTATTGCCTAATTCATGGAAACAGATTATGCCTCAACCCACTAGCTGTTATGACATGACCAGATTATACCCAAAGGTGAAACATTTATATGCAACAACCTTACACATGTTAAATCAAACAGTCATTCTTTAGAGAACATCCTCATTTGTAGTCTGCTGAAGTAAAATTGGTGTAATGTAATTGCAGTTTTTTTTTTTTGCTCCCTAAAAAAACTACAATGTTGCTTTTTTTGGTTTTTGTTTATAATAACAACAAATCTTTAGACCGTTCAGATAATCTAAAGTGTGCTGTAATTCACACACATTCACATTCTGTTATTATACAGCAATTACAAGCCAGAAAGAAAACCATACGCAACACAGGAATCAATACAAAAGTCCTGAGTGTTGACCTCAAATGTTTGCACATTTACATGAGTCTTTCCGGTCTGGAACTAGTTTTTCTGATCATTTCAACTCCTCTTGTGACTTCAGGGTTTGTCCCCTCCTTTGTTTCCTATACCAAGTCAACACATATGCTGTGTATAAGGCTGGTGCACTCCAATTTAAACATCAACAGCAAAGTGACACTGGTTGTGCTCAGCTCACAGCTTGCCACAGTTTTTACATTCCAGGGATTCTCTGATAATCAAGGAGTGCTTGATAAAGAGGGAATGACTTTGACTAAATGAAAACACACTGAACAACAACTCCCCTATAGCCTTGACTCACCTCTTTATAAATACCCTTGGGGACAAAAAGGAAATACTGCTTTAAGGTTATGAGTAAACCCCATTCCTGCTGAAAACAAATTTATTAAAAGATATTAGAGCCTTTTGACACATTTTTCATCCTTTAAAAACCACTTATCAATATGTATGAAAAGGGCTCTCTTTTTTTTTTACTTTAAGTGTTTTATGCTTTGTATACGTGTGTTCTGTAATTTTGTTCTTTAACTCTTTTATGACCTACCATACCAAGCCTGCAAGAGCATATCTTCACACTTTTTCATGCTTCATGCTCCCAAACTTTAAACAAAATGTATCAGGAAAAAATGAAGATCCTACACACATTTTTTTTTCTAAATTCAGAAATTTTGTGGCTTTATTCCTCAAAAAATATAAATGTAAAAAACGTCATGATGTGTATTGAATGCAGGAAGCGATGTGAACAACTGCATTCTGGATCATAGTGGTTTTGTTGTTCACACTACTGAATTTCTGCACACATTAGTGGAAGTAAACAGCGCTTTGGGACATGTTGAAAACATATTTGTAACTCCCCAGAGTTTATATGCAAAAAGAATGACCTATCTATCTGCTTCCATCTATCTTATCTGGTTTCGAATCCACCCCCACTCAAAACTTGATTCGCAAATTGTAGCGCCAGTGCTGCGCTGGACCCTATGGGGTGAAGCAGCCAAGACAAATTCATTTTAAGGTACAACACTGAAACCAAGGCGTTTTATTTTCTTTTTTCCTCATTGTCATCTAAATGTACCTCCTTTCTACTTAAGTGACCTTTTGCAAGTTTTGGGCAGGTGCTGCTGATGCTATTACAGTATAAAAACCATGGAGTAAAATAAATGGACCTCTGTCTGCGATGTCTAACCTTGCAGAGCAGACGGACCTGCCTGATTCAGTTTCTGAACTCCTGCAGGTCCATCTTGCCAGGCTCCAATGACCAACAATTTCACTCGGCTAAATTCTGACCGGCTCAATCAGGGAAGAGAGGCAGGAGCTGTGTGAGCAGACGTGACGTCAGCAGACTTTTGTACTTGTCAGCGTTTCTTTGATTCTTAAGTTAAATTTATAAAAATGGAAGCTGTCGTCTAACGCCTTTTTCACAGCTGTTTCTCGTGATTCAGTAGTTGTTCATCTATTGTTTCTTAGAAGCATCGGCTCACATAAGCTGCGTCATACCGTGGCTTGATGTGGATTGGTCTGTGGTGAGTGTGTTAATCAGAGCGGTCGTCCAAACACCAGCTGTGGATTTTTTTAAAAGTCCCGCCTCTGAAAACAAATCGGAAGAGCTGCTACCCAGATGGACTTTTGAAATAATTCCGTGGCGGATATATGAAACTGTTCGTCTAGCGTGTCAGGTTATGCGACGTCACCCATCTGTTTCAGATACAGCCTTTCTGAAGCCTATCGTTGTCAGTAGTCATACTGGAAAAGCTGAACTCAAGAGGCGGCTTTAAGCCTCCTCACTAACAGCTACAGGGTGCCTGCCTGTCAGGCATGTGAGCTGTATCTTTTGAACTGGTGATTTACTAAAGACGGCCAGCTCCAAGAGGCCACGGGATGAACTTCGGTCTTTGTCGAGCCTGGGTTGGCTTCATTTCTCCAAGTTGGTGTCTGCCACTTGCTTAAAACCAGCTTGTTTTTCCACAAGCAAGGCAGAAGAGAGTCATGTCATTATGTCACTAAATATATTTAGAAAACATGCTTATAGTTTGCAAAAAGAAATAAACAGACTGATCTTAATAAAGATGTTTTTTTTTTCCAGTCAGTGTGCAATACGTCTGAGCGAACCCAAGCACAGCCCCAATCAGCAGTCTCCTCCAGAGTGATCAGGATGCAGTGTGATAAAATTTACAGTTACAAGAACTTGAGAAACTGCTGATTGGACTGCATTTCAATGTGGAAATTAATATCAAATCAATGACAAATAAACCCTGAACTTTTATTTTATTTGATTTGTACTTATCCGTTTTTAGCTACAACTAGTTTTGTGTAGTGTAATTTAGACCCCGCCATCTTGAAAACATGAGGTCAACCATGTTTCTTCTTCTACTTCCCTTAAAATCTCTTTACTTCCCTTTACAAATGCAATTAGGCTCTTTGTTCCCATAACTGGACCTAGCCTGCCCTGTATGATGGTTGAAAGCAAACATCCAGTTTCATATTGCCGGGTGCAGTAACTTTTACTCAAATGTGAACTGTTAGTGGAAATAAACGGAGGATGTGTGTTAGGATGCATGTTTAATACCACGAACTAAGTTCCTGTTTTTGGACACAGTATAACACTTGTTCTCTTGATTGGTCCAGCTAAATTCACACACAACCTAATCAGCACAGTAGTCCCATGTTGAGTTTAAAGACCCGTGGAAGCTTTGTGTCTCCTGCCTCGTTCTCTAACTTCTGAGGTAAATTCACTGGGAAAATCAGGTTTGATCTGAACACTGAAGTTGCCACAAAATGCAAGTAATTAGTGATGTTTAGCACCTTGGGTTGTGAGGAAGGCTGCATGAGAACAACTGAACAGTAATTGCAGGAAAGAAGGTCCTTACCACGTTCGTGTCAGTCTCTATTGTGTGCTCCACCACACATGTGTGGTCAGACAGAGAGCCCCCGTCCCAGCTGCAGTCCAAGCGAATCAGAGCGCGGCAGCGGTAGTGACATGTGAATCTACAATCTTTGAAAAGAAAGTCACTTCATTAAAATATGCAATAACAGACTTTATACTACACATGAAAAGCCAGAGTGCAAATCTAAAGAGGTGATGTCCTCCCCTGGATGTTAAGAGTCACTGCAGTTATTCTCAGTTGCCCTGCATTTACCATCTTCTCTTGCGTTTATTTTTACAGCTATTTTCAGTTTAATTTGAATTATTAGCAATGTGAATATGAATATGCTTTTTTGTCCTGCACACCAAATGCTTTATACAAACAAACCACTGCTAGTTTGTGGTTTCACGTCATGAAAACTGAAACTCCGGCTGGCTTCAAAATACATCTTGAACAAACATACTTGGCATACAGATCTGTAGAGGACCCTGGACCTTGATAATCAGGAAGCCATTAAAACCACACAAGTTTGCAAGTTTGCATGTGGCATGCTTTTCCTGCGGATATACTTCAAATAAGAGGCTAGTTGGCTATCATAGCCTTTGTAATCTGCTGTTATGAAAGACAATCTGTTAATTTCTGCTGGAACACAACATGGAGAACATCAGTGGCAAAGGAGTCAGTAAATGCTATAATTAAAACTGGGTACTGGGACATTACACATCTTTCACCAAATTTCTTGTTACTTTTCGTCTTGCCCCATTTTTTATGTAACTGCTTATAGGAAATAATTCAAAAACCCTATGTTAAGTGACTCACTGACACACCGCAGGCTCTGCTTGTACAGGCCCCAGATGAAGTCTCCACACAGGTCGCACCATGTTGGTTGAGCATGACTGCAGGGCTGGAAGTTGTGCCCCTCTCCTTTCTCCTCCGGGATCTGGGGGTCTTGGGAGCTGCTCAGGACTCTGATGATGCCCACTCGGCTCAGCAGGTCCGGGACCTTCCCTGGGCTGATCCTCAGGGCATTGGTTCTCTCCAGGCGTGGAGGGTAGCAGGGAGACTGTGAGCCTGTGAGCTCTATCTGCTCTCTGTCCGAACTCAGGTCACGGAGCTCAATGAACTCGTCCCAAGACATTGTGCCAATCAGAGACAAACTTTTTCCATTATCACTGACAGGAAGAAAAACAAAAGCACATACTGCTATTTAAACACAAACTTACACCAACACAAGTCACATTTGTTCTATTGTTTTGGGGCATTTTCTGTATTATTTTGTTAGTTTTTGTCTTCCTGTCCTCTTTTTGTCCCTCTATTCTGGGTTTTCTCTTGACACCATGGCAGAGAGTGGTCCACCAATGAGTCTCCTCAAGGCCTTACATTTTCTCACGACATTGTTATCAATAGCTTGGACATAGTGGATTAATTTTTAGCATCCGTACAGTTCAGGAAGTCTGCTCTGATGACTTTCATGTTAATTTTTTGCTGAATAAATAATGTTGACTGGTTTGAGTGAGTGAACATTTCTTGCCCCTAAGTATCATCAGCTAACTGCGCTTCAAATATACTGTAAAAAAGATGCTGTAAATATAGAATAGAAAATAGTTTATTCATCCCAGAGGGGAAAATCAGGAGTTTCATTATTATACATTAATTCATTATTATGGTATCACTAATGTATTTTTACAACTACATATTTTCCCTCTCAGTCTCTGGCAAAAGACCTTTCCCAATAAGTAAGTATTTATTTCATTCAATTTATCATTTTAAACCACTTTTTAACTTTATCATGCTTTTATTCTACTAAAACTGCAACTTTCAAATGACTGCAAAGTTCAATACATTAAGATACCTGCATGAGAAAGTAGATAAAGAAAACTTAATATTTAAAGTTAGGCGTAAATGCAGTAGACTAACACTTATAAGGCTCATTCAGTCATACATATTCGCTTTTTGGCAGATTTCATACTTTCACTACAGATGGTGACAGCATACTTGGCTATGGTTTGTTAACAACATAGAGTCGTGCAGTACGCACACGTTATTGGTAAGTCTGCAAACATTACATAAGTGGAGCATGGTATGGAGCATGGTATGGAACAAGCTTGACTCTAAACTTAATGAGTTTTCCTTCTTTTCTGCATATGAATGATGAAAATGTGAAAAATAAGACACGCTAATCACAATTTGGGTCCAGTTACAAGCTTTGTTAATTCAAGTTAACCCTTCCTTCTCACTTTCTCGGTCTGCAAAGTAATTTTGAATCTGTGTAACTTACTAGAAGTGGTGTGAAAACTGGCCCGTGGCCTCCGCTTTGTCTCAAGATTTCTTCCATCCGAAGAGAAAAACTTTCCGCGGATGTTTCTCTGAGAGTTTCCCAGAAACGGAGGTGTGCAGCATCGACTACATCTCTGTGAACAGTCCCTCATCCCCGGATAGTTTCAGAGAAAGACCAAGACACAACAACATGCAGCTGTGTCGGTAACTTTACAGCGTAACAGTCATATCCGAACGCCTCTCAACACAGAAATCATCTTCTGACTTAGTTTGCTGTCGGAGGAAGCAGCTATCATAGACAGAAAGAGTGAGATGAGACTCAGAAATGCCGACATCCGGATTTTTTTTCCTTTTTTACACAGAGGGAGCTGCTTTGAGGCCTGAGCACAGCTGAGGGGGCGTGTAAATCCCCCTCCCCCTGAAACCACTGTCTCCAATATGTGATGCATGTGGGTTTTATTCGCCAAAGCGGTGACAACATAAAATTTACAGCAGGATTGACTCTTTCAAAAGAAAGGATTCACAAAGCTTGGTCCTACACATTTATATTCTGCAAGTTTTACTTTTAGATTAGGTCTACTGCAGAAGGTAAACAATGTAACACTCACCTCAGGGTAAAGTCTGAATGTAACTAGAGGAAATATTAACCAAGAAGAGGAACCATGAATCTTCAGCTCAGCTTTTAACAGAGTATGAGTCTGAATTTCGATGGTGTGGGTTTCTCACTGTCTGATGTGATCTAAAAAGATGATCTTATGACTGTAATTGGCACTGACCAAGTAAACAGGGAAGTTCTCACTGTTACTTTATGGTATTCAAAAAATATCTCCATAAATTAGAAGGTGGAAAAATCAACCCCCCCCGGAAAAAAACAAAAACAAAACAAAAAACAGTTTCATTAAAGAAAATGAGCCACAAATGTGATAACAGGAATAAACAATATAGTCAAACATCCACAATGTGAAAGAGGAAATAAAGTTTTGCAATGTCCAAATGAAGAATATTTCCTGTTCAAAGTGTTTAGGAATAAAAACAACATGTCGCTGGAGGAGATCTGTGCTCTGTCCAGTTCTTGTCTCTCTTAGTTGTTGATTTTTAGGTCTCTCTGGATCTTCTCTGTGGCCTCAGCCATGAGCTGGCATGCTTTCTTGTGTTTAGGCCAGTGCTTCACTTGACATTCTCTGAAAAATGATAGAAAGTAGAAAGTGAGGTATACATCAGTGAAAGAAACATCCCAGCTTTAGAAAAAAAGGTAGAAAAGAAAAAGATATGTTTATTTAAAAAGTGTGTTAAGTGTGTAGAATATTTATTATCTTAAGGTCAGACTGTAGACTTCCAAACAGGAACTCCTGTGATGTATAAGTATAATCTTTTATTTGTCAGAATTTACAATAAACTACATTTATCAGTACAAATCTTTTGTGCACAGCAACCACTTTCTTCGTCTTCTTTCTCCCTTTCCGCCCGACCATTAACCCCTCCACTTGTCCATCAATTTATCTATCCATTCATTTGTCCATATATCAGGCAGTCTGTCTGAGATAGCTTGTTGTGGGTTTTTTTTGTTTTTCTTTACACTTAACATACTCTCTCTGGGTCATTTTTCAAAAATTTAATCTATCAGCAGTGATCTTAGCCTGTCACTGTGTCTCCTGGTTGGATCTCCACTAAGATCCTCAACCAGCTCCTCAACTGCTGATGCAGGGCTCAAAGTCAAAATCCATTAGACTCTTCTTTACTCCAAAAATAAGCAATTATTATTAACTAAGCCATTGTTACCTCATATCTATGACGTCTTACCTGTGGCAGTACCACTCTCCCTGACATCGAGAGCATCTCTTGGTAGCTTCTTTCCCACAGCATCCACACTTTGGCTTCTCGGGGAGTAAGCTCTCTATCACATCCAAGTTGTACAGCTGGGCCAACCTAGAAATAACAGTTAAATCAATATGAGGCACTACATCAAATATTTCTTTCGCTCCAGTAGTAAGGAGTATTATTCATTATTACCTCTGTGCCTGTGACCTCAGGTCACTTTCAGAAGGGCTGAACGTTTCTTTGACTTGATATTTTGCTATGGCCTTCCACTTCCCATTATTCTCTTGTACAATACTGTTCCACATCTCTGGGATCTAAAAAACAAATCAGAGCTGAACATAAACATGCATGGACATATAGTGTTACAGGTGTTAAAAGATGAGTATGCGTGTGTACCTGTTCTAAAATGAGCTCTTTTTTCGGTGGGGCAGGGTCTGTAACAGAAAGCTGAGCCAGGTAACGCTGCAGCTCCACCAGGTTTGGAAGCTGATCGATTAACACCTCTGTCAGGAAACCTCTTAGCTGCGGCACAAAAACAACAAACACAAACAACAGTCTAGCAGCAAGCGTTACAAAATCTGAGTTCATAAGAGGTCTATACACACACTGTACATGCATGAAAAAAGGGATAACAGGAGGATGAAAACACTCTCTGGTTATGTAATTAATGCAACAGGAAGAGGATGAGAAAGCAGATAATAGCAGGAAACATCTTAGTCAAAACAACCCTTGGAAACTGAATCTGTGTTTTAAGCCCTTGAAGGACAATGATCTGGCACTCTCACACTTCCTCTGCTTTACAGATAATGCACAGCAGACACTGGAGAAATGAGAAGCCACTGACTGAGGTTGAACTCTTTCTTCACAGTTTACCTTCAGTAGCTGGTTCTTGTTAAAGCTGTTCAAATCGTACTTCCTTTGGCAGTCCTCCTTCAGCAGGAGATTGTAAAGCGAAATCCAAACCTGACCGTCAAGTTTAGTCATCTTCAGATGATCCTCAGGGGGAATCTTCTGCCATCTCCCATTGATGAACTTTTCTACCACACCTCAAGGAAAAGTCACATTTTATAGATTTATAAGCAAACATTTATCAAACCACTTTGTAAGCAAGAGAAGTGAGAGGCAGCTGTACCTCCTCTGCAGCGGCTCCACGGGCAGCAGTCAAGCAGTTGAACAAACACACATGGCATGTTGTGAGTGCACAACATGCGATTGATGGCACTGATGCTGAAAGGAAATAAAACACTGTCATCATATCAGCCTTGGGTATGAAACAATGAGTAACTGGATATATGGTGAATGGCAGTGATTTGTAACAATTCTGAGGATTTATAAATTGAAAAACCAAAAACATTCACCTACACTGAGTCTTATATGTGAAATAAGATGCATTTATTAAGCTGAAATCAACACCTGTATTGTTAGAATGGCTGGTCTGACAAAAAAGTCCTTGGAAGATGTTTGCTTCAGTTCCCAGTTATTTGACAGCTCATCATTATTCCTTACCTGTTGGTGTGGTCAGTGATAAAGCGCAACACAGACACAGCCTTCAGGGAGATTTCAAACTCCAGATCAGCACACTGCGACAGCAACTCATTCACTGAACTAAGAGACACAGAGGACACATCAGCAGTCCCTGACAGGTTATGTTTGCTGTGAACTGTTGTGCTCTCTTGGGTTGCTTTGCTGGCTAGCAGGATGAGTTTGCGATGGCAGTAATCCACCAAGTCAAGAACAGAGTCATCAGCAGCTTCACAAGAATCCTGTGTAAAACACAAGATTAATAAAAAAATGCTTTGAACTTGTTTAAACAACATGTTAGATGTTTGTTTTACTGTGTGGTTTGCATTTCTGTTGGTGTCATAGTATTTTATTTTATATGACATTTCTACCATTTATAAACAATGAAAAAATCAGTTCAATTAAACTGTCATATGGTGTAGCCAAAAAAAAAAACATGACAATTATTAAGTAAGCCACTTTTCTACAAGTTATGCAAGTGTACTGATGAAATAAGTTATTTGTTATGAAACATCTCAAATTTAAAACATTTCATGTCTAAACTTTATAATATGGGTCTTTATTGTATGGCGTATATATTTGCTGTTTCTGTCTCATTTTGGGTCAGTTGGTTTAAAATAATTTAAATTTCATGTTTACAGTGTAGTAGACTGTTAACATCATATTAACTTTTTGCGCAATATCAGATTTTTTTATGAGAAACTTTGGTTACACCCATTGACATTTACCCGTCTCACCCGTCTCAAACTAACCACATCTTTCATCCAGCTAAACCTGGCATAATTTATCAATACATTATTATGAATTATACTACTGCAAAATTCAACACTTACAATATTCAGTAGATTTTTTTTTTTTTACCTATATCTAAGTGGTTGAAAATATACTTACCTTGTGAAACATGATTGTTTCCAGCAGGTTTATAATTGTGGCTTCATGGTTGATCTAAGAAGGACACAGTCAAGAACATACAAAATCAACTATGAGCACTGCAAGATGATCATCATTTCACATCTTGATTTGCACCCACTGCCATGTGAAGATGAAATGTGTTCTTGGGATTAAAGTCTTGCAGCTGACACAAGATGGGAAAAACTTTGTGCTTCCACACTTCAACAAGGATCATTTCATGCACCAGAACAGGTATCTAGAGCAGGGAGAGAAAAACACAACTGGATAAAAGTCTGTTTTAATGTATACATGGTACCATTATGGGTTGCAGTAACATCTATACACTAGCATTTAGCCTTATCTGTCTTATAACTCACCCTAAACTAAGTTGTTTATGTATAACCATATGTATAAAGCAGCAGTCACCTTTCCATATGATACCAGGAGCTCCTTGACAAACTCATCATGCATGGCAGAAGCGTTCAGTATCGCCTGCATGTTAAGTTTGACTATGTCCTCATACTGTTTAAACCACCTGTCAACACACAGTGAGAAAAATCATTACACAGTACACCTTTTCTTTTACCCGGGTTATGTATGACTTGTCTGTTTGCTGTTCTTGGAACTGAACCTACTTGACTAATCCAAATTAAACTCTTTAAAACAAATAAACAGCTACTTTTACTTACCTACTGACCTACTTCTTCTCTGCTTGATCAAAAGTTCTACTAATTCTTGACTTTCTTATACCTTTCTTTCAGAATTATTTTGTTCTTTTAGTTGAAAGCTAGTATAACAGGCTTACCTTCAATTTTTCTTTTGACACCTTAATCAACATAAGTCAATTACAATTAAGTTGCTTTTCAACAGCATATCCAAGGAATAAAAACAAATAAATGATAAGAGCGTTTGAGGTGTCCTGTGCATTTGACAACAGGGTCC
The DNA here is from genome assembly GCF_033239565.1 of Halichoeres trimaculatus. NCBI lineage: Eukaryota > Metazoa > Chordata > Actinopteri > Labriformes > Labridae > Halichoeres > Halichoeres trimaculatus. The sequence goes on from NW_027437179.1 coordinate 28,288,272, forward strand.
AGGGCCTAGATTTGGTTCCAAATGTGCCCTACCAGGATGAACAAAGATAGACTGAAGAGTAATGGAGTTATCAAATCAACTCAATCATTTTAATTGTGGATGGCAGGCAAAAAAACAATTAGGGGTATATTTACTTATCATTTATTTATTACTTTCTATACACTTTCTTACTTTTGTTTACTTGATTGCTGCTGTGACTCCTGAATTTCCCCTCGGGGATAATTAAAGTATTTTCTATTCTATTCTATTCTATTCTATTCTATTCATCACCCTGGAACTAAATGTGGACCCTGGTTCCTCCTGTCTCTCAGAGTTCCTAAAATGGTATCCAGGTCCTGAGATTAGTTCCTGCAGTTGAAAATCACCTTTGGCTGGTTGGTGATACACAACTTTTGGGCAAATCTGACATCAATGTTACAGGAAAAAAAAAATCAAGATTTCTAACCAATGAATTGATATAAAATCATTTAAAAATGTGTCAGCTTTCCGTGTTTACAGTTTGACACGTAGATGCCTTAAAATATTGCTCTAAATGTTTTTTTTTTTTTTTGGACATGGGAACAAAACAGTCAGTAATGGTTGGCCCCATTGGTGGGCGTCTTTTAATTTTGTGCTCTAAGGGGTCATAGCATGAGCTAAATAAAAGAGACAGATCTTATAACTTGGAGTAAGGCAGTAGATTAAAAAATTAGCCGATATATATTTTTGTTTTCATTTCTCGTTGTTCTAATGTTGCGATACAGATGTAATATGTGTCAAAAGAAGCAATGGAAATAACGAAATTTGATAAAAATTTCGCGAGTTTTAAACGTCTTTGAATTCACATTTATACCGATGTTTCATTCAAACGTTAGCTAGCTGTAGCCCAATGGTTTACGTTACCTCGCAGAGCCCACTTCTTTGAGAGAAAAAGTCTCCAGACTTTGAATAAACCCCTCTGCCTCGACTGGCATGATTACCGACGTGTCCATTGTGTGCCAACTCATAAACACACACTCACACAAAAAATAAGCATAAAATGACTTTCTCTATCTACTCCAGCTGAGTTGTTTCGAAGTTAACTAGTGTAAGTGATACCACTATAGTGGTTGGCATGGTTACTGCAAACGGAACGCAACTTAAGGCGCAGTACCTGCCTGTCGCCAGAGGGAGGCGATGCACCTCCATATAAAACCATGGCTAGTAAAAACAAGAGGAAGAAACTACAAAAGCACTAAACAAAAAATAAAATAAAATAAAATAAATAAAAAACACTTTTTGAAGTATAGGTTATGGTGTGGTTTAAATCAGTGCTTGGTGATTTTAGATTTAAGGTTATCAAATAGAACAACTAAATAATTTTACACTAAACATTGATTTACAAGCCACTGTCAATGGGTAACTGATATATAAAGAAAATAAATCTTACCCTACAAAGAAACAAGAAAAGGGGGAAACTACTGAATACAAAAAAAAATAAACTTTTTATTTAAAGTATGTAAGAATGGTTCTTTTGAAATTTAGTATAAGTTTTAGACTATTCCATGAAATCTGAAGTTTACTTTCTGGATGTCCACAAAATAACAGCTTTGAAAAGTTTATTATTTTTTTTTCTAAGTTTTGAGTTTTCTTTGGTTGGAACAATGTTCCATAAAAAAAACTGTCACACTGTAATATAATCTGTTTTATTAATTAAATTTCCTTTGTACAATATTACTAAACTTCAACGTCGGTGTTCGACCTTGAGAAAATGTCACAATGATGAGGAGAGGGAAATTTCAAAAATCAACCATAAAAGTAAGAAAATACTGCTTCTGTTTCCAGTGTTATTTTTCTCATTGAAGGCATCTTTGGCTGAGGCATCTCTATCATATTCAGCCCGATTGCTCGTGCTTATTTTTGAGTTTATGTCACATCACTTCCAGCACACCACAATGTTAGGATCATTTTCCAAACGTTCATCCAGCTCTGCGTAACTCATCCCTGTGAAGTGATGAAAACAAAAACTGACTTAATATTTAGCAGATCTTTAGATTCAAACTGAAAGCAGAGAAAGATCTCAAAGAACCTGCCTGTTTTACAGCAGATCTCGTCATAACTGTGACAGCCGGTGTACAATCTGGGCGGCCTGCTTCGCTCATCACGGATGACTTTCACAGGATATTTCTGCAGCCGTCGAATCAGACTCTTCATCAGTCCAAATTGGATCAGCCTCCTGAAGGACAACACATAAAAAAGGTAACTGTCGCTCTGATTGGACTTCTCGAGAGCTCCTAAGTCTTCTCAGGAAACGATAAGATGCTTGATGCTCACCTCTCATCAACCCTCTGTAGCTGCTGAGAGTAGCGTGCACAAAGGTCTCGCACTGTGGTTCCTGGACTCAGACCACAGTAGAGCTGGAAAACATCCCTGAGACTGGCACGCTTCTGACCTGACACAACAAGTCAATAATGAGAGAAACCCAAAGCTCAAAAAACACAACACATGTAAGCAACAACAGTCACCCCTGTTTACCCTGCTTAGTGACATAACTCAGGCACTCCTCCTGAATGGACTTGTCATCGATGAGGTTCTGGACTTTGGGGGTGGTGCAGTAAACATTAGAATACTGGAGAGAGGAAGAAAGACACATGCTGATAAAAATACTGAAAAAGCCCTTCCAATAAAAATGGCAGACAATTGAAAAATAAAGTTAAAACATTTGAAGACATTTTCAGATTTGAGTCATTACATCCTGGGATTTAAGGTAACACATTTGAAATCATTTGGATTTAATTCTTACAACTTCCATTTTTAAATATAAAGGGAGTTCTTCACTTCTTACAATTCAAACAAAAGCTGTAGATGTAGATGATGATGTGCCTAATGTGATATTTTATTTTATTTTTTACCAACTATTACTTTATTATTCAAATTTTTACAGTATTTCTTTCTGATAATCAAACCTTTTGAAACATAAAATGCCCTTATGAATCTTTTTTTTTTGTTTCTCAATAGCATTGTGGCTCTCATATAACAAAACAAGCAGGAGATGAATAGGCAGCTTAAGTCGAGTGTTTTTGGGGAGTGAGTTTGTACCTGGTATATTGACACCAAAGTCACAACTTCATAGTACCTGTGAAGAGAGCGATTTCCAAATTTGTATTTATTTATTTATTACAAAATAAAAGCCTAACAATGCCGAAATGCAACACACTAGCCCAGTCATGACTTGCACATAATTCTGAGAAATTTTTAAATGGATATTTGATAAACATTTAAGTTTTACCATCAGCAGCACAAAACAACAGGAGACTGGTTTATCAGGACATGTTTGTGTGGGTAAACACACAGTTATACAGGCATGCTGGTCTGCAGTACACCGAACACAACAGATGAGGGTATTATGACGCACATCAGCCTGTCCTGGTCTGTGTTGCCTTTTTGTACTCACAGTAGATTCTGCACAGCAATGCGAACAAGATTGAGCTCAACGTCTGCTTCAGCAGAGATCTTCTGAATGTGTCTAAATCCATCGATATAGGGTAGGATCTGCATTAAACAAAACAACATTAATGAGTTCCTGGGAACTTAATTGGTTAAAGCAATCACAAACTCTTGTGCCACATAAAACTCGGAGTGCTGCTACAAGGCCAACCTGTTGAGTTGTAAGATCCCACTGGGACTTGATGAAATGTTCTTTGCATTGTGTGAAGACAGGGACGTCATACTCCTGCACTATTGGAGGGTCTTTTCTTAGCTGGATCAGCTTTAAGTGGATGGTGTTTGACTCATCTGGACACAACAGAAGAACACAGAAAGAAACATTAAAAACAAAAATCAAAAAATGACTCAACCTTTAGTTCAGAATGACTGTTTGCACTTGATGATTATCGATACTTTCAAACTACTGCTTGAACACAATGAAAAGTATCTAGCAGCATCTTTCTATTGATGAATAAGTTTCTTCTTCAGTGTTTTGAGTTAACTAACCAGATGTGTCTGTGCCCCATAGAAAACTGAATTATACACACTTGAATACATAAACATACCTATGGGCAGGGTGCAGGCTCCAGTGGCGTTGAGATCTTCTAACAAGGTTGACATTATTGGCAAAAGTTTTTGCTTGCTCTCCTCGTTGGATATGAAGCCACTCTCCAGCTGCAACACAACCAGAGCAAAAAATGATTCAGGATAATCTCTGAAAACTGTACAGAAATGTGTCAAATGCAGAACTGTGGAAGCATATTTTTCTCTACCTCCAGAGTGGTAAGATATCCAGACAGCTTCTTCACAATTGGCTCCAGTGCACAGGTGTTGGTTTGGGCATCACAAACCAGACCAAGGTTGAACAGGAGGGCATTTCTGCTGTACTTTTTATGTTCAATACACACAGGACATCCAATTAACTTTTTCCCCATGGCAGTGCTGTAAGAATCATCAAGAGCAAAAAGAAAAGTTTGTTACAAAAAAAGACTGTGCCACCTTGATATATTTGCAGAGATCCAAAGGGAGCAAGAAGAGGGGTGTTTGATTACATACACTGTTATTAATTTGTTTTGCAGTTCTGGCTTAGTGATGATGTAAACTTGAACTGTGTCAAACAGCTCTCGTGATATATATTCCTCTGGGACCTATTGAAAGATGAAGAATTGAAAGAACAGAACACACGTGTTAGAATAGACAACAAAAATCCCAAATAAACAAAAGAAGATTAAAAAACTGCTTAACTTTTAAAATAACAGGTTTACTATTATGACTGCTGTATAAGTTTTAAGCACACTTTTCCAAATATATGATAAATTAAATCACGTGGTAAAGTTTCTACTTTAAGTGCCTAATATGATCCTTTGATACTTTCCTTAACTAACTGACCACTAACTTACCTCTTCCTTATGGATAAAGCTAAGAAAGATGCACTGTTACTAGTGATACTTTCTAGGAACTCCACGTGTTCCTTTGTTAAAATTTAAAAACAAAAAACTCAATTCACAAGTAATTAACTACTTCAGGTGTCTTGATATCATTACTTTCAATTGTTTAGATTAATTATCCAGTAAAGTTAGTTTTTGAGGTAACATGTATGAAAGTTTGGTTATTTAGAGACCATTCTCTGAAACAATGTTCAGAGTTTTCACCGATTTCGCACAAACAACTGCACGCTTACCTGATATGTTATTTTTGGACCCAGGGTGGGGTGAAACTCACTGAAAAAGATACATTCTATGCGGTTTGACATGCCCATCACACACTTGTTTGTAGGAGCACTCCTCTCCTCGAAATATAACTATAAATATGGACAAAATACAAGCTTTAACCAAACCCTCACAGCTATCAAATATAATTTACTTGTCTACACTGCTATTTAGCAGCTGCAGCTAGCTGTCAGCTTCCAGTTTTAACGTTTGAAGAAAGGCTCATAACTATCTCAGGAATAAACCTAACAGGGCTGTCGTTCAGACTATGTCCCAGCAAATGTGGTGTCTCTGTATAAAAAAAATAATGATTTAAAGCTCTTTAAATATTCCCAATAAGTCTCCAATACTCGTTGCATTCAGGCAGGAGACCTGAGAACAACAATAATGACGGCTTCATGAGCACCTCGTAAGTTACAGAATCATAACCGGAAGTCTTACACTGTCCAGTTAGTTGAGTTAACAATTAAAGATCGTTATAACATTTTTTTGTGAAATATCTTACCAAATAACTCTGATACACTTTTTGAAACATGGCCGGTTTGGGGATTTAGGAAAGGAGTAAATTTAGACAAAACTGGGGCACAAAACCAGCTTATCTTGGTGAGCCGGGAATTAAAAAGATGACGTTGTGAATTTCAATTATGTCACCACTAGCTAACACAATTTTCTTTGTCTAGGATATCTTATTTTTAGAAACATTCCGGCTAGATTTGATTTTCTCCGTGGTTTATACTCTGATTTACTTTTTACTCAGTAGTACCTAAAGGCAACACTACTCATCAGGGTCAGTGCTGCGCAGTATGCGGCCGCGCACGAGACGTTCATCATATCAGAGGACGTCTGCGGCGCCATGTGTAAGGAAGTACTGTCAACAATGTGCACCAGTGTGCTATCCTATCACAGAAAATGTCCTTTAATGAGCACATAGGGTCTAACGGTGGCCTGAACGTTTATATATAGGACAAGTGAATACCAGAGAGATGCAACGGGAGAAAATGACGGCAACATGAGCTGAAAATGTAAATGCGATGCAGGGAAGTATCTGCTAAGATCAACCATGTGGACAAGATCACCGAGTTTAGGATTCAGGAGTTTTGGAATAAAGGTAACTCGGATACATTAACTCAAACTCCAAAGTCATACAAATTTAAACACCATGACTTTACTTCCCAGTGAGAGCGGCATTACTGCTCAAAGTAGCTGTGGCATTTCGCTTATTTATAGTTTCTTTCTTTTCATTAAAGTTTCACATGGAGGGACTAAATGAATCAGCCTTATGGAAATGATCCCCGACACAACCAATAGTCTGACTTCTTACTCTGATTATACCACTGAAATAAAATGAAAGGAGGGGATACATCGGCTGAAAATGAGATACAAAAGTGCAGTGGGATATGGCGAAATAAGGATAATATGTAAGGTAATTATGTGAGGAAAATGGTCAAAAAACAAGCAGAAATAACCAATGTCTAAAAATCTCTCAGTTCCTTCTCTGTCTCTCTCTGTCACAATTTCTAACACTAAATACTCTATCTGTGAAGTGCTTATTTTTTATAGTCTGCAATGCGTCTGTTTTGACATAAATTTGGTACTAATAATAGATTAGCATCCAAAACAATAGGTCATCTTGCAATTACAGATAACATTCAGGGGTGCAAAATATTGTTTTTTTTCTTTCCAATATCCTGATATATAGTCAACTATCAATACCGATATTTTTTACTGCACACCTAATTGCAGAGATCATCAACTCTCTTCTGTATTGGAAGTCGCATATAGTGCATATGCTCATTTAATTTGTTATGTAATATTAATTTCCTGTGCAAAATAAGGAAAACACATAATACTTAAAACGGCATATTTATCACACCGTTCCTCAAACAAAGGAATACAAAAGAGATACATCAATCTGGAAAATGGATTCTCTCCCTGAGTCAGTCATAAAAATACCCACAACCAGGGCAATTTTGTCCATTTTCACAATTGACATTAGAAGTACACATAACCTATGCTCACAGGGAAAATGTGAGAAGTGAAATTCTCTTCAACCTCTTGATTGTAAATGTGCCTAAATTAGTCAGCTATATGTACCTTACATACTACTGCTTCTATTAAAATTTAACTCAAAACAGGAGCCAGATATGTGACTGTTAAATCTGCTCCATGCAAAATAACAAAAGTGCAAAAAATATATGCAGCTTCATTCCCTTATCAAAGTAAAGATAAACAGGTGAGCCTTGTCTACACTGCACAGTTCTATGAGCTACAAACAATGTGCAACAGAGGTAATGTGCTCTGCAAACCATAAAAAGGCACAAAACATTAGCAGCAGCTTTAAGGTCATCCCCAAGGTCAGGCATTTAATCAAGTAAGCAGCAGTCCATTATTTTATTAGTTACTTATGTTGATCAATTTTATCGACTAATATCGGCGTGTTGGTCAATATCCGACATTCAATTTTAGAGCCAATATCACTCGATACTGATAACATGCTAATAATATTGTACATCCCTAATAACTTGATGTCATCTGACAACTACTTACGTTGCAAAAACAATGATATGGAGACTTTTTTTACTTCCCTGCTGGAGGGAAAGTGAGAGCTGATGAATCTCTAGACTTCAGTCTTGAGAGTCATCTGTCACTTGCATTTAAGGTTTGAGCTGAAATTGAATTTTTCAGAGATAATTAAAGGGAGAAAATAGAAGGACGTTTTGAAAGCCATGGCTACAGTGCATAATGATGTAACACTTTTATTTTCGAACTCAATCAACTGAAATGCATCCAGGGAATTTTAGGGTCCCATGCAGTACGGAGATGCAGCACCCCAGCTTTACCAACAGGCAGAATCACTGCACTCCAGGCAGCAGACTTATGGAGGAGACACTTCGAAGAATTGGGTGTGATGGAGCCCGAACACTCTAGCAATTACATAATTGCTTTTGTTCTCGGGGCTAAAACTGTGAGTTTAAGTCTGCAGAGTCTGTTCTTCATTGCCTAAGGTAACATCTGAATACTCTTCCCCATATTAACCATCTGTTCCTCTTCTTACATGGTCTATTTTTAACCAGATTGAAAGTCTAGAGCGGGGGAAGTTAACGGAGTTTCTCAGCCAAGAAAAAACTGAGCAGATGTGGAAGCTCTGCACCAGACGTCTGTCTAGGTAGAAAGTTTCCCCATATAAACATGCACTCATGCAATGTTTGTTTAATGAAAACTCATACGTGATTGTGTGTTGCAGAATGCCAGTGCAGTATGTGATTGAGGAGTGGGACTTCAGAGATCTGACTCTGAAGATGAGACCTCCCGTGTTCATACCAAGACCTGAAACTGAGGTTGAAGAAAAGCAGAGCACATATTCAGTTTACAGATGAATCCTAAAAATCTGTCTCATATAACCAGAGCAGCGTTTGTGTGTTGATGCAGGAGCTGGTAGAACTCGTGCTTACTGACTTGGAGGGGAAGTCAGGGAAAGACGTGGGGGATGATGCCCAGCTTACATGCTTGGAGGTGGGATGTGGCTCTGGTGCGATTTCTCTAAGTCTGTTGAAGAGTCTTCCCCAGGTGAGAAATTACTGGCTTTACATGTTTTTCCCACTTTCTGTTGGTTCAATTCCAGGATGAAATAAATCAGTAACTGATTGGTGTGTTTCCATTAACTTTGGTAGACATTTGTCATTTCTGCTGGCTTTGTTAACATACTTTTTCCGATGTACTAACCTGTTCACTAAAACAGTAAAGTCAAAGAGATTAGTTGACACCAGAGCATGAGAATTTATGCTAACATTTTGAATTGCAATGCATTTAGGGATTGCTGCGAGAGTGATGGTGATAAATTGTAGTGCTGAGATTTCTGTGCTTTCTACGAAATGAATGAATCTGATGATCCTGTGACAATTCATCTGGACCGGTAGCTGCAAACTTATGGCACTCCCATATGCTTTAGCTGCTTCATGTTGAGCCATAAAAGAAAGTGTTTGTATGCTAACATAATGGAGGGAGGAGAAGCACTCAGACCATTTTGTATTGCATCTAGAATATTATTTATTTAGATGTTGTTTTGTTCCTGTTCTGTTATTCCTTGTTAAAACTGGGGCCTTTTTTCCACAATGCAAGACTGCACCAGCTTCTATAATTACTGTTTACCATATTCACATGGTGGCCATCAGACACAAATTATTTTGAGGTTTTATTTCATTGTATAAGATCCATCCACTGTGTTCATCGGTGATACAAGAGTGCGTAATCAAACAAATTTTTAAAGTCTCACTGGTTCAGATTATTCAACAGATGAGGAGTATTATGCCACATATGTGAAGACAGCATATTTTCTTATAGTTACCAATCATTCAAACAATTTTGCTAACAGTTAGCTAGACAACTTAGCCTGTCAGTTAGCTTACATCAGCTAGCGTTAGCTAGCATTTGAACAAAATTTCACCAACTGTTAACTACATTGAAACAATATGCTTTCTTACAGATAGCTAACATGTAACAAATCATTTTGCTGAAACGTTTTAGCTAACATTATAAAAGCATCTTCCTAACATTTGGCTAACATTTAAACAGAATTTTGATAAAAGTTTTTGATAAAATTAAAAAAAATGTAATAATAGTTGGCTAACATTAGTACTGTGCTTTACTTATATCTACCTTACATTAAAACAACATTATGCTGACTGGAAGCTAACATTGAAACATCATTTTTCTAATGATAGCTAATAATGCTAAACTTTTCTTATAGTTAACTTACACTTATACAACATCATCAGTGCTCATCAGTTAACTTTCAGTAAAACTACACTCTGAAACCATTTTGCTATCAGTTTGCTAACATTGAAACAGCAGTTAGCTAATAATTCTATGATGACAGTTAGCTAATTGTCAAACATAATTTGCTCAATAGTTAGCCAGCATTTTACAGCTAATTTGTCTCTCTGCCACATTCTAGCCAACATTTTGAAAAATAGGGCATAGTGTAGCTAAAAGCAAATAACATGAAATAGCTTGATGTATCACTAATGAAGAGTCTTTGACATTTTTTTTCACCAAAATAAGCTAATGTCAAAGATTGTTGGCTCATAGCTGTACAGTTAGTGTGATTTTCAACTTCCTCACATTATAAGCTATAAACTTGTAAGTATTTAGAGTCTGATCAGACTAATACTGTGCCTTTTAGCAGTAATGTTGGCTTTGTAATAGCAAAAATGGCCATGTGTCAAGTTTGAGACTTCAAAGCTGGGTGTACTTGGAAAAAAGCAGCTGTTTAAATTTCTCAACTTCCTAAATCAGTTAAATACTTAATAACAGACAATTGTTTTTCTCCTAGAGATTTGCACACACTGTTATGAAATCATGTGTTCCCGTTTGTTTCACCAGCTTAAAGCCATTGCCGTGGATCAAAGCCAGGATGCCATAGCTTTAACGAGACAGAATGCAATTAGGTAATTTTGGAAGTTGTTAAAACTCTTTTTAGTTTACTGCTGTTGTTTGGGGTGATAAGTAAAGAATTATGTCTGATTATTTTTTTGTCTGCACAGGTTGGGACTTCAGGGCAGATTACAGGTATATCACATAGATGTAATGAAAGGTAAGTGGACACACTGCATTGTACTTGTTAACTGGACACACTTAAACATGCTGACGGTACAAACATATTTTTCAGATGCTGAAGCTATGTTGAGCCTCTGTAACCCTGTGTCAGCTCTAGTCAGTAACCCTCCTTACCTGTTCTCAGAAGATATGATGACGCTGCATCCTGAGATATACAGGTGACTCAATCACATTCAGCCTCTCTGAAAGAAATACAGGTTGATAATTGCAGCCTTTTATTTCACTAAAGTTCAACCTGTGAATTAACTAGTGATACACCATCCAAAAGATAATGGCATTAGATAGTAGATAAAATAAATTGTAGATTAAAAATAAAATCTAAAATGAAACTTTTGTTTCTTGAATATTAAATGATATTTTTGCTGTATTATGTAACTGTTTTTGAAGAGGGGAAAAATGGAGCACACTCACTTAAGAGACAGCTAGTGTATTTAATTTTTCATCAGTGATGTAACTCAGATTCGTCAGTTGTATAAACATTTAATGAAAGATGGGTGATGAAATGAACAGGAGTTATGTAATAGGCACTTATCTAATATTGAAATGAAAGAAGTTATGAAGTGCTCTGCAAGTTCATTCACATTGGATTCAGAATGTGTAAAGACAGTTCATCTTGTAGTACTGCAATCAGCCGCAACCAAAGATAAAAGTCTTGAATCATTGTTTTTAATTTTTGAGAAGATAATATGGAAGAATTATATTATATTGTATTATATTATATTATATTATATTATATTATATTATATTATATTATATTATATTGTATTATATTATATTATATTATATTATATTATATTATATTATATTATATAAGCCCTTATATTTCACACCTATACACAACACACAGTGCTATTCTATTCACACACTGCTGTTGCAGCCACCAGGGACAATTTTGGGTAGTGTCATACTTGACATGTAGGCATGTGGACAGCAGACTCTGGGATTGAACCCCCAACTCTCTAATGAGAGAAAACCAACACTACCAGTGAGCCACAGTTGCATAACAAAAGAACACGGTCACTACTCAGCAGTTTCATGCCTGTGGGATTGAAAAGCTAATACAAAGGGAAAAAATAGTTCCAAGGTTTTTGTTCCATAGTCAAGAGCTGTTAAGCGTATTAAGCAGGCAAGCTGTTCACAGACTATAATTTGATTTAGCTACTTCCTTATTTATTTGAAACGACAAAGTAAATTCTCCCATATTAGTTCAACAATGTTAAAATGTTTCCAGGACAAGTGACATTTACTGAGTGAAAGTAAAATCAGCAAAGGCTGGCCATATCTGATTCATTAGCCACACATTGCTAAAACCAACTCTCCAGCTTTGGCTGTGGAGCACCAACTGTTTATTTAGCTTGCCAGATGCTTTTTTGAAGACAACATCACTATTTCCCTTGTTAGAGTTCTTTATGGTGTTAGAAAACTTTGTGTGCTAGAAGAAATGCTTTTGTAGTATCTAATATTGGTTGCATTTTAATAACTTCTTTTTATTTGTAGCAATGCATAAATGATTACTAATCTGCCTCAAAACAATTTTATTTACTATTTTAGTATCACTTTTTTAAGGGGGTTTAAAAATTTTCAAATTGTTGTATTAAAATTCATCACAAAACATCAACCATACTGAATTAAACATTAGTTTGAAATCATATACCTGAATATGAAAAAAAGAATGTGCATTAGGGTTCTCTGAAAATATTTTTGTAACTATGTAAAATGGAAAAGATTTAGTTTTCAAATTTTAACATGAATACCTGTCTGTCCAGGTTTGAAGACCACGCTGCTCTGGATGGAGGTGAAGATGGCCTAAAAGTGATCAAACAGATTTTGACTCTGGCTCCTCAGATTCTATCAAATCACGGGTGAGAAACCCCTCAGCTCCACACACACACACACACACACACACACACACACACACACACACACACACACACACACACACACACACACACACACACACACACACACTCTCACACACACACACACTCTCACACACACACACACACTCTCTCACACACACACACACACACACACCTGGGTTTAATTCCTAACGGCGGCAACGGCAGCTTGTCATAGGAACAGCATGTTCTCAAAAACACAGTATCATGTTTCCTTTTTAATGAGTTAAGCTTTAAAAGACTTCAAGTGAAAAAAGTTCTAGACATGAGCCACTGCCCTCACCTCAAAATTACCTCTGATAACCCTGTCCTGCTGACAATAACATTTTTTATCTTCTGTTTTTTTTTTTGTGAATAACAGGCGTGTTTACTTGGAGGTAGATCCCAGACACCCCCTGCTAATTCAGCAGTGGTTGAAAGCAAACATGGTAGAAATGCATTATGTGAAGACGCAGCAGGACATCAGCGGCAGGTCTGAGAAGAGAACGTCTTTGCTTCTGTTTGATCATTGCTTTTTTTTTTTTAATTTGCTGTAATTTGGTATTAAAGTTATACCTATGCTGATCTGCTAGATACTGCACTGTGATTAAAAGACCTACACTTCTCAATTCAGTTAGAAAGTAAAGCTGCAAACATCCTGAATTTCTATTCTTATACTGTAATTTGAAACTTTAACTTAATCCCAATGTATAACAATTATTTTGCATTTCTTAGGCCAAGATTCTGCATCCTTCAGAAAGGCAAGTCAAACAAGGACCACAAGCCTGATCTGGATTGAGAAACTGAGATCCTATTACGCTGGCTTTAACCCAGGTTGCCACGGCCTTGGCTCCCCCACCCTCCTTGAGCCACTGAGCATGCACTCGCACTGATTCTCTCACTCAGAAGGCCCAATTTGCGGAAGCTGTAATGATTTACACATCACTGCTGCACTTTTAATCCACTAACATTTGTGAACACATCCTGCTGCATGATAAAAAAATCTGTGCGAGATGGCTAAAAAGCAAGCTCAAAGCTGAAGGTAATTACCGAGGCTTTTCTTAGAACCCTCCCTCCCAGAATCTCTCCCTCCTCCTGGGAAGCACTCAGTAGTTCTGTGAATCCACTGATGAACGGTCCTCCCCTTCACTTGTCCACTGGCTGACTCAGATGCGGGTTGTGTATGCATTGTTGAGCAAAAAAACACACAATGTGGCCTTCAGTTCGTCACACAGTCTACTTAAAAGCCACACAATCTTTGTGTTTCAAAGGTGATTAAAGGCACAAATGTTTCGTAACAAAGTGTCACAAGAGCAGCAGTCATGTGCTGGTTAGTAATGATGATTGTGACAGATTTTCTCTAAACCCCATGAGGAATACTGCTGTTTTAAACCACGCAAAAAGAGGGTATAAGACACAGAAAGTGAGACTCCAAACTGTTATTTTAATAGAAAATGTACACATGTAAAAGGTAGAAAAAATGTCTTACTGAGAAAAATAAAATGGTGTAAAAGATGTCTCTCTGAATGGATTCAGTGTACTTGTTATAACAGCATGTACAGCTCAAACTGGTGAGTGTCAGACGGATATGGGTTATTTCCACATTCATATCAAAGTAAGTGAAGATTACAGTACTTAGGTTTGCCTAATTGTCTTCTTCCTCCGGGGCAATTTGCAAAACAATTAAGTCTGAAACCAGGCACAACAGTATTAACCGAATTCGTACATTTTTTTTTGTTAGCAAAAAGACGTGACCCTGTGTCCAGTATTTCCATTACTGGCCTCCAACTGCTGGAGCAGCAGAATCACTCACAGGCACAACAGACCTGTGTGACAGTTTATTTCCTGAAAGTCAGTCAGAATAAAGGACCCAAGGGACCCCTCATACTTTGAAGGGATAGTCCTGTATGTAACGCAGCAGAGGCCTGGGGAGTGGTAGCTGTTCATGGCAGTCGGTGTGCCTGTTAATGGTGAGGCGGGTGAGGTGTTGTAGTGACGGGAGACTCTGTGGCTTGTATACAGCCCGCTTCAGTTTTAACACCACAGAAGTATCCTGAAGTGTCTGTTGTTTTAAAGGAGCCTGCTCCTCTACCTTGCCTTCCTCAGCTTTCCTCTGTGGTCCCATGTAGTGCTGCACCAGGCTGGGCACATTGGGGAATGACGAAAGGTTGGGACGGGCCGGTGAGCTAGAGTCCAGGAGGAACTGGGCGCCGCTGTACTGGATCCGTATACTGGTGGGGCCCCGTGCAGTCCTGACTGACAGGGTGAGCATGTACAGAGGGTGACTGCTGTCCCGTACCAAAAAGGCTCCCTCGGATGCCTCCTGAAGTGCAGCGTGGGCCTGAGATGCAGTAATAGCTCCCCAGTACCATCCTACACACACAGATTCCTAAAGATTAGTCACTGAGCAGCTACTGCTGCTCTTTCCACTTCCTTCTGTATTGCTTCGCTTTTAACAAACCACACTTAGTAATGAAGCTGAGTCTCTGAGAACAGAGAACAAAATGTGCAAAGCCAGGCCCTAGACAGTTTGTGGACTTATTTGGCCTTAATTTTGTTGACTCTGGTGTGTTTTTTGGACCATACCTGAATTTTCCAGATAGCAGAAGTTGCTGGCTATCGCCCTGAGGTCCTTTGTGGGGTCCCAGAGTGGAGGGGTGCTTTGAAGGCAAGGGGTGGAAGGTACGGTTCCAGCCCGCATGCCCCGCGGGGCTTCAGTGGATGGAGCAGCGGGCAGAGGAGCTCGGGGCCTAAGATGATATGGGAAATATATTAGAAATTACATTAAAAAATGAACACAATAAAAACAATACTGCTGGCTTTGGTGTTTCATGCTAATGCAGGAAGCTGAATCATTTATTATTAGTAGATTAGTAGATGTATACAGCTAGTTTTCTAGCAATAAAATAGGAAATGAATCCACTATTTAAAACTTAACCAAAAAGCTGAAAAGAACTTATTACTGGTTTAAAAACTTTTTAAAGAGATTATTCTAAATTTAAGTTAGATGTTGTTATAGGCTACCTTCTTATGCTTGTTAGTTGTTTGTTATTAGCAGTCAGGGCCAAAACACTCCCCCCGCACAGAACTTAAATCTCTGTCATACTCTTCCTATTACTCTGAGATTAAATGAAAATGTACAGTATGATTTTAACTCTAAAACACGTCATAAAAAGGCCTTCTCCAGGGTTTACAACTTGTAGAGCAGGTATTTGCTTGCCATAGAAGTTGCAGCACTCAACCGTATTATTCGTGTATGATTAACACGGTTTAAAATACTCTGAATTACAAGTACTTTTTAGAGAAGAATTTTGTGTACATAACAAAGACAAGGAAGAAGAAAACAGTGACAAAGGAATCATGACTCACCCTGGTACACACAGGATCATACTACTCCTTAAAATTTCTTTAATCCGGTCAGTTTCTTCTTGCTGATGTTGTTCAGAAAATAAGACAAAACTGCGTGTGATCAAAAATCATCCAGTTAAAAAAATAGGTTTAAATCAGAAACGATGTAACAAGTCTGTTTATAATAATCGATGTACAAACGAGGAAGAGCTCCGCGTTTCCGAACAGGATCGGATGTCCCTGTACTTTCAAAATGAACACTGTGTTAAAAACGCAAACGGAATAACTTAAAGTAAAGGAAAACCTTTGTAACAGCAGCGGTTTGGAGTGTGTTGTAGCCAGAGTGAGATCCAAATGTGTGGAGGACAGAGTGTAAAGGCTTGGCTTTTTTAAATTTACCGTTTCCTAGAAGTCTATTCTGAGAACTCTTCACAGCACCGGCGGCTCTGACGTCACGCCGAACGCACCAACTCCTATTCCGCATCAACCGCTGCAGTTCGTGTCGCTTCGTGACAGCCAGCGTCTCCTTCATTAGCATAGCTGACTTATTTATGCCTATAAGTATGGCTTTTCTCCACAGTTATTTTCACCATTTGTTTTTATAGCACTGGTGCAGGGTTCTGTCTTGTTAGTCGGCATCTGTCCTCTCTGTTTGAACAAACAGCTCGTGCCTTCGCTGAACCGGCGCGCGCTCCCTAGAACCGCGCGGCTGCTTCTCCCTATCCGCTTTCCAGGAATAATTGCGGGGTTGACTCCGCCCCGCCGGGCGGCCCCGACAGTGCATTCATTCTGGGAATTCACCACCTCGACATTAAAGATAATAGGAATGCACACAAGCCGTTTCCAGTAATATAGATTTCCCTCGATCCATGGTGGAAAAAACACACGGCGAGAGGTTTTCTCGGAGGTTTCAGTTTGAGTTGTTGCGCTCAACAAAACAAGTTGTTATCGTGACAACAAACTACAACAAAATGCAAATGCAAGGCCAGAGTAAGTGACAATTTACCTACGTTTTATGTAACACATATCATATTGGATTTCATATGATTTGTACCTACAGTTTCATCTAAAGGAAAGAAAGCCGCGACAAAAAGTAAACTATTTCTGCACCATAGCTCTCATAGCACTTCAAGATAATCAATTCAGGAAATCGCATCAGCTGAATATCTTGGTCTTTGGAGAAGCAGAATCAGTTTCATTATTTAGTGTCATGCTGCATTATCACCATAATGATAATCAGAGGAACATCATGTCCAAAACAATTAAAGTCTGCTCAAGCCTTGAGCAATCTACCCCCCCCCCCCCCCCCCCCCCCCCCCCCACACACACACACACACACACACACACTTTACACTGCAAACAAAAAACTCATAAATCTGTTCTAGTCTGGGCCATATCCACAGGATCCTGTTGATCCCAAATAACTGAATCTCAAATTTTCCACGAAATTCACAAGTGGGATTTTTTTTATCTATTTAGAAATCTCGTGGACTTCATCCTTCCCCTCTGGTTGCAGCTGACAACACACTTATTCTGTTAGTTTAGGAAGATTAAAAACTCACACCCAAGCCCTGCCTCAAAATTGCCTTTTTTCGTTGGTGGTTATTGAATGCCATTGCTTTTGATGTGGAAATTTTCTTGGAATTGTTTCCAGTCCTAGAGAGCATAGAGGAGACAGCTTCGCCAAGTTCAAAACAGACTCCAGGGACATAAAATTTGATCCATCTGGATGTTCAATTGTGGTGACTGGAGAGAACAGTACAAGGAAGACAGAGAAGATACTGAGAATACGAAGATGAAATACAATCTGAGTCATTTAGGCCACAGAAGGTGTACTCTTTTATATATCTACACAAGGAATTTAGTATGTTCAAGTTGAAAGTTCAGAAGATTATTGTACTTACAGTGTGTTAAAATGATAAAATGATAGTTCACTCTGTTGCAGCCTCAGAGATGTTTATTTCAGACTACGTCTATGATAAAAAAAAAAGGTCAGGGGTCAGAAGCTGTCCTCTTTTATACATTTAAATAAACTACATTAAAAAAATCTGTTCTTACTTCAAAATTAATTATCAAGATATTAGTCTACATTGACAGGTTGACATAGTCTCAAACAGTATTTCTGTATGCGAAACTGAGAGGACTAAAAGACTCAGATATAGCTTCTTCCTCGGAGCCATCAGTGCCCTGAACACTCTTCATCACACGTTTATCTACAAATGTTTATCCCTTTTTGGAGCACCAGACAGAGCAGCGCTCCTAATTTCATTGTGTGCAAGTCATGTAATAACAATAGAGGCTTTCTATTTCTATTTCCATTTATCATGACTTCTTGCTCTGGTTGCAGAGGAAAACACATCTTTTACTCTTATGCATACATTTTGATGGTCTAAGTTACAGGTTTCCCCAGGGTCAGAACAAAGTCTCCTGATACTATTTACATCAGACTTTAAGACTTTAGAGTCCATCATCACCACTCTGAAGTTAACATACACGCAAACTACAGATTTGCCTTCTCTGCCGTGTGAACATGCAACAGGATTTTCATGTGGGCCAGTGTTTAGACACAATGAAGAACTGTTTTCCTCTTCCAATCTGCAGAAAAAGTGGGTATTTCCACCAAATTCTAAGAAAATCTTTAATTGCCTGGAATAGAAATCCTTGTTCATTAGCAGATCTTTGTTTTCAGGGAACAGGCCCAAAGAAAGCTGCAATGTAATCTCCCCTATAGCTGCGAAAGACATGCTTGGTTAAGATATAGAATTTGACTGTTTCAGGAATTGGCTGAAACAATATGTGAAATCTTTTACATGTGATCATGCTGAGGAAGAAAATCTCATGAGTAGGGGGTTATTAAACTTGAAATCCACAATCCGATGAGGATGTACTGATCCATCCTCAAGCCTTACCATGACATGAGTGTCCACTTCATATGTTGAATTGTTTGCGAGTTATTCAGTATGATGTCCTACAAATTGTCCTGTGGCATGTTTCGCAATTTTCGTGTTTGATTTTTTGTTGTTGTTGTTGTTGTTGTTGTATAAGTATCTGCCCCAAGACAAAGGATGACTTTTTCTATTGTGCTAATTCCTGCATATTTACTTTTTCACGTTCTGCTGGAAAGCTGATTAATATGCATTGTCCTTCTTAAATGAACGGTAATAAAACTTTAAGATAGCATAAACAATTTCACACAAGGACCGTTGTCTACTTTATATTAGCATGACTTTGATAGAAGACTAATTGCCGCATAGACTGCAACATTTGTGATGACATCACAACTTCAAGAGCAGGAAAGTTATAAACAGTGTTTCCATAAAGCAGCATAAAGTGTTCAAATATGAAAAAAAAAACTACTTTTGCACCTAAAATTACTTTTCTGCTATACTCACTCATAACCTGTGCAAATACTGGGTATAATATCGACCTCAAATATGGTATAGCTTCTATTTCACATCAAACTCATCATTTTATTTAGATATTGCGGTTCCTTAGCGGTCCACTTGAGGCTGGCTGTGAAATAACTGAAACCACGTGAAAATACACTTTACAGAAAAACTTATCTTAATAGTCTGGTTTAAAAACGTTTCATGTTTGAATCAACAATTTCTCAGGCCTCTCAATCCATACAGGAGACTATTTTTAAAAAATCATTAGTTTTGAATATATTAAGTTAACAAGTCTTTGAAAAATTGAAGAAAAGGCTGACTTGACGGACAGGGGAACAAACTTAGTGAGGAGGCTCCAATCGCACCTCAACTACACCTCTTTTGCCTCTTGATAGATCAACCGAAAGTAAGGTCAAGTCAGTGGTTACAAATAGCAGCTGCTGGACCGAATCAAAACTTTGTTTCAAAAACCAACAGGTGATATCGGCTACAGGCATGTATTATATTTCCTTGAAAGTAAGACAGCAGTTTTTTATAATGTTAAATAATGATCAGAGCACAGAAAGTAGAGCCACACCTTAAACTTTAATCTTTTAGCATTAGTCCTGTCAATTATTAGTATCCTGACATTAGCCACTGCAGTACTTGAAAATCCCATTGTACTTTGTGGCCTCAGATCTGCTGGAATGAAGTCCTTTCTCAGTAATGGTTGAGCAATACCTTACATAATTGTAAAAAGAAAAAACTAATCAGCTTAGTTTTTCTAAGTCAAGACCCTCATGACCAAATACTTGATGAAGTGACAAAGAGTGCAGCCCCACTTTTTCTGTTAGACTAGTACTTAGTACCATAGGTGCTAATCTGAAAATCAGCCTCAGTGCTGCGGCCACATCAGAGGAGGGTTGATAAGGCATGAAGTTTAAAAATTCTACACAAACTGATCTGATGCATCAAAAAGCTGTAATCAGTTATGGAAAGGCTCAGCACACAGGTCAGGACTTGTGTTGAATTGATTTCCATGCAGGTATATAAAGACAGTATGGCCTTTTGACAAGTATGAACCCAGTGCACTGGCGTGATAAGAAGGTGTTGACAACTGGAGTAGATGCCTGAATGTGCAGCTGTCGGTTTTATTTAGAATGTTGTAAATGTGAGATTTTATTATCCCATGACCATCTTAACCATGTAGAATATTTACAGACATGTGACCATGCATGCAAAAAAATCTGTACCAAGAAACATCTAATACCACAGTATAAACAAGGTTTTATTCAGAATTTCCTTCAAGTGTTCCTACAAACTTTGTTTGTACAAAACTTTTATTAGAGTGTAGAAATGAAGATTGAAACACCCGACAGTCATCCATTTAGTACAGTCTGTAACCGTTGCTTTATTTCTGTGAAGTGCTTCTGGAAGATTTAATTCATCAATACCAATCTTTTTAAAAACATGTGCAGGATTTATTTGTGGGACTTGATTTTTCTGTAGATGAGACGGACTGAAGATAATTTGTCATATGTTCATCAAAATACTTTCATAATACAGCTCATGTGTTTCAGGACACAAACAGCCGAGGGACTCCAACACAATGTGTGCTCTTATGCGCCGCTCTGAGGAGGTGTTAACAGGGCTGGGGAAAGAAGAAGGGGATGGCACAGCAGACTCACTCCATCAGAAATGTGTCCACCTCTAGCTGTCCTGTACTTTTTCCCCTGGACCCTTAATGAGGCGCTTGTGTCCTCTTTTTCCTGCAGGGCCACGGGGCTTTGCGAAGGCCTGTTTGTGGGCGTGCTGCTTGGGATGGACCTCGTCGTACAAAAACTCCTCTGTCAGTTCATCTCCATCATCAATCTCCAGCTGCAAGAGATGCACAATAGAAGTGAACAGAGGTTTGTTCACAGAGATTAGGCCTTGAAATTTATGTGGCGCCATTGAAAAATAATTTTTGGATTTATTATCCAGTTTGAGATTCTGAGAGTTTGGAGCTGTACATAGAATTCATGAGTAAAAATCCCTCAATGGGCTCCCTTGATATTTTTTATTGTGTTGTTTTTATCGCAGCCTAAAGAAAGCTTAGATGGGATCATGCAGTCAGTCGGGTGTGAGTGTATGTTTCACCATAATCTCAATTAGCCTCATATTATATTTATCTTCTAAGCTATCTTTACAGTGATCAAGTCTGACTTGTATCAAAGTCCTCTCCTCTAACTGCATTAAGGCTCAGGTCATGTTTATAGACAGCCGACGTTGACAAAGATGCAGATTTTACCACAACACTTGGAAGGAGAGTGAAGTTTTACCTTTACACAACTTGCAGAAATGTGCAGTGTAAAATGACTGTTACTACTATTTTCAGCAAATTCTCTATCTCACTATGACATCTGAATGCTTTCTTTTAACCCTACTTATCACAAATAGAAGCAGTTTGAATTCAATTAGCCTGCTAGACAACATAAATACATGTAAGAGCACAGAAAACATTGGCACCATGTTCTCTGCAGTTTGTGCAACCCTGTGTGAAGGACATGCCTTTTTTTTTTTTTTTTTTTACCTTTTTAGCAATTTCCAAATGATAATCTCTCTCCACATCCTCCAGTAATCGGCTCTTGCAGCTGGAATACAACATCCGTTCCTTAATGCTACAGCTGTACCCTGGCATAGAGTAAATGAACACTGCAGGCACACAGAGAGAAAGAGAATAGAAAACTTGTAAGAATCAGATTAGAATGTTCCATGTTAGGTGAAGCAATGAATTCACTGATGCTTTTATGTAGCTCTTGTATCTTTGGGTGGCTGCTACTTCATTTCTTAACTTTGTAGAAAGACTGCAGCATTGGCTGCTGACAGGGTTCAGCTTTAACCTCTTTATTTTTACTTTTCATAAACTTTTGGTGCTGTTCAGGATGACAAATCTCAAGATGCACAGTGAAGATGGAAGCGCCAGAGGTGATTCACTCCTCCTCACATCATCTGCGCTTCACAGCTCACGACCTTGCTGACTGTTTTCTACATTTGAAAACACTTCTGTATGGTCAACAAGTTGAAGCTTGCTGTTGCTGCAAGTGAGTGATCATTGTGTACGCATTATAATCACCTCTCATTAGGCTATAAAAATCGGCAGGTGATTAACTCTTTAAGCCCTAATCGGTCGATACTAGTATAATACCAATCTTTGTGTAAACAAAACTTTTAAATCCTATTTTTATTGACATTTCAAAACCAGAGGTTACTGTATGTCCAACATTAGTAAATAATTTATTTAAAAAACTGCAGCTTCCACAGATTTTTCTAGAGCAGAAGTTCTCAAGCTTTTTAGCCCTCATCCCCTAGAATAATGTTACTTGAGATAGGCAACTCCCTTCTGTGGGAATACACTAATATGTCGATCTAAAAACAGACGAAAAAAAAAACGAATATTACTGTTTCCTAATTTAGTTACCCCGGGGTCCTGTGGCCATAAAGAAATGTGGAAACATTTTCTGTATTCAATTCCTAAAAGATATAACCCCTATTTTGGTTTAAATCTTTTCAAATATTGGATTAAATATGCAAATATTTTTGCAGTTTTTGATTTTTGAGACCACCCTACCAGTATCCCTGACTCCTCAGGGGTTCTGAATCCCCACTTTGGGAACCACAGTTTGAGAGCATATTAGCAGCAGTACTTACATGGATGATAAGTCTTCCTACAAGGTTTTCTTTATCAATAACATCAACCTAAATTCATTTGACATTGTATTGGAAATCTCAAGGTTTATTGTCTGAATAGAGGAAGAGGCTCGATGTCTTCTGACATCCTGATTTAATAAAGAGAAGTCTTCAACTGCTCTCAGCTTTGAATCCAGACATGTTCTTGTAAAACTTGTTTTTCTGTTGACCTCCAGATGAACATCTTCTTGTTTATCCTACTGTATACAAGAAAGCGAGCGGCTGACTCTCATTGAGCTACGCTGCAGACTGTGCAACACCCTGTTTTGTTTGCTCTGTCTTCCAAGAGAATGAAGACAAGACCAAGACACTTGGATAGTCCGTGGTGCTCTACTTTAGACCTAATGATAAATTTCCAACATAACACATTAATGGATAATGAAGAGTATGTTGATATTGCTGAGGGGAGACAAAAAAATCTAAAGCAGCTCTAAAACACTGCAGCACAGGACATTGACTCGTCAGGTTAAATTAAGGAGGACTACTTTATGCTCTTGTTCTCTGATTTGTCCCCAGACTTTGTTATACCCTTGATAAATAATGTTTATTTGAAGGGAAACTCACAGATGCATAGAAAGTAACTCCAACCTGATTTTAAGCTGCTCAGAACAGTTCAGAACAACAGATATAGACCAGAGAAGATGAGCTGTTGTTTTCTCTCTGTGTCTGCAGACCAGGTGTGCACAGGATGTACCCCTCCTCACTCACAGTTGTACATCTTGTACGGACGTAGAAAGAGGAGGATTATGGGATCATTGACATACCCACAGATTCCAGGTAGTCTCCTTCATGGGAGTGTTTGTAGAGGAAGAAGTGGTATCTGGGAGTGTCTTTGGGAACTCTGTGGGCCAGGTCTCGAGTTTCTGTTGGGTTGGAGTGGACGAGTTCAATTGTTTCTTTCTCGACATCCAACCGCTGAAAAACAAGAAATGAGAAAATCTAACAGTAATGAATAGACAATGCATAATAAATCAGTGATGTCTGTGAGTGTTAGCTCTTCAGGCTCACCAGTTGTATATAGTTGATGCGTTTTTGGGCGAGCTGCTGTAAGGCTCTTTTGGCTGTCTCCTGCAGGGGGAAAGCAAGGCCTTGAAGCGTCTGGTGTTTACTCTCCACGCTGATCTCTGTCTTCACCTGCAGAGGTCAGCAAGCAACACACCAATCCTTACAAGACTGCAGGGCTAAAGCCAATTTATATGAATTATCCCTTTTTTCCTCTTTCTACTTTAAAACACAAGTCATACACAACACAGTTTCAATAAATTTCAACATACCTGTTTCACTCGGCCCTGCAAAGTAAAAACAACACAGCATTAAATCTGAAATGGGGGGTTGTGGGTTGTTTTGAAGGCGCAGGCAAAGTCTGGCACAAACAGCGATGACAACATGGCTGAGGTCATGCTGACCTCTCACCTCTGTGATTTTGATCCTCTGAAGCTCCTGTTCTGCTAATGTGAGCGGGGCGGGACCTGAGCAAGATGATACATGACGCTGGTAGCCCAGCAAACAGATATCCTCCTGTTGATGCAAGCACAATAAGAGAGATCACTACAGGACAAACACCTTCAAAGAGACATCACCGCAGCAGAATAGACCCTCTGTCATGGGAAGTTAAAAGGGATTCAAATTTCTCTCACCTCAGCTGTGCCAAACATTTCATACTTCACATGGCCACCGCCAAACTCTTTCTTCACCGTAGCACGAGTGGCAGCGTACAACATCTTTTGTTTCACCTGCAACCAACACAGGATCATTTAAAAACTTTTTAAACATGCTGATAACTTAAAACAAAATTTTAAAAAACATGTTCAATAAAGTCCCCAAGATAAAAACAAAACTAGTTTAAAGTTAAATTTGTTGATCATTGACCCAATAATGCTGTCAGAGTCATATCCTAACTTGGTATAAATGTCGTCCAAAATGTGAAATCTAAATGTGTTGGTGGGTTTGATAGACAACAAGCTTTACAAAGTGAGAACTGTCTCATGAAAGATAATTCTGTGTTGAATTATGGGAACTGTAGGATTTAGCATTATTGATGAACGCCCTCAATAGAACTGAGATGGCTTTTTACATGATGTGTTTGTAAGCCTTATAAACATGTTTGACTGAGTCCTTCAGATGACCTTTTGTTATTTCTGAAATATTGTTCAAAGTTATATATTGATTTTGGTTGTTTTAATAATATTTCATTCAGTTTTGAGCAGGCTGTGGCCTGTGTGTGTGAATTCATGTGTCATCTTGTCAAGAACCTGCCAGTTGCTGTCAGGATGCCTGAAAATGTGCCACGGTTTGTTCATTTTCCTTTCAAAGCTTTTACAACACCAGTACAACATGTTTGGTATGTCGTAAGATTCAGACTTGGGTAACGTTGACTCGACTCTGACTCAGCTTGGTGACTCAAACCAGGACATGAACACAGAGGACTAAAGGCTCAACTCTGACTTCACATTTGATGATCAAACCATTACCCTGATACAACTGACCTAAGTGAAGTGTTTATGCTGTGACGTACTGGAGACTGGTCAGGAGACCAGGAAATGAAGATCCACTCGTAGCCCTGTGCATTCTGGGAGTCGAGGCGGTACAGGACGTAGCACGGCTCTTGGTCATCCAGAAGAGGAAGCAGGAAGCGGTCATAGTCCTGGTCCCAGCTCCTCTCTGGCTCTCTGAAGGCACCCAGCACCAGCTGTTCTGAAAATCAGACCACAACTCATCACCTACCTTGAACTCCTCCATGTGTAACTTAGTCTGAAGAGCGCACTGAGATGTACAGCAGGAGTCTGCAGTCACATGTAGCCAGCAGGTTTTGGTAATAAACAGCATGAAATTACTGTTGTTTCAAAAATATGAGGCTTTCAAGGACTCATTTATAAAATTATTTACTGAGTTTAAAGAAGGTCAACAAACTGGATACTTCAGCATAAAAAAACTGTTAAAACTGAACAAAAAATCTCTCAGATTTCATTATGGCCTCCTACGATACATTTTTCCTCTTAATATGTGACACTAAAGTACAAAGATGCTCAATTTGTCCTTTTTTTTTTTTTTGACATCACAGCTTTGTAGCTCTAAGCAAAAATAGTTAGAAAATAGTAGGAAAAGTGTTGCTTTAAATTTATCCAAAGGCAGAGATGGCACCCTCCATTACTTATTGTTCTTATGACTCATTGACACCCCAGAATAATAAGCAATTTTACATTTGTTTATCATAAAACAGAAAATTCCACTCTTGCAAGGAAGATTTTAAGTTAGCTTTTTGGCCGTTTATCAAAACATTTGCTGGGAAAATAATTTTCAGTGTTCAGTCAGCTATCAACAAATCACTAATTATCACTACTTCTCATTTAAATTCACCAAGCCAAATTTGGTCAGCAAACCTAAAGTGAAACAGGGTGAAGCTTTCTCTGCTTCCTCTCTGAGAGTTAGCTTCAAACAAAGTGGGAACAACGGCAGAGAAAGAGCTTTTGTCTAAAAAAAATACAATTTTTGAATTTCTGACAGGTTGTACTTTAATCTTCTGATGGGAGCGACAAGCGTGACCGCACAATTCGAGCCCTGACAGAACAAAACAAACACCTAAAGCTTGATGTCCTTGTGGGGTTCGGGGGGGATTTCCTGACGTCTCTGGGGGCATGATGCTATTCCGAGCCACAACACATTCCTGCTCTGCACACACACATACTTTCCATCAGCCATTCTCCCTCTGTCTTTGAAGGTCTATAAGTATAAAACTTGTAATATGTATCATCATAGTTTCTGTAAACAGCTCCTGTGATGTTTGTGTATAATCTTCATCGCCAATATTTGAAACTGAAGGCCATAGCTGTGAAATTACATCATATTGTTAGGTGCTTTGACCCCAAGTCTTATATCAAACCAGTGATGATGAAATCAGACATGATCTTGTTTCACCTTTGATATTGGAGCAATAGTTAGTGTCACCAGGCAGCAGCAAGCCGCCATGTTGCTCTAAATATCCAAGAGACACCCAGGAAGCTCTCACAGCTCGAGCAGGGAAGTAAAACAGACTCGACAACCTTTTTCTGTCTGTCTCTGTAACACCGAGCCCGTCTCCACTGACATCAACACCTCAAATAAGACACCAAATCCTTCATTTGATACCCACGGTCCTCAAAGATAGCCCCAAAAAAGTCCCAGAATGCAACTGCCATGAATCAGATTACAAATGTGGTGCTGGTCATGTAAGAAAACAAGATATAAACACCTCATGAACACATCAGTCTACCCTTCATCTGCCACCTAGAAACCCATTGCCTCACTGCCCATTTTTCCACAGACTGCTCAGCTGACACACTGAACGTCTGTTTTCACACCACTGATGCAATCACGTTTTCCTAGAAGCCGCACATAGTCTTCAGAAGTGCTTGACCATACTTTATGTTTTGTCTTTGACTGCTTAATAAGGAGCCACATCCTTGAGATTCTCATTCACATGAGACATGAGTTCTTCTCTCGCGTGGATCGCCTCCAACGTTACTGAGCAAATCATTTGTTTTTCTGGTAAACCCAGTGAACTCTGGAAACCCATTGAACTTTGGAAAACCTGGAGGTCTTTGAATGACAATCACTGGTACTCTGGATTCCTAGAATCTCTGAAGACTCTTTTCAGTCATCTGGATTAAAAAAAAGTTATCTGCTCACAGCATGATAACAATGATGTCTTTAGAAATAAAAAAAAAAACAAAGAGAAAAGCTGAAACATAGACTGTACTTCCTTATTTTCCATGGCTTAAATCATCTCATGGAAAAAACGTGCTTGTCTTTGTTTTATACTTGTATGTATAACATTTCTATATAAAATCATCGCAGTGTGTCTATTTCTTAGCTTTACAACGTAGAATGTTTTCTCTGTTCAGGACACGTTTTATTCAGACAGTTTTAAGTGTTATGATCAGTGGAAAAATAAGTTTAAGTGTTTCCTCATTTTAATATGTATTCTTTGTTTTGTGTAAGCTTTTGCCTCAGGCTTACAGATGAAAATTGGCTTTGTGCTACTTTTGTCATATTAACTTAAACACAAAATACTAAAATGTTGATTCATGTGCATTGCCCTGACTAAATAGAGTGGGTTGAACAAATAATAAAAAAAAGACACTTTGGGGCTTTCTACAAAATTATGGATGCTTAGCTTTACAGACATTTTTATGTGGTAAAATGAAGGAATAAACTTGAGATGAAAAGAAATCGTTCTAATTTTTGACTGGTTCATTCTGGGGGGTAAGTTTTAGAGCAGGGGCTCCCAAACATTTCAGCCCATGAAATCAGTGACTTTCTGCTGTGGAACTACTCTAATAAGACAACCCAAAAACAGAAAAAAACCTAAAAGATCCTAATTTTAGCTGATTGGTAAAAAAAAAAAAAAAAAATTAGACTACCTGTGTGCACATATTGTCGTATTTCCTGTTGACCTGCTAACACTGACACCACCATCATCCTAGGTTAGTCATCTCAGGGATCTTGTGGCAACAAAGAAATGTATATTAAAAAAATCCTTGGTTTGCATGATTTTATATTGAATTTAACCCTAGTTTTTGTTTATATTTTTACAATAATGGATGGAAAGAGGGCTTTTGCAGACATTTTGAGGCCTCCCAGGGAGTCCCCACTGCCCACCCAAAAAATGAATAGAACTTCAGGATTTTGTGAGAACTTTTTCATCTTATGTTCTAACATTTCCTCACCAAATCCCTTCCATGAAAACTTGGATTAACGTCATCTTCCCTTGATTAAAAACCACTAGCTTCCAAAGGTGTCAGAAGAACTTAAATTCTCAACAGAAGTATTTTAGGTATTAAGTTTGCTATGCTTTGAGGAAGTCGCCAACCTTGGTAGTGCCCTCACATAAAGACAGGGGAAAATTTACATAGTTAATACAAAGACGTACAAAAGTCTGGCAATTTAACTTAACAACTGTGGCTCTGAATTTTTTGAACTTCAAAAGAAAAGTCCAGTCAGAAAATTTCTTTCTGTTTATGCAATCAAAATGTGTGCACATAAAGAACATCAAACTATAATTAGTCATGTATCAAGGATTTGTTTATAAGGACACTGTGTATCAATCTGTACTGTGAAATCATCTGGACACCTGCCCGATTGATTGTGTAAGATGTTTACTTTCTGATTTATGGCACACCAGACCTCCAAACTTATTGAACAAGAAGTATCTCTGAGGTCACCGTGATCCACAGACTTGTAGCCATGATGTTATTCAAATCTTACATCCAATTCCACTTAGCGCCTTCAACACCAGCCCTTAGTTTCAGGACACTCACCATCTTGAATGCGCACCTTGATGAGGCGCACCGCTCCACCTCTCGCCCTGGCCAGGAAGTCCCTCAGCTCTGGCGTCACCACAAGTGCGAGGAACATGGCGGGTCAGCAGTCTCTTCCCCCCCGCCAGGCGCTGTCTTAGGGAAACTGGGGGACACAACAAGCAGCAGTGGGAGAGGACTGGAACTCCACAGCACCAGGCCCAGATATTCAGTCCCAACAAGAGTTGAAAAAAAGGGCCTGTTTTAGAAATGTCCTTTACGTCTGATGATATCTCT
Source organism: Halichoeres trimaculatus (assembly GCF_033239565.1). Classification (NCBI taxonomy): domain Eukaryota; kingdom Metazoa; phylum Chordata; class Actinopteri; order Labriformes; family Labridae; genus Halichoeres; species Halichoeres trimaculatus. The sequence continues at coordinate 28,317,935 of NW_027437179.1, forward strand.
GATCCGACCACTGAAGAAGAAGATTTCCAAGTGTGTCCGGACTCACTGACAGACTGAGACAGTATGAGAAGGGACATATAAGTAGGACAGTATCATGTGCACACAGAGAGGGAACATGATCACCTCTCCCAAATTTAGCTCCCACTGGCTGACCGGCCCTGTGTACTGGCCTGTAAACCCCCACCACCTCCATCCATACACGCACACAGCCTGTGACCTGTAAACCCAGTTAACAGGTTCTGAGCCAACAACAACTCAAGTCAGGTGTGTTGTGTGAATGCTAGTAACATGTAAGATTTATAGGGCGGCATGCAACTCATCCTGCTCCACCTGTTGTTTCAGCATGTTCTGTGTGGCAAACCGGGTCAAACTAACACTGCTGCCAAGATTAGAGACTCTCCTGAACCCCAAACTTTCAGAGATCCTTTGTTCAGACCTTTGAGTGGATTTTAAATACTGTTTCTGATTATAAATCAGCACAATGTACGTCTCTAATTACAGGAACAGTGGTGGTTTCTGAGGTGCAGCCTGGTATGTTCTGGTAAGATATTCTTGTATAAATATGGGAAGTGACACTGAATTTTCAGGTGATGTTTATAAGCAGTTGGTGATTTTTACCATATATTTTTTAGGACAGATTTGCACTGGCTGTTTTTATAAGGCTTTAAATGCGTTACACAATCGATTTATTTTTTATCCTTAATACATTTCTCAACTGACTCCACACATGATGTTAAACAGACTAAGATGTTTTGCCAGCACCAATCATAGGTGTTTTCTTTTACTCTTTGAAGATTGAATATTTCAGCCATTTTGCCTGAAAGTTTGAAGAGATAGAAATACTAATGATAAAAAAAATAGCGGCAAGAATCGATGAGGTGGTAACTTATGGAAGCCCTGATTGGTTCCGTTTTCAAAATAATTAATTTCAGTAGTTTTGTCATGGTATTACATCACTTTTCTCAAGATAACAATGCTTGTTTTCCAAGATATCAAAATAGTTTCTAAAAATCAAACCAGTAGGTTGATTACTAGCCAGAAAATAGCAAACCAAACCACATTCAGTCACTGCACAAATGACAGGGGTAAGTGGAGCTCAGTTTTGTTATTTTGTTTGTTTTTGTAACTTTATGAAAAGCACGAGAAAAAAAAACAGTAATAGGAATTACTTACCTCAATTGTGGAAAGCAGGAGCTTTGCATACCCTTTCCAGACTAATGACCGCAATTGACCTACTATGATAATTAAATTACCAGAAAATTATCTCAGGGAAAACCAGAATCATTTTCTGAGACAAGATCAATTATCCAATTATCCTGAGAAAAAAAAGTATTTGTTTTCCCAGGGTAAGACAAAAAAATTGAGATCTCAGGGGAACTAAAATTCCATGGTGACCTACTCTTGAGGAACGTTATTCACGTCTGAAAAAGCTACCTTAACTTCTCTAAATTTCCTTCTTAATAAAAAAAACCTAAAAAAACAAAAATAAGTCTGTACTGGATTAACATTATCACTTCAAGATTAAATTCCACAAAGACTTTCCAAACTGATATTTTATAAATAAAAAAATGTAAGATTTTCTTTATTTAAGCTGTCCAAGGTTAGCTTGGATCAGAGCTAAAGTCCTATATAATATTATCTGTCAACTAATTGACAGCATCTATGTTCACACCAATATCTGATCAAACAGAAAAAAAGAGTCAGACCAAAGCATTATCTTACAAAGAAAAGATTTAATGTTAAATAGAAATATAAAAAAGGCATAGACAAGTCATCTTTTTCTGCAAACAACTTATTTACAATTTGTTTAAATGGGGCACGTCCTGTGACATACACACATAGAGCTCACAGTGCTGACCCCTGCTGGACACTTTTATTCTTGTCATCAACAGAAGCCATTAACTTCATCAGTCATCGATGGTTGGCAGCCAGAATGCCTGAAATGGATAAAATACTTATTTTATTTTGGTGTCTGTGTTCAATGAATGCAGGTCTACATAGTTTCTGACATAGGAAAATTCTTTCACATTGAACTGAATGACACTTTTTTACTACAAGTGAAGCTTTCATTAAAGAACTGCCTCTTTTAATCCAGGTCCCCTCTTACCATGTTGGAGCAGGCACTTGCAAACGTCATGAACTTTGGGTTGAACTGCAGACAGGTGATGGGTCCTGTGTGCTTCCCGTCTAATAAAGCCACCTTCATACCGCTCTCAGCATTCCACACATGAATCTTTCCATCCTCAGAGCCTGTTATTTGAAAAAAAAAAAAAAAAACATTCAATGGTGCAAAGGCCAAGTCCTGGCCTTTGAAAAAGAAAATGCCTTAATTTTTAGAAAAATAAGTTATATTGTTCAGTTGATAAAATATGAACCAACTCAAGAATGTGACCAGCATCAGACAACAAAGCAGGGCCCTTTCCCTTGTGACTCATGACATTTAACAGTTTGAGGTAAAGTGAAATGACTACCTATTTTACTTACTAGACAAGTAAAAGTACATACTTAATTTAGAATATGGTTAATTTACGGGAACATATGGGAACTGTATGCTTATTGTGAGTGGAAAGTGGCTAATACAGTACTGTCAGCCGCCAGTTTAAATCGACCAAGTGAAGGATCAACATAGCTATTAACATTTTAGCCTGCATATATCTTGAAATTCAAATTTCCCTGAGCAGTACATGACCCATGACATCCCCCACCCTTCATTCAGAGGATGGTTTTCCGTCTATGATTCATGGGTGACGCCTTCTGGTCTAAAATTTTCAGACTTTGGAATAAATCTGCAGGAATCACATCCCTTATAGATGTATTTCTTTCCTCCCACAAGAGAAGGTTAAAGATCAACTTACCAATCATCACAAACTGAGAATCTGGGGTGAAAGACGCCTCCAGCAAAACACCTTTACTGTTGTTGTAGCCCTGTTAGTAAAACAAAACATCCATAAGTAATGAATTTGTGGATTTAAGTATTGCAAAACAATTTAAAAAAAAAACTTTATTTTCAGCAAACATGAATGAAAACTCGAATTAAATGATGGTTTAAATATGTGTACCCTAACACAAGAGGTAACATCTTTACCGTATTGAAAACATATGTAGTTTTACAAGAGTTCACTTTTAAAGCTATGACATCAATGTGAATCTATTCTTGTGTTTTTTTTAGGTGGCATGTTCCCAAACGTTATGACCCCGCTGAGTTGTGTCTTACCCCAAAGGAATGCAGTACAGCACCCTTAAAGGCATCTAAAATGCGAAGGGCTCCGCCATTAGTAGAAACAAGGATAAGTTTTCCATCGTTGCTGAACTTGAGTCCTGTCCACTCACATGTCCGGTCGTACTGAAGCTTGAATGTTGCAAAGGGACCCTGAAAATAGAATTAATTATCATTATTAATATTTGCTCTAATAAAAGTGAAGATGATAACATCAATGTTATCTCCCCCCTGACCTCGGCAACACTGGCTCCCTCTCACTCTTCAAAACTCCCCTCAGAAAACATTGGTTTAAATGTGCCTACTCTGACTAATTCATTCTCTCCCCTATCAGTTGTTAATCATTGCCTTTAAAGTTTTTTTTTTACATTGTTTAACTTCTTTTATACTGTAAGGTGTCCTTGAGTGTCTTGAAAGGCGCCATTCAAATAAAATATATTATTATAATTATCATATCACAGTAAACAACCTGTAACGCCTCTTACCTTGTCAAATGACCGCAGATCATAAAGTTTAACCATCTCTGAATTTATACCAGCTGCAAAAATGAGGCCCTCTGGATCAAAGGAGCAAACTGGCTTTCCTTGCAGGTGCATCAGACCCTAAATTGGGAACATTAAAATTTATTTCACATTTACGTTTGGCAAAAAGGGATGCTTCCAAGATTACTCAGAAAAATCCTCACCTGGCAGTTAGGTGACCGCAAGTCCCAGAGTCTGATTGTTTTATCTAACGAACCAGAGATAAATGTGTCATCCACAGGAGACATGGAAAGAGAAGTCACCCTGATGAGGAAGACGATGAAAACATGAGAACACATTTGCCTCTGATTCAAACATTCATATCAAATTGAGGTACAAAAGAAAAGCATGAAAACAGCCTTTACCTTTTGTTATGTCCAGGAAAGTATCGGATGTATTTGTTGTCATGCAGAGACAGGTATCGAATAGTATCTTTAAGGATGATACAAAAAAAATTAATTAGCATTTCAAGCATCAGAAATGACTAACTGTGGCAGAAACATAACACGGATCACAATAAGCCTGAAGATTTGACTCAACCGTGGGCAAGGCAGTCACTTGTACAGTTAGCTCCTGTATGGGGCAGAATCACAGACCCTCAAACTGTACAAACAACTACCTCAGACCAAAGTGAGCAGCTGTTTTCCAAGTGATTCAGCAGTGGTCCTCAAGGTTGTTCCCCTGTATACATCAATCAATGGCCAGTACATCAGCAGCTCAAGAACAGCACAGCAAACAGGCTTACCTTAGCGTTGCTTGATCATCAAAGAGAAGCATCTTAAATATACTGCACTCTGACTGATGCACAACTGCAAATCTCTTTTTTTTTCACACAATCTTATGCATGCAATGGTGCCAACAAGTAATTTTGCATCCACATACCATCGATCTTGTTGGAACTGTAGACCACTGTGTTTGCAGCATGTGTGTACCTTATCAGGTCTACTCCATACTTTTTACTGTAGAGGGTTCTCTTGGGTCTGTAATAAATCAAATAAGAAGAGGGAAAGAGAGAGATAAATATTTAAGTCATTCGTGTAGTCATACATAAAGCAAACAGCATCAACACAGGGAAGATTTGAATGGAATTCTTGGCTTTGTTAAATCTGAGTGCTAAAGGAAGTTTCTGAGCTTTTGGTCCAATGGTCCAACCTGCAGCTCTAACTAATAATGAGAGATCACGTATGAATGGAAGTAAACAATAGTTACAAGTTACTTGTTCATCCATATGAACAGCAAGCCTTGCCAAAGACACATCACATTTGAAACTGTTCATTTCAATTTGCAAGTGATATGTTAAGGTTGAAATATAAACCACAGAGCAACAAAAGACAGAATTTCAGAGTCATATTTGGGAAGTTGTGACAAAAAAATGACTTCTAGACTGCTGTGACCTTATATTACGTACGATAAAGTTTAGTGAAATGCAAATGAGGAACTCGCCGTGTAAAAGCTATTTGTAAATAAAACGTTTTGATGCATTAATTTGACAGTTAAGTTTGATTTAATATAGAATAACAGCCCCTTAGTTCAATTTACTTGACTATTGGCAGATGGAGGTCTTTTACAAACAAAATGATGGGCGAACAGTCATAGTGTACTTCGCTTCTATTAACCTGACAAAACACTTAGTGAGATCCCCGGTTTTTAAATGATATACACATACAAAATCAACACCGTGTAGCAGGCCTCGCTAGCTAGCGAGCATAGCATGTTGAGCTAGCTAACCAAAAACAACAGTACACTAAAATGGAGGATAAATGCTCTTACTTTCCCTCTTGGCAGTCATACAAGACTAACGAATCGTCATCGCTGCTGGAAATAATTGTTTCTCCGTTCGAACTGAAATCGAAGCAGTTAATTTTGTCTGAGTTTTCTCGAAACACCTTAGCTACTCTGAAGCTCCGCAGCACATTGTCCGTTAGCTTCATGGTGGCCTCTATCTGTGTCTGGGGGCAGCAGGCCCTCCGTTTACATCAAACCGTCTTTCAAATACTCCTATGGTTAACTATATATTTTTATGTTCAACAGTAATACGAACTGTTTCTTTTTTTAGGAAGAATGATTCAAAATCAGCAACTATATCTCGCCTGCAATACTACTAATCTATGGTGGTGGTGAAGAGGGAGGGAAAAGCACCGCCTTCGCAATATCGGCGACGCGCATATTCACAAAGTGGCACGCGCTGGGGTCTGAAACCACAGGATTTGATTGTTATCGCGATAGTTTGAGTCTTGTCGCGTTCTGTACAGACCATACGGTCTCTGGCTGGTAAATTTACTGAGAGGAATAAATTAATTTTCTGTAATTGAACACCTCCATAGTTTTCCCCTGCCAAGACTTACATTACACCACATGGAAGCAATAAAAACATTAAGCAGTGTTTTATTTTTGACTGAATAATAATGTTAATAGCCGTTCCTCCGGTCCAGCACTTTCTGGATTCATTATGGCTTGCACGAGAAAAGCTACTCTGTTTACGACCACTTCGAGCTTTTTCTCCGTGCAACAAAATGCTCGCAAGCCAAATCAAGGTGAATCTGGCGGTAGGCGTTGTACACTCGCTGAAAAAGAGGTTTGAGGTATGAATTTACTCCCATGTATTTTGATTTTCCAAGATGTTGAACCTGCTATAGATTAGTGTAAAGAGCGACGGTGCTAAGTTCAAGCGATATGAAACTTTACCCTAAATGTCCATGTATAAATAAAGGTGTCACAAATTACGTTTTCTGTTCTGTTGTGACTACTACTGAATAATGAAATGAATGTAGGTTAAACATATCTGTCAAGACAACTTTTTTGTAATTCGTTTGTATTCAGTTAAACTAGCTCCAGGCAGTGTACTTTGAACTATGTAACTGAAAGAATGGCTCCAAAGTCTGTCAGGTATGTGCACATGAATTTCACCATTGTAGATAACAACACTAGCACTGTGCAAACCTCCTGGTATCACTCAGCCCCTGTTTTTGCTTAAAAACCCAGCTACTCAGACAAAAGTATCACTGGGGTGGCAGTGGCTTGGTTTGTCCTGTTCAAGTCAATCATTACACACAGGGTACACAACTCTGGTTAGTTTGTGGTCAGAATTTTGCTATACAGTCTTTCTGCTGAGCTGGAGCCCAGAAAACAGGCTTCCTCAGGAATCCACCAGCCTTCTAGCCTAGTTATTACCTTCACAGGTAGGGAGATGAATTAGAGGGCACAGTTTAAGGGAAATATGTTCACTGTTCAGATAGGATTGTTGATATCTTTGTAGCGATTTGCTTAAAAAAATAGGCAGTACGCAATGCACTTCATTTTCAGCCTTTAAAAGTAAATTATGTGAATCAAATTAGTGTACAACAGAGCCACACACAATTTTTTTCAGAAGTGTTAGGATGTGCTTTTTATCAGCTACAGGAATTTATTAATTTGAAGTATGAACCCGAAGTTCAGTTTTACTTCATGGTCTGTTTGATTCTGTCACGGAGCCTGTAAGACTGTTTCCTTTTCGTATGCGGCACACTTGTACCAGTTCTTTGCAGTGGCATAATTTAATTTGCTTTAATAGCTCACATTGTATGCAGTAAAGCCATTTTGTGTTGTTTTTTCCTCTTCAGGCAGTTTGTTCTCAGACCAGCTAAACTGTCCATGGCTCGTGTTCTGTCCCTACTCCCACGTCAGCCTTTCCTGGCCCTCTTTGGCAGGAAGAAACCTTTACTGTGCAAAATGTCAATGGACTCTCGGGCACGCTTGGTGTTTGCAGCTGCCGTGGAAGCTGTGCAGCCAGACACTGTTGTCCGACGGAGTATAGACCGCAAGGAAGACACAGTTACCATCGATGGTCATAAATTCATACTCAAACATAACCTGCACCTGGTGGGGCTTGGAAAAGCAGTTCTAGGTATGGCTGCAGAGGCTGAGAGGCTTCTGGGGGATCACCTAGTCAAAGGAGTAATAAGTGTACCACATGGGATTCAGCAGACACTAAAGGAGCATGGGAAAGGGTAAGCAGGAGCCTTAGGACGTAACCAGATTATGTCCTAAGATTAAACAGCATAGTAAAATGTTTCTCTTCCATCACAGCCATCTACTATTAAAAGAAAACAGTCGCATTAAAGTAATGGAGGGAGCTAAAAACAACTTGCCTGATGCTGAAGCCCAGAAGGCAGCTGTAGAGATCAAGCAGTTGGCCAGTGAACTGACTGAAAAAGATATTCTGCTGGTACTAATTTCAGGTAAAGGTATCTTGTCTTTTACCTATTTTGCCCTCCCTCTAAATAAGTGATAGTAACTTTTTTAAAACATGCATTCTAAATCCTTCCAGGTGGAGGCTCTGCTTTGTTACCTGCACCCATCCCACCAATCTCGTTGCAAGAGAAACTTGATGTTACTCGCAAACTTGCAGCTGCTGGTGCAACCATTCAAGAGCTGAACACTGTGCGACGTGCCCTCTCTTACTTGAAGGGCGGCGGCCTTGCACATTTTGCTCACCCTGCAAAGGTAACGTATGGTTCACTTGTTAGTTTTAATGGTCGAGGACTCTGTTCAATATTTAACTGAACTCTTTAATAACTTCCTCACAGGTAGTTTCACTGATTCTGTCAGATGTAATTGGGGACCCTCTGGACTTGATAGCAAGTGGCCCCACTGTGCGTTGTGAGGTGTGGCCTGAAGAAGTTCTGTCGGTGCTTGAACAATACAAGCTGTTAAACTCTCTGCCTGCTTCAGTGAAGGAAGTTCTTGCGAGACCAGGTCCCCGCTGGAAGGAGACCAAGGAGGAATCCATTGAATCAGGACATGTTCACAACATTGTAATTGGCTCTAACAGTGTGGCCCTCATGCGTGCAGGTCGGCGTGCTCGGGAGCTTGGTTTCCGTCCTGTTGTGGTGGCACCTGGAGTGTGTGGTGATGTGAAAGCGGTCTCCAGACTGTATGGCCTCTTGGCCCGCTTTGCCTGCGCTCGAGAGGAGCCTGCTCCAGAAATAGCTGCTGAGATGCTGAGGCTGGGGCCTGAAGTTGGTGTGGAGAGCTGGGACCTCTGCCGCACTATGCAGGTGTTGGACGAGGGGCGTACAGAAGGGTGGGGGGCCACCTGCCTGTTAGCTGGAGGTGAGCCCACTGTAGAGCTGACAGGTATGGGTCGAGGTGGGAGAAACCAGGAACTGGCTATGAGAGTTGGACTGGAGCTGAAGGACCTGGGGGTCCCTCCAAAAGGTCCTGTTTTCCTGAGTGGTGGCACTGACGGCCAGGATGGACCCACCGATGCAGCGGGTGCTATCACTGATGGGGGGTTGTTTGAAGAGGCACAAGCACAGGGGCTTCACATGGAAACTTTCCTTACTAACAACGATTCTTACACTTTCTTTTCAAGTCTTTCTGCTGGCCAGCGCTTACTTGTGCCTGGTCTTACCTGCACCAATGTGATGGATGTGCACATGCTACTCATTCCACCAGTCCCCATTACTATTAAATGATTTAGAATTACAACTACTGGAAAACATGAAAACCAGCAGATCTGATTAAATAGAGAACCTTACAGGGCCATTTAACAAAGTGCATTATTAAACTCTACAAATGTTTTTGGCTCATATGTATATTTTTTTCTTTTAGAAGTCCTTCGTGAACTCCTGAATGAGGTGGTAACGACCATAATAACTATGGACTGGTCAACTAATAAAAAAATGTCACATTGCTGTTACCTCAGTCAATTATCTTTTTTATAAGTCGGAGATGAAATCAAGACTTTCAAGCACAACATACATGATTACCATGAGTGATTTGCACAAAAATCCTATTTTTCAGCTTGGCAGTTGATTTTATTTAATACTTGAAGGTACCAAACATATGATGACAAATTTGTCATTTAGATGATCTGAGAAGAACTGTACATATAAATAATCATTACTGTAAATAAACCATGCGTTAAAATGTCTGTACTTTGTACTATCATTGCTTTTGCATCTTAATACTGTAATAAGAGACTGCAAGATGGCTCATGCTTTACACATTAAGAGTATTCAACCAATTCTTAATATTGTTTTATTTATACAAAATCACACAATAATCAACCAATCACTCTGACATATGTAACAGAAAATAGAAATAAAAATGGTAAATGAATTTTATATGGATACCTTTTTCAGGACTTTGTGTCAGAAGTGGTTGAATATCTGAGATAAACACATGGAATACGAAGCATTGGTTTATTATATTTAGGGTTTTTTTTCTGATAGATCTGTTATGGCTCTGTGTATTTCTACAAAGGCGCAGTGATAGAGATTATTCTCTAATGTTTTGCACGTGTACATAACTTCTGTTATGCAACAGAAGATCTAATTTCAAAAAGTCCTGTGTGGAAAAACTGACAGATGAAAATTAAGTTTTAACACCCTTTTCAATGCACTTGGTCAACATGGAAAACTTAAAAATTAATGTTATTAAAGCACCCATAATTTGCACGCAAACTTATCAAGATTTTTCTCATTGCAATGACACTCCATTAATAACCTTTTAATGTAGATTTTTTCATGACCTATGCTAACAGGCCAGGATACAAAACACAGCACTTGATTATTACTGAAGTGGGTTTAAGTGTAACCTTTTTGGTAAGAATAAAAAGTGATGACAGAATTTCCTTCTGGGCAGAAGTTGGCTTGGTCTTGAATGCATGGGAGTTGCTCCATGGTCAGAAAAATTTCAGTCCATAAAAAATGTAAACTCTTAGTTAAGTCCTCCCAAGTTCAGCATCATGGTCCTGTCAATCTCGGTGAGTCTTTAGATCTGCTCCTGCTTTGCTTTCCCTGTAAGAAAAAAAAATCATCATCCATCAACTAAAACATGAAGTTCTAAAATTGAAGAATGACAATGGGGAAATATTAGCTCACGTTTACAGTCACCAATTACATGTGAGTAAACAGAGAAGCTGCAGTTTCAGCTGAGACCATATAACATTTTATTTAGCTGTGCACCCTCACTACTTTCTACACAAAAACATTCAGAGTCAGTCAGTTAGATCCGGGGCCATCTGACACAATAACAATTTAAATACTAAAGATGCTGGCACTAGGAAGCGAAAGGGGTAATAAGCCTGTTTAAGGCTGCATGCTTGTGCGGACATACCATCCACTGAGGTGAGGAGCTGTATCAGGTGTGCCCCCGTTCTGTCCAGCCCCTGAAAACATTGACAAATAGAAATAAAGCCAACGTGTTGTCAGTTAAAGCGCAGAAGTGACATTAATTAGGTGAAGGGAAACTTACCCTGCCGATAGTACATGTCGTTCACCGTATTCCCGTAGAACTTCCACGCAAAGTGTATAGCAATAAGACTACAAATTAACCAGCCAAATAAAATTTTGAAGATGCATACTCTCATGTCGTTAGCCAGCCAGTCGTCCACAAATTCAGAGAGGAATGACAAGCAGCCGTCAGCGATTCGGGACAAAAATTCGAAATCCCACGGTTCCTCCATTGTGTCCGGTTGTTGCTTCAATGTGGATTCAAAAGAGGGACTCTTTATCCAAAGGGCAATGCTAAAAACATCGCTATGGCTATGTAACGTTTGACATCCTAGCCGCCATGTCTAATGTTGGGATGTTTGTATCAGCGGTGAAAAGTAGAGAATGGGAAGTGACGTAGTTACGTAGCACGACAGAACGCGTAGGATCGAGAGAAATGTGCTTCTATTTTCCTAATTTTTTAGCTTTATAATAAACAAACAAAAAAACACATTGACATTTGAGTTATTATTGCGCAAAAAAAATCGCCAGATTGAGCATTTTAATGAATCAGTGATGATGCTATAGGAACATTATAACGATATTAAACTGAACTAAAGGGATTCTATAATTATACATTTCCATTCCTGCCATTTTCTGCGAGTGTGGAAGAAATGACAGCATCATTTCAACACTTATTATTTTACGTAAATGGCTTAAGCTGCGAAATATATTGACAACCCTAGAGGGGGGCGGGACTAGGCTTTCTTACCGAGCACTCTGATTGGCCCTCTAAACTTGTCATCAGAGATTCCGGATGTCTACCGTGGTAAGAGGAAAATTTGTTTTCTGCTTCTCATTCTTGACAGCTTGGGTTGCCGACGAAGCTTAATGTGTCGACGTAGACTTACAACTAAGCATTTCGACTGTGCCAAAAACGTAAGTTTCGTAGTTCATTCTTGTCTGTCTAATTTTAGTTGAACAAGACTGTTTGCATGCTCACTGTTAAGCCAAGGCCATGAAATTGATCTGTATGTCGCCAGCTAGCAGGCACTGTTAGCCGTGTAACTGCAGTCAGTACACCTGAGTTGCATCGGTTTTCCAAGTGAAGCACTTTCATATCTGAAAAGTTAACCTTTGTGGCGAAGGGAAATTTAAAATGAAAGCTAACTTTTGCTTTAAAAATAGATTATGCCGTAAATAAACAAACATTAGGTCACTTGCTGTGGCGGTCAAATAACAGTTATAATCTGTAGGGCAACATTAGCCAGGCTGCTTGAAGTTGTAATCAGTCTTAAATTCCAGAGTCTGGTAGATATCTTGGAGTTGTAATTCTCTGTTGTAACCAGTTATCCTCTGTTTATCATGTGACCTGAACACTAGTCCACTATGAGTGCTCCTATTCATTAGATACGGAGATGCATGCTGTCTCAAGGCTCAGCTACAACCACTGAGAAAAAGAAGGATTAAAGCTTTGTACTGAGGATCGAGGGTTTCAAAGGGTTGTTTTTCTTTATTTGTCCAGTGACTGGGATGGTATCATGGAGAGAGACAATAATCAAGAAGGAGAGGCACAGGGAGTAAAGATTGGTGATCCTCCCTCTGTGAGCCATCCACCTGGTAAGCTACCATCCGTCATCAAAGTCATTCTGAATTTAAGAGTACCTGTCTTCATTGTATGATTAATTTCTCTTTCATCTTAGGTGATAACTTGGCAACTTCTCTCTCCCTCTTGGGAAATCACATGTTTCCCGATGTGGTGGAGAGTCACAGTGCCAGTATTAACAAAGAGGAGCCTGCAGATTCCCTGTCGTCTGATGTTACATCAGAGCTCCAGAGTATCGATGCAGAGCCTCATCCTAACCAGGCAACAGAGCCAGAAACTGAAGAGACAGAAAACTTGGAGTGTCACAACAACATGTCCACCCAGCAGTCCGATGGAGGAGGCGAAGGTGCTGCTAATGACAATGACCAGAGTGACTCTGGAGAGTTTGTTGTTACAATGCTGGCCAAGGCCAAACTAGAGGAGCAAGGTATAGGTGTGAAAGGAAGGTCATCTCCTTTGTTGGAGGCAGGCACCCAGGAATCACCTGCTTTCCTGTCTCACCGTGATGAGGATGTGACAGCTGAGAGCTGGCGGCAGCATAGGAAGCATGTCTTTGTGCTAAGCGAAGCAGGGAAACCCATCTATTCACGATATGGTAGCGAAGAGGCTCTTTCATCGACAATGGGAGTCATGATGGCACTGGTTTCATTTGTTCAAAGTGGAGATAATATCATCCGCTCAGTTTATTCAGGTAAGCGTTCGTTTTGTTTCTACATTAATTTAGTTTATACATTTTAAATGTAATTGTAAATTCAGACTCCACAGTAAAACTCCAAGTTACAGAAATTTGTGTGTGTGTGTGTGTGTGTGTGTGTGTGTGTGTGTGTGTGTGTGTGTGTGTGTGTGTGTGTGTGTGTGTGAGTGAGTGCAAAGATGGTACCAGACAGTAGTGAAAAACATTTTTTTTCTGTTTAGAGCAGTATACAGGTGCATCCCAATAAATCAGAATATATAGTGAAGAAGTCCTTTTTATTGTTCATCGTATCATTTAAAAAAGAATCATGCATTTTATATTTTTGAAATTGATCAGAAAAAGAATTTAAAATACAGAAGTGTCCAACAACTGAAAAGTATGTTCATTTACCCAGCAAGTACTTTAGTTGGTTAACAGACTGGTGTCAGTGCATCAAGAGCCACCACACACTTAGTCCACTTCCTTGTGAGGCTTTTCAAAGGTCTTGAATCAACATTTCTTGGTAATCCTTACAAGGCTGCGGTCATCTTTGTTGCTTGTGTACAGCCAGTTTCCATCTTTCCATCAATATGCTTTAAAACATCTCACTGCAAACAGCACTTCCTGTGGCTTCCTCTCATTGTGGAGGGTGTCAATGACTGTCTTCAAGACAAATGTCAAGCTAGTAGTCTTCCCCATAACTGTGGTTTCTTATACCTAACAAGACTGAGAGATACTCAGCATTCATAGAGTTTGAGTAGTTGTTTACTCTGAGTCAAAGGTAGATATCCAATATTTTGAGGGATTTTTTATTTCATTTTCTGAGCTTTAGGGCTTAACTGTTCACATTATGGTAGAAAAATACTATACAACACCCTTTGGTCCAGTCTGTATTAAGCTTTTACTTTCTTGAATCACGGACAGAAAATATTTTCACGCTGTTATTCACTGAGATACATTTGTAGTTATTGTGTCATCTTTTAAATGTCCACCAAGGGACAGAAGAATTGAATATATCATCGACACTAGAGCAATTTTCTAACTGTTCTGTGTTTAATCTTTTTCTTTATGTAAACAGAGTTGTCTTTCAGCAGTTTGGTGATAAGATTTTCTCTAAATTGTTTCAGCATAATTGATGAAGTACCAGGACAAGTACTAGGACAGAGATACAGAGATACTTTAATGAAAAGATCAGCAGACAGTATTTCTTACCTGTGTTTTCTGAAAGCCTCTCTCCTTTCTTTCTCCAGAAGAGCACACTGTGGTCTTCTTACAGAAGGGGCCCCTGGTGCTGGTGTGTGTCTCCAGCAGTCGTCAGTCTGAGCGACAGCTACGTGGAGAGCTTCTCTATGTCTATTATCAGATCATAAGCATGCTAACACAGGCAAGTATATCCCGCATCTTTGAACACAAGAAAAACTATGACCTGAGGAGACTTCTGGCAGGATCAGAGAAGATCCTGGATGGACTCCTCAACCTAGTGGATTCTGACCCCAGCTTCCTGCTTGCAGCCGTACACTGCCTGCCTTTAGCTTCCTCTCTCAGGGACTCTCTCAGTCAGATTCTACAGAAAGCCATCACACCCAATCTTGTTTTCTCCATCCTCATTGCTAAGAACCAGCTGCTCACAATTGTCCAGGAAAAGACAGTGATTGAGGACAGTAGACTGGATCCTGCAGACGTCCACCTTTTGCTCAACCTCATCGGGGCCTCCTCTGCCTTTCAGGCTGGGGAGATCTGGACTCCAATTTGCCTCCCCCTCTTTAACCCGGACTGTTACTTTTATGCATACATCTCTTACCTGGACCCTCCAGAATGCACTGTTTGTTTGCTGCTGCTCTCAACAGACAAGGAGGCATTTTATGCCGTGGCCGAGTGTAAGAGGAAGATTGAAGAGGCCATGGTGGCTCAGAACTCCCTGAGCCTTATCGCCAAAGTGCAGTCGTACAGCGTGAGCCAGGTGGGCGTCTCAGACCTCAGGCACTTCATGTACAAGCCCTTTGATGTGCCAGACAACTACCGGCAGCTCACACAGTTCACCAGGTGGGTTTGTTTGCAGATGTGTCATTAATCACACAGTGATTTATAAAGTGATCAATATCTTAAGAAAACAACAAAGATAATATGTATTAGACATGGAGGCCTTAAGAATTGTGTTTAGAAGAAGGAAGGAAAACCCACTCACTCTTTACATAAAGTTAAAAATAAAGAGGGAATGTTTTATAATCGAAATACAAGGATTCATGTTAAAGGAAAAGAGGAACAAACTTGAAACCAATCATGCCAATTCATCTTCACTAACCTCTTAATGTGCAGAAGTAAAAGCATAAAGTCTCTTATTACATTAGTCGGCAGCAAAGCGAAACCTCAAAATAAAATCATACAAATATTCAAGTTAATTCTATTCACTAAACTCTCCTCTCAGCAATGTTCCAAAAAACAAAAAGTCCCATTTAATAAAATGCTTTTAAAGCAGAGTTTTGTAAGGCTGATGACTGCTCTACTATCCTGTCCCAAAGCTGTAGTTTTGATGATTGAAAAAATGCTTCATTCTGATGTGTGCTCACAGTGCACCTTAACCTTTTTTTTTTTTTTTTGCATTCTTCTCCTTGTAACTAGGGATGGGTCCCAAATTAGGTACTAATATAGGTACCGACCAAATTCCGTCTGTAGTAGCGAGTAAGTTAAATGGTACCATGTTTAGGTACTTAAACATGGTACTTGTGAC
Source organism: Halichoeres trimaculatus (assembly GCF_033239565.1). Classification (NCBI taxonomy): domain Eukaryota; kingdom Metazoa; phylum Chordata; class Actinopteri; order Labriformes; family Labridae; genus Halichoeres; species Halichoeres trimaculatus. Next base: position 28,333,876 of record NW_027437179.1, read on the forward strand.
TGGGAGAGAGTGAAAGAGTGGGCAGTTTTCCATGCTGGACATGAACACAGCATTGCAAGATTATATATTGAAGACTAAATATGTCACATTGAAAAACTTTGAGATTTTATTATTCAAACAAACAATATTTATTACCACATAAACACACACACAAGTACATAAAGTTGGTACTGTTAAGTACTGATACTGATTGCCAGGTACCGGGCATCGGTACCTCATCATTTCAAGTGTGAACGGTACCCATCCCTTCTTGTAACCCCTCGCCTGTGATTTTTTGCCGTTTGCAGCCCAGAGATGGAGGCGCCGTACAGCAGTGAAGAGGAGAAAATGAGACTGCTAGACCTCTACCGGTACATGCACAGCCGCATCCACAGCACCTCACGACCCCTCAAGCTGATCTACCATGTGGCGGAGAGGGAAACTCTGCTGGCCTGGGTATGTCTATGGATACATGAGCAACTAAATACTGTCCATGGATGAGCTGTAGGTTGTACAACAGCTAACATATCTGTCTAAAGGTTTAACCATCATAAAGTTCTGAGTTGCTTCCTTTCATTCTGTTTTTAAAATTTAACATCCAATGTAATAATATTGTGTCTTGCACCTGAGTACGACTGTAAAGCTAGATGATCTTCATGCTAAGCTGAGTTATTAATCTTCTAGCTGTAGCTTTTTAAGATTAGAGTTATTTCACTGCTGATAAATACACCAGGATGTGATATCAGGGGTTTGTAGAGAGCATTTAGTCTGAGAAACAAGTTAAGAAAAACTTGTGTCAGGCTTTTATTCATTTGATGTATTTGTGTAACTTTTCATTAAATTCATGGCTTCAGTATTTTTTACAAATAATCACATTTTCTTTTATTTACAGTCTCCCAACATTTTTGGGAACAGTGTAGAAAAAAACAAAAGTACCTAAGCACAATTTTTAAAAAAAATACTTGGTGTGTTACAGAGTAAAAAAATGTTAACATTAACAGGAGTGAAAGAAATATGTCACAATGCAAACATAGATATTTTAACTTACAAGACAAAGACATAAAGTCAAGTAAATCTTTCATAAAAAATAGCTTGAATAAAATTTAGAAATAAAGACAAGTTCACATTTATTCTCTCATCAAGCTCCCATGAATATGTTGTTGTTCTATAATTCTGTAGTTGATTTAAGTTTGTTTGAGCCTCATCATCTCAAGTGTTTGTTGTTTTCTTTGTTTTAGGTCACAAGTAAATTTGAGCTGTACACCTGCTTCAGTCCTCTGGTGACAAAGGCCTGTGCCATCACAGCTATCACCAAGCTTCTGAGGTGGATCAAAAAGGAGGAGGACCGTCTTTTCATTCGATATCCCCCTAAGTATTCAACCACCCCAAACCCCAGCAAGAGCTCTCGAGGGGGGAAATCTGACCAGCAGGACACCACAGATAACGGCTTCTTATCTCTTCTATAGGACAATAAGTGCTGATCTAGATGCTCTGCCTCAGTCAACAGTAGTTTATACACTGGTTCTGAGATATTTTTGAACCCTCTTTGACACTTGTTGGACTTGACAGACATTGACCACAGGGACTAAACACTACATTTTTCACTATTTAAGGAGATATGAGCTCATTTAAAAACCTATTTCTTTTCTTAAAAAAGAAAGTAAGTGTGTCATTGCATCAGTGCTTTCAGTCTGAAAGAGTCAGGGTGGAAAAAACATCATTAGTGTGTTTTATTAAACTGAACTGTGGTAGAAAATAATTTAAATGATATTTAAATGTTTTTATATTGTTTTATTACTGCGACAGAAATTTTCCTTGCGGACAGTGAATGTATCAAACACGACAGTTCATTCATATGCTAGAACTACTTTTTCTGGTGTAAGTTAAGACAGGGGGTTAGATTAACTTTCTCAGATAAGTTTTTTTAAGACAAAAAAAATCAATATGTTACACAACAGGATATGCAAGAAACAAAAATATGGTGCATTTAAGGCCCAAGAAAAACTGGAATATCAACAAAAGAAACTGGCATGACTGGGATAGGCTGCTATGTGTCATACAGAGCCTTGAACAAATACACTGCCCTGTATGAATGCGGTGGCTCTTCCCTGCTACAGAACTTGAAAACATGCTGTTGCTTCATATCCAGCTGTTGTTTCCACTCTTTAAGGTTTCATTCATGTATTCATGTTACATTTTGTGCAGAAAACAAGTAGGAAATCCCAACCTGTTACACCTGACCACTTTTCATTACCCTGAACATCTTTCATTTCTCTCTGCAAGATGTTGAACCATGCTAGTGTGAGCGTCATATTTTACATTTAGAAAAAGATCCTGACATCTCGCAGTGTTTTTTCTATCACTTAATGTTGTGACTTCAGGCGACTTCTGGTTTTGGATAATAGTTTTGTAAAGACGGTCTAGAAAACGGTAGCCTCCTCCTCATGTCCTCCCTAGGGGTTTTATGTCAATTCAAGTCTTAAGAGTATGTCTATAGTATTATAAAATAAATCCCAGGTTGCACAAAGACTCCCTTGTATTGGCCTTAAAGAGATTTTAGTAGGATGGGTTTCAATTTGTGAGACCGAAAGCATTTTTCTATGAATACCATGGAATAAAGATGTCTTTTATTTTTTATTACAGGAGACAGAAAATCTAGTCCTACAGATTTGATGTTCCACATAATGAATGAGGATCAAAGGAGTTAAGCTGTTAGTGGTATAAATGATCATAATACCTAAAATTATGTGGCAGTATGAGGCAATCTAGACAGACATGCAGAAAAGTTTTCCTGTAATGGCTGGCATCTAAATTGGCTGAGTATTCTTTCTAGATTGAACAAGCTGGCCCTAATGGGAATTAACTCCTCACCTTTTTGACAAGGTCTAGAAGAGTTTTCTGCTGCAGTCTGATGAGAAGTTGAGCAAATTTTAGTGTCGACCTCCTACACTGGTGTATTTGAAGTGCTGCCAGCCATAAAGGCAGTTAGCTGTTAGCCCACCAGTTAGTTGAGTAGTTAGAAACTAACTCCACTCTTGTTCTCTCAGTCTGTTAGATCAGTGTACAAAATTTTGATCACCAAATAATACCCTTGTAGTACTGAACATATTATAAATTTGTCTATAGTTTCTTAAGTTTATCGCTTTAAAAATGACTAACATCATCACCTGACAAAACTCTTTTATCCCTTGATATTTCTACCCTCCCTGGACACCTGCAAACAGATTACAGGTTCCTACATTGTGTAACAAAATGCAATCAGGAGGAAGATGTCTTTTGAATTTACCTGAAAACAGGTGACTGTATTTGCGGGCAATATTAGAAGTAATCGACCATGGGAATGCAATTAGGGTCAACTGTTGACAGAGTGAAGCATAAAAGCTAACTTTCAGGGTTGCAGCCACATTAATGAAGTAACAACAGTCCAGACATTCCCTCTTCTTTTACTTAGAATTCTGTTTATGGAGCGATACCTTGTTCTGCTGAGCTGAAGCTGAAACACTAAGTCAAGCACCTGAGGAGAGGTTTAAAGATGGACGACGCATGTGGTTGTTTCAAACAGCATTTATTCTTGTGTGAGAAAATATTGTCTCAGGCAGATAACAGACCTTGCAGAACAATTCAAATGACAAGATCAAACTTCTTCTATGCCATTCCAGGAAAAAATCCTGTAGACAACTGCAGCCTACAGAGCTGGGCTCTTTTGCCACCTCACATTTAGATCATGTTTCTGACATGTTGGTGAATACCGCCACTAGTACAAAGAGCTACTTAGCATCATACATAAATCTTATCAATATTTTACTTTAAATAACACTCTTCACTGCCACAAGTTATAAATTAAAATCTAAATTTGATTTTTGCATTCCTTAAATAACTTCCTGTAAGCCAATATAAACATAAATTTACATATTTACAGAACTATACACATGCACCTTTTACTACACTGAGATTGTATTCATATATGTATATACTGTACACACATAAACACACATTTTAGCCACACATGTGGCTCCAGAAGTCACCAATCCTATTCCACAATTTTTAACAGACCAATTGTGCTTTTCAAGTCATTTCAGCCAGATTTGCACACAAGTTCTTCAGTGAGTGACTGCAATAAACTTCACCACGGGACAATTAGCTGAACCTTTATAGTGGCTTCAAATCTAACAAACCAAGTAGCTGCACCGCAGGCTCCAACATTCTGTTATCAAAATACAGTTTCACAATATGGAAATATAAGCAAAGACCTCTGAAGTCCCACTGATAACACATCGTAGCTGGACTCAAAGATGTGGTTTTGGCATTTCAATCCAAATATATCTTTTACACTTATTCCTCCTGCTGTAAGACTCCACACCTTACCTGCTACATTTCATTCTTAAAATGATTTTATTACTAGAAAATCAAAAGTCGCAATAAAAAGGTTTTCCATCAACATGCTGAAAATTTTTATAGATTTATCAAATTGCTTTTTTGTTTGTTTTATGTTTTTGTTTTTTTGGTCGAGTGAGAGTCGGAAAATAATGAACAATGTTTCAGAAGCCTACTTAAAGAGCCAATCAATTAATCTTTGCAGTTCTTCTGTAAAATCTATTTAGGGGAAATATTTATGTTGTGTTTAGGAGTTTTTTTTTCCAACATTAATATATTATTAATCATTCACAGGGTCCAGATATGATGAGAGCAATAAGTGGGACTTCCACATTTTTTCAAACACAGTGACATTTCAAAGGCAACTACAATCTAAATATATTCTTAGTCAAGACAATCCCTTTGACAGTTAAATATTTACACATTCTTTCAAGTCCTGACTAACTTTGGCCTTAAATAAAATCTTTATAAGAACACATAGCAACAGTGGTTGTGTAAAACTTTTTTTAAAAATTACAGGAATAAATGATCAAATTCATCTAGGAAAATGTCATCGAGCATGTTCTCTCTAAACTTTAAAAATCAGATTTACAGTTTAATGCAGAAAACTTTTGAAAATGAAATCCTACCCCCCTCGTTGATATCAAGGATGAAGCTTTTATACACGTAACCAGGCAGCTTGTTTTAAGATAATGAAATCCTGAACTTAAAAGTCTATATAAAATTAGAGGGAGTGAAGTTAAGATTTCCTCTCACATGGTTTAAATGCACCATTGCCCGGTCGTATGCAGTGTGTACAGACTTTCGAACGCTTGGTTTCTTGCCCTCCATTAGACGCAGTTTGTCCACAGTGTCGTCCCTTCCCATCGGCAGCAGTTTATTCCGAGGAAGCCACTGCCTGAAAACCAAGAGGGACATTTTCTCAGTGACCAACACTGCTCCACATTGTTTCAAAAATCAGTCTGAGGTTTGCGCCAGCTTGTGTGAATCTTACCAAGTTCTTTTGGTGTCAAAGAAGAGCACCAGGAAGAGCTTTTTGGCTCCTTCCGTTCCTCTCCACTCGCCCAGTTTGAGCACCTCCACAGGAGGCACTGGAATGGGGATGCCATTGTGAAGGAGCCCTTCCTGGGGCATGTCTGGGTCAACGATCTGAAACAATGAACTATGTCAGTCAAAGCTGCCTCAGTTATCATTTCCTTCTAAGGGATGTGATGAGCCATAGAAAAACAAGAGTGTTAAAAAAACATCCTTACCATAGCTGGATATGATGGGTATCCTCTGCTTTTGGCCCAAACAAGGTCCAGAGGTGCTAACTCGGTCTCTCTATCTAAAGACAGAAGTGTAGACGCTCCTGTGAACAGGACATTCCAATATGTCCAATTAAACTGTGTTTGTGAGAAACCTTGAGCCCAAACAGGATTTAATGCTACTGCATTGATTAACCTTGCACCATGCGCCTGCACACTCACAACAAACACACTGGAGACAGGGTACAGAATTTATAATGCCTCCCCGTGATACACACCAGACCCAGAGATGTCCCCGTTCTCACTTTTTGGAGCTTTAGCCAGTGCAGGTTTACCACGACTCCGTTTAGGGGGTGAAACACTGCAGCTGTGAACAAGAGGAGAAAAAAAAACAAAATTTGGGGATGTTTTTAAATATTAAGAACAATAATCCTCTACATTTATTCATTGTAATTTCATTTAGTCTTTGTAACAACAATTGAAATATAAAACGCTTTCCAAAATACCTCTTAGAAAATGTATCAGTAAACTAAAGCCTCGCTTACTTTAGTTTTTGATCATCATCATCATCGTCATCATCCTGGTCTGTAAGGGTGTGTTTTCCATTCGTCAGGCCTAGCAAAAACAGACAAAGAAAACAAATAGAGACAACAATATCTCTCTTGAAATTCTCTCTGTAGTAAAGTTGTGTATTCTGTCTCGACCTTCTTCTCTGGGCGGTGTGGGGAGTTTTTCTGCCTCACTTTCTGAGCTGGGACCTCGAGACCTCAGGTGATGTGAGGATGGAGAGGGAGGAGTTGGAGAAGCATTGGGAGTAGGGGGTAAAGTGGTGATGTTTATCGCACTGGGCGACTTTGGGCTTGCTGGGGTGCTATCCAACCCGTTTGTTTTCTCCTCTGGCGTTTTCCCGTTCTGTTGTGGCGTGGATTTGCTTTTCCCCATTCGTACCCCATTTTTAGCTTTCTTAAACAGAACCGACGTGCGACGGCCGACTCCAACCAAAGGCAGAGTCGGGGGTGATCCCAAAGGGGTAACTTCGTGAACAGCCTCTGGTTGCAGCGATGGCGTTTCACCAACTTCAGCCTCATCTTCACCCTGGCTTTTGCTTCCATTACGAGATGACCGCTGCCGTTTGTAGGAGCGTCCGGGTGATCTTCTTCCTCCGGTTATGATGCCAAGGACAGGAGGTTCCAGAGGAGCATCTCCAGGGAGCGGTGATGATATTGGACAGGTTAGTTCAAGCACAGGTGGAGAGTCATCTGGATCAAAGGAAAAATCAGTCATGTTATGATTTCCTCTCTGATCACAAACAGCTGAAATAGGAAATCATGACCTGATTAAAAATGTGGCTTGTCTCTGTTTCAAACAGTTAATTTAATGTGTATGATTATGGATGGTTGTAAACAAACCTACTGTGACCTGATCATTTTCATTCATGAATGCAGAGTGATCCTTATAAATAATTTAGCTTCTTTTGATTCCAAAGGACTTAATTAATGCTATCACTCAAACATTTTTACCTGTCCTAGAGTTGGACATTGGTCCATTATCAAGAGTGGTTGTTTTCCTCTTTTTCTTTTCTTTCTCCTCCTCCTTTTCCTCTTCTTGGTCCTCTTCCTCTTTTACCTCCTCCTCCTTGTCGTTACCGTTCACAGACTGTGAGTTCTGCTTCTGCTGGTTCATCTTCTGTCTGAGAGTGTTGATCTCTCGGCGCAGCAGTCTGATGCGTTTTGTTCGACCACCGCTGGTACGCATGGACGTGACCACGTCCAGTTTATCTAGCAAGGCCTTCAGCTGCTCATCTGTGCTCAGATGTAATCTGTTCTCTGGGTCCAAGAGAGAATCGACTGTAAAAAAAAAAAAAGGAGCAAAATCAAAACAACAGATTAACAGATTGTGCATGAGGGATTTGGTTAATAAAAAAATTTAAACCTCATACTGACCATCGTCCCATGTGCAATGGTAAAAGCCATGTTTGTTCAGAGTCTCTGGGAGATGCATCCCAGTATTTGGGTCCAGACCAATATTTTGGGACTGCCTGTGGCTGTGACGGAGGACAGCTCCACCCACTTCCCGCATTTGTAAAGCTGCCTTATGAAACATAGTGTCCTTGGAGTTGTACTTGAGGCAGTTGGAGATCATGAGGTCAAAGTCTTTCTCAAGGTCTACGATGGAGCAGTAGGCATGTCCCTCCAGTTTGGTGCGCATGGTGGAGAAGTCCATGGGTTGAGAAATAAACTCCAGGTAGTCTGGGACCTTAGTGAGTCAAAACAAAATAACTGTCAGTCGAGTCTACATGACGCCATCATTTTAAATTTCACTAGATGGTTTGATACTGCACCAACCTCTGATAGATTGACAGGCTCAGAGAAGATTTTCGCAGTGTCCTTCTCTTGAAGTTGGTCTAAAGTGGTTCGCAATAGCACCAACGCAGGAGTCAGCTTCAGTTCAAGAGCAGCCTGCTGAATTTTCATCTGAGGAGTGATGAGGTAAAAACACATGGAGAGGAGAGGGTGCATAAGGTCAGTCTCTAACATCTGAATGACTAACGACTGATGGCAATGCTGATATGAGTCTGTATTAGTCAGCAAATCACCAGAGCTTGTGTTACATCTCACACTTTGAGTTAAACCCACCTGTTCTCTCTTTAGCCGCTCTCTCTTACGGATCAGTTCCACCAAAAGTCTCGCTCTTTCTAGATCTTGCCTCAACTTTTGCCAGTACCGTAGCTCCTCTCTTGCAGCACACAGTTTCTCATCAGGCTCCCTCTGAAAAAAAGGCACAAGAGTAAACGTAAAACAGAATGATGACCAAATCTAAGCTGGTATTGAAATTTGAAAGATCGGCATCAACTACCAAACTTTAACCACAAATACGCCTTTCAAAAAACCCAACTGCTATGCGTGAAACTAAAAAGGTAAAGGGAACAGATCTGAAAACTCTTGTATCGTAAGAATGAATAATGACTTGGTGAACGGTTCTCAGTGGACACATTTAAGCAGATCTTGAATGATGTGGAAGCAGATGCATCCGTCTGCAGGTGTTTGTCTACTATATCTAGTGATGCTTTGAATCCTGGAGGTTGTTGTCTTGGCCTGGACATTCTTGGAAAAAAGATTTTAAATTTCAATGAGCCTCTTCTTGCTCAAAGAAATCTTAAATAATATCAATAATTAAATTTAAAAATGAAATTAATGCTCAAACTCTACACTACACTGAGGTTCATAGTGAGGATGCTGTGTTGTATGAAGCCTTTCATCTGCATTAGCTTAGCTAAGTGTGATGTTGTGCCAGACAAGTGTGATGTCTGGCCTTATGTTTGGATTCATGTATCAGAGTATAAACATGGTGTGGTCTGATTCCGGGGACTTTGTGGTCTCTGCAATAAACAGACTTTACTGGTCCAGAATAGGCCTGATACTTTACTGATTTTATGATTTTAGAACTGTTGCTGCAGATATGAAGTCTAAACCAATGTGGAAACCAGCTTTAAGAAAGCCACATTCAAGAAGAATGGGAAACCACAGACGCTTAGCTTGCAGTCATGGGTTAAAAAAGTGCTAACATTTATAATTTTCAGTCATGATAAAACATTGGCACTGTTTAATGGAAAAACTGAAGCAGTCACTTCACTTTTTCAGAGAAAGTGTTTTACTGGTGTTTATGTTCATTTTAACACAGACACTGTGCTTCATTCCTCTCACCTGCTCTGCCGTCTTGTTGGCTTGCAGATGAGAATGAAGCCGCCGTATTAAAGGCATCCCATTTCTTGACTGTCTTTTCAGTAACCAGTAGTTATGAAGCCTCTGCATGAACTGATTCTTCCTCTGGACTTCCACTCCTGTGCAGATCTTGTTCAGCCTGTGGAAATATAACAGTCACGCATTGAAAAAGATTACATTAAGACCACTGAAAAAACAGTACATTTAAAATAAAATATATCCTTAAGTTCTGACAGCTAAATTAATGCAGAATGTAATGAGAAAAGTGTGTTTTAGGTCCCTGAAGGAATACATGTTGGCAGAATACTTAAGTGACATCACCAGGTGTGCTATGTATGTAAATTCCAACTGTATGCAAATGTCACACCTGTGGGAAGGGATCTGAGGCACAAGCAGCACAGGCACATTAGAGCGGCGTGTTGACCCACGAGACCCCTTCGTGTTCTTCTTCTTCTGGCCCTTGGTAGCCTTCTTATTCTGTGGTGAAGGGGGACTTTGTGTGTAAGACCTCTGACCTCGGTTCCCCCTGCCCCCCACCAGTCTCCCTTCAACAGACTCATCTCCAGACCCGTCCCTTCCCCGTGACCCCACTGGAGAATGGTGCTCACAGAAAGCAGTCTTTTTTACAGAGAAGGTGGTCCCATTAACACCCGTCTCCCGCACTGGGTCAATCTTCATAAAGAGACCTGCCTTTTGGGCGCAGGTGACATGAAAGGCCCTGTAACAGTTGGCTTTGTGGCACTGGATAGACGCCCCCCTTCCTTTCTGCTTGCACAAGTAGCAGGTGAGCTTCCAGCGAGCAGGAGGGATGTTTTTGACCCCTTCGACGGGTTCCAAAAAAACTGTATTGGCAAAGCAAACCTCAGGAATCCATATGGCACAGACAACATGAGCCCAACGTCCATCACTTGTCTGTTTAAAGGCACCTCCTCTGTTGGGACAGAGCACGCAGTCTACAGGGCGAGAGGGGGACTGCAGGCAGCAGCGGCACAGCCACTGACCCTCAGGTACATAGGGCACGCCATAACACTCTTGATGGACTGCTAGATTGCAGATGTCGCAAAACAGGATGACATTGCTGTTTAGACACTCATCGTCCAGGCAGACGCAGCAGAAAGCGTCCTCGTCCACCGCACTCTGCGACAAAGCCTGGCTGCGAGACTCCAGAATGGATTCTCGCTCCAAGCGGTCAATCAGCAGTTCAAAAGTGTCCGCAGAAACTGAGGCGTGACCGTCACACACTCGCTTTTGGTTTACCATCTCTAGCCATGCCAAGTCCTCCTCATCCATGTCATACTCAGCCACACTATCCTGTTCCTCCAGGGACTTTTCTATGTAACGATAGTAGGCTGATGGAAGAGGAGGCGCCTCTGAGGGGGATTCTGAAGACAGCAGGCGAAAGGTGGGCTCAGGTAGTGGGCTTTGGTGGGATGGATGCTGAAAAGAATTTGTAGATCCTGTGTTGTGGTGTGATCCAGACCGTTGATTCTGCTGAGACGTATTTTTACCACTCCTCCTGCTTTTGCTGTTTGATGGTTTCCTCCACGATTTGCTTTTACTCTGGGTTTGTTCACTGTTCTCTTTGTTGCTGTTACACTCAACAATGTCTTGTGCCATCATCTCATCCTCTGTGATAACTGGCAGAGGATCCGTGATGTTAATCCGATGGAGCCTTCCCTCAAGGTCCACTTCCACAATTTTTTGTGCCTGAGCGTAGGTCAGAGTCTCCCTGGAGGGAGAAAGCTGCAGTCTGTAGGGCGAGGGGGGCCGCAGCTGGCCAGACAATCCCCTGCCCCTTCCTCTCCCTCGTCCTCGACCCCTACCCATGTTGAGTCTGTTTTCACCCGTCTCACATTCCCGCCTCCTCCCCTTTCGCATCGGAGTTTACACCTGCCTCCTAATATGCAGAGAGAGAAAACAGCACAGTTTAATTCAGGGGTTCAGGTTTGTTAGTCAACAAATTGGATTTTAGTTTAACTGTAAAGCAAAAATTAACTATGTTTTGTCAACTACTGCAAATATTGTTTGTACCCATCATCAGGTTATGTGAGGTGTGAGTGCCCTGGTGGTTCATTATATCACTAAATAATGAATCTCCTTACTCATGGTAGCATCATTTCTTGATAAGACAGGTGCAAAGAGGAAGACACAACCCAATTATGATTGTTACAATAGTAACAATAAACTAATGTGTGCTAATGTTTAGCACAAAAAATGTCTATTTACAAACTTGGTAACCAAAATCCACCACTAATGAATGCCATGTTACCCTGGTAATTAATGTTCCCTTATTGTGACCAATATTTAAAAAATCATTTCACTCAAGGAAGGATTTGTTGAACTTGATTTTAAAATTCTGAGCCTATAAAACTACCAAACAGAAGAAGTCAGCTCTGTTTCTGTTAGGATTAAAAAACAGCATGTTACCTCAAGTACTCTTCCTGCACAAACACAAATACAGTGCAGTTGTCCTGCTTGCATGTATGAACCCTGAGCTGTCCCCCAATTGGATCAATTCAGAGCATGTTACTTTGCTTAGTTTCTTTCCAACCAATGAAAATCCAGTGTCCTGTATCTCCCTCCCTTGTTGCTGTGTGTAGTTAGGTTGAGAAGCGCTAAATACCAACCCGAGTATCTAACATCTGTCAGCCATTTTAAGCGCACAACAGCACAGACAACATTTGTACTGCAAGTTGATTAGCAGCCCAATTATACATGCCAACAGCAACCTGAAAGCAGACGCACTGTACGCACCGTATCTATATGCATAATTATACTGCATGAATATATAAGAAAACCACACTAAAATGTGCAACGTCTCGGGTTTGCATTGTACTCCAGACCCCTGCAAAAAGATGTGGTAACGTTTCTCGGTCGGACAGGACACAGAAGTCGTGTAACACAACAGCAGGTTTTCCAACTAAAAATTTAAATAGTAAACATGACAGAGAGGTTTACCTTGTTAATTCGTCCTCTGCAATGTGAGTGCCAATCGGAATAACTGCTCCTAGCTAAATGTCAGCTAGTGACAGACTACAACCAAGGCGGACATGCTAGCCGTTAGCTTAGCTAGCCGGTAATTTCTGGAGCGACAGCGTCATCTTCACCACTTATATTCATCGCCGTGACAGCGGTTGGGCACATAAACTCGACCCGGTTCCATCCGTGTGGTTTAAACCTTTCAAATGATGCAATTACCAAACACGGGAATAGCCAAATCTTCAAGATATCAATTTAATGTTCCTTGGATGAGGCTAAATATTCAGTCAAGATGGCTTGAAAAATACGCCCCTTTGGAAAAAAGCACCTCAGCCAATTGTAGGTCCCCGCTTCACCTCGCATCTCAGGCGCGTTGGGCTCTGATTGGTTAGAGCGATAAATCGTTTGCATCAGTCTAGAAACGGGACGGAGGACATACAGAAGCGATTAGAAAAACAACGATAACATATATTGCGCGCCTTGTGGCCTCGTCTCCATATACCACAGACCTCCCAGTATATTGTACCTGTTATACACCTGTTCTTTCTAGATGTTAAATGGAGATGTATGTGCATGAAATCAAAGCCTTGTAATGACCAGATACCACTCAAAAACGTATTCGATTTTACGACTACAAGCAACACAATTCACAAGTACCATTGATCCAAAAGATACATTTCTCTGATTTTGTGTTTTTTGTGTTTAGTTCTGATGAATTTTCAGGGCCGCACAAACTTTAAGCCAATCATCTACTTTTGCTTCCCTTTTCCCTCCAAACAGTGATCACTTTAAAGGTGACTTGTGTTCTAAAGAGGCCTAAACTCTCCAAAGAAAATTAATGTAACATTCAATTTTGGAAACTTAATCTAATGTGAGGGATGTGTGTTTAAACAAGGAACACCATCACTTTGTCAAAATTGCTTGGAGTGAAACATGTAGTCAACAGATAAGATGAATCAAAATAGAACAATTTAGTGAGTGTAACCTTTAAAAAAAATTACAGAATAATTGAACTACAAGAAAAATATACACAATCAATGTACATGAAGGAAATGTGAACAGACTGATGACACAAGAATGTAATTAAAAGTCTTATCTCAACTAAAATATATGTATTTAGTGACCTTATAACAATCATTTGTAGTTCTAAGATATTTTTGAAAATAACTCATATGATTATGAGATATATATCTGCCTAATTATTTTCGTATAATGCGTATTATTTCACTCCAAAAGTGGACTTTGTTTTTACTTCATGCTCTTCCACTCCACCCCATCCCTTCAAACTTCTCTCACTCTCTCCACCCACTAAATTTTGTTGGCTGTCTCAACACATTTGAGTCCAAAGACTCACAGATCAGATCAGACTGCATCACAGTTTAGCTCACTCTGTTCAAGTCTTGAATTCTTCTCAGGTAGGAAAAACATCTTTAATATTTACTGTCCTTGAATGTAATAATTTTGACGATTTCATTAATTGTTATCCAAGAATCCAAAAAAAATCTTAATTTCAGTTTAACTCTTAATAATTGGTAAGATAAATAAACAACTAATTACTGCCTTTTTAATAGGCTATTTAAGATGCCAGCCAGGAGAATCAGGATGCTGTGTGGCTTCTTTTTGTTGTCCTTTGGGGTTTTCCTGGATGTGGGGGAGTGTACGGCAGGTAAAGATCTTTTTTATGCAAGCCTTGACCCATCAGATCAAAAATACTAACAGATTAAATCAGACCTGAATGACAAACTGACATCTTTCAACCTTCAACTTTGTGTGTTCGGATTGATGTTCTCATCTGCACGCCACATGCCATTTACTTTAAAATTAACACTAACAGTTTTATTTTAAGGACAACCGAGTGACTGCATTTGTATGCCAGCGCTGTGCCCTTGCTTTTTTTGCTTTCTTTGCTTCAATCTTCATGTTTTCTCTGCTTGATTTTGGCGGGATTTTCTTTGGCTAGATGAAACAGAAAGTCTTAAAAAACTTAGCTCGGATCAATATCAAAGTGTCACGCCACATCCTGTCCAAGTCTTGTAGAAAACAGAGAAGGAAACAAGCCAATTGACAGTGTTTCAAAACCAGTAATAAATCAACTGTATGGAGCAAACAAAAGCCCTGTATGTGTGAGTGGCCAAAAAGTGACAGGGGCCTGAAGAGCTTGTATACGTGTCATCTTTTGAAAAGGAGGATCTGATGGGTGTCAGGATCACCCTGTGGTGATGGATCCCCGAGGCCTTGGCCTGAATTGAGGCTTTTGATACTCTTTGACTGCCCCTCCATCGCACAGTGCCATGGCATTGAGACATTTTGAATTAAAACACTGCTCCAAATAGATTGTGGTGTGCAAATCGTTTTCAAGCAGAAGAGGAGCGAGCCAGATCTCCAGGATTCCGGAAACTGGTTGTGACAAGAAGGTCAACACTGGCAACCCCAAATCCACCTCAGACATCTCTGCATGTCAGAATGAAGTTGTTCAAAGGAGGCTGTGATTCTGTTTAATTTAGGCTGGCTATTTGCCAATACACCTTTTTGTGAGGGGGGGGTCACATATGGCAAAAAGGCTGCAGGTTGGATTCCAACCCTAGCCCTACAAAGGCTTAGACCCATGTGGTGTGCAACAAATTAGCTTGGCCAAACCAGCGCCCTTTAATTTCATTTTGTGCAGCAAGCTTTGGGATGATAGTATGAGAAAATTCAACATGGTTGATACGGTTCATTCTCTGGGACTTACACATTTCTGCCTGTACCATCTGTATGTCACCATATTCCATGAAACTAATGTGTTTTTACAGTGATATGATACACCAGAGCCATATCCAGAGCATGCGTAGCGTAGCACAGCTTACCTGTTTCTGTTTTTAAACTGTAATCATTTTAGCATGCTGCCATGTGAACCCTGCTGTTAAACCAGTGTGTATGATAAGCCCTTCACACAAGTTATAGTCTCAAGCACTATGAGTTAATGCTTGAATAAAATTAGCAAAACAAATCATTTAATTAAAATAGTTTATAGAGGAATGGATTTGTTTTGCTTTCAGTTTAGTTTATTGAATAAACAAATTGTGTGGAAATGCCTTGTTACTGTAATGGAGATAATATTTATTTCTCCTTTCATCTGAAGTTTTACTTTCTAGAAGTATTATGAATTGCTTTTGCATCATAGTGACCTGGTGTTTATTTCCTCTTGTCAGTGCAAACTGAGCTGAGAATTACAACAATAAAGGTAGAGTAATTTTATATTTCAAGCCTATATACACAAGTAGAGGAAAACACATTTCACTGATTTCCCTTTTAAATCTTCTTTTTCAGCAAGAGCCATATACAGTGGCCAAAAATGCTCAACTTGAGGGCTTTTGTATGGACCTGCTGTCTGAAATAGCCAAGAAACTGGGCTTCAAGTACAGAGTCCAACTGGTAAAAGATAGCTCATATGGCCGACAGGATGAGAGCGGGAACTGGAATGGGATGGTCGGGGAAGTCATGAGAGGAGTAAGTACATGACATTAAGAGGGGTCACCACAAGTTGAAGATACCCCAATGGCATTTTCACAATTTATACCAGGATTACAGTCGGATTTAAAATCTGTTAAAGTTCTTGTTTTCTTTACAGGAGGCCGACCTTGCGATTGCTCCGCTCACCCTCACTGCAGCCCGGGAGAAAGTAGTGGGGATGACCAAACCGTTCATGCAGACAGGGATCAGCATCCTGCTGAGGAAGGATATCTCAGAGGCCGCTGGCTTCTTTGATTTTCTGACTCCATTTACAGCTGAGACCTGGTTGGGCATACTCATTGCATACCTGGGGACTGCTGCCTGCATCTTCATAGCTGCCAGGTTTGCAATCCAAGTTCATGTGCAAGCAGTTACCAAAGATTTATGTCTTTATTCTTTACATGAATCTTATAAGGCACTGATGTCCCTTTGAGTCACAAATTAATAAAGTCTGTATGTAAATGCAGACTCAGTCCATGTGAGTGGAGTCAGCCTCAGGATGAAACGAACACGTTCAGCCTCCTCCACAGCCTGTGGTACACTGCTGGAGCTCTGACTCTTCAGGGTAAATGGCAAACACACATAAAGAGGAATACAGGTGTGATAAATTTGCTTTGACTTGTGACCTTTCCTCTACCTGAACTCTCTTTGTGTTGTCAGGTGCTGGCCCCCACCCCAAAGCTCTGTCAGGACGCGTCATCTGCTGCAGCTGGTGGTTATTTACCATCGTTCTCCTGGCTTGTTACTTCTCCAACCTCAGCTCCTCAAAGACCTCTGAGTCCTCTCACCTGACTGTGAAAGGGTTTGAGGACTTGGCTAGTCAGGACATGATTGAGTATGGGTGTTTGGCTGGTTCCTCGACCCTTGCTTTCTTCAAGGTACAGGCATTATCACTTCTGAAAATCTCATCTGTCTGCTGTTTCTCTAATTCTGATGTCCTTTACACAGAATTCAAACAACCCAGTGTACCGCAGAGTCTATGAGCACATGGAGAGAACCAAGAGTTTTGTGTCGTCCATGGATGAGGGGGTCCAGCGGGCAAAAGATGGAGACTTTGCCTTTATTGGAGAGTCTGTGTCCCTGGATTTGGCAGTGGCACGTCACTGTGAGCTGGTCAGAGCACATGAAGTTGTTGGCATGAGAGGATACAGCATTGCAGCTCCTCTTGGTAAGGTTTGCCTGAGTAATCATTCACAAGGTTAAATAATCGTGTTATTGACAATAGTGTTGTTTCTTCAAGGCTCACCCATCATAAAGAACCTCAGTGTGGCGATCTTACAGCTGAGCGAGGCAGGGGAGCTTGCCTACCTGCGAAGCAAGTGGTGGGCTAGTAGTTGCATGGCAGACAAGGCAAAGTCTTCTTCTGTGCAGCCCCACAGCCTCAAAGGGATGTTTCTGGTTCTGTCTCTGGGCCTGGGGTTAGGAGCTCTGCTGGCTGTACTGGAGCTAACCTCCAAGAGCCGAAAAACTGCAGCCGAACAGAAGGTCTGGACTACTGCATTCAAACCACATTGAATGTTCTTGTATAAGTGTTTGCCTTGTTGCTCTGCTCCTCATTGTAAGTCAAGGTAATTGGATTGAAGTTTTGTTCTCATCTGTTTTTGTCTGCCAGAAATCATGCTGCGTTGTGCTGAGTGAGGAACTGAGTCTGCGTATGAGGACCAATGACGCAAACAGAGCCCAGGAAAATGAAGCCAAAGACAAAGAAAAAGCTTAGACGTGTAGCAGGATAAAAAAATAGCCCTTCCCTGAAAAGTTGTCAAAATGTTTCAAAATTTGAAAACATCATTAACTATTTTGCAGAGTTTGACCCATCTGTCGTACAGGGAGAAAAATAGTACAGCAAATAAATAATTCAAAGACTCACAATTTATTAAAATAATCAATTTATTAGTTTCCAAGTATGAATGCTGCAATTTCAGTTAAAAAGCAAACAATGTTGTTAAAATATTATAAAAGAATTATTAATATAATCAATAATTACACTTTAAAACTGAAAGTATACCTAACAGTTAGTGCTCGTTTCTTTTTCTGAGCTAACTTTTTGTGACTGTTGTTATGTACAATTGGCAATTGCTTCATGTGATTCGAACAGGTTCCTCTTTTAAAGCCATCACATGCATAAAAGCTGACTGTAAACATCCCAGCATACATTACAGCAGGCCTACAATGATATGTTATTCTGCATAGTACAAGTTTTCTAAAAGGTGAGTAAGAACTGCTTTGTTGCTGTCATCTTCCACATATCATTGGTGTTGTCGTGCTGTTAGGGATGATGTTCTCTATGGAATCACAAATGTAAAAAGTCTAACCAAGAATGAAAGAAATGAAAAGCAGATTTGTATTAAAGAGGTGGTATTGCAGGGTATTGTCATTCTGGCACTCCTGTAGTAGCTTGACATGATTCACAGCTCAAAAAATCTTTTTTTTTTCTCACAACAGTGATTTAGGAAACCCTACATTGTTTCAACTTTTCTAAAGCTCTTTATTTTAGATGCTGTCTCTTTAAAGCTATTTGCTCCACAAACCCATTCCCTCTGATTGGCCAGCCCTCTGGAGGCCTGTAGGGGGCAGATCTTTGAACAGACTTCCATGTTTGAAGCTCTCCCCTCCAAGAGGCCATGAGCCAGCTAGAAGATCTTTGTGTGATGACCTCAATTCAGCCTTTTGTCAAGTCTTCATGTCTTTTGAAGATTTTATGCTATTATTTAGAACTGACTGCTCCAAGAAGTTTACAGACAGATTCAGGGATTTCTACAACATATAAATATGTGGCAGTTTGAATATCTGCACGTTTAGTATGGGCATCCAACACTGTTACTTCAACTCTGTTTGGAAAAACATAGTACCCCCTCTTCAAAAGCTATTAGCTTCTGTCCTTGTTTGAACTTCTCATTTTTAAAATTTAGAGTTATTATAATCTTGATACTTGTCTTGGAATACTAATCCATACTCAATACAAGGTTGAAAATGGATTCATATCCTGTCCCATGCTCTAATTTGAAACTGTTATTAGCCACAAATAAAACTTCCTGGTGTCATCATTTTTTCTTCTTTGTGTTTCTACATGGCAGACTGAGCTGTACTGAGCTGTACTGCCACCATGTGATGTTTGTATCATATCACAAACCTGCAGCATCACTTATTTAAGCATCTTCATGTTTAAAATCAGTGGCTTTAAGTCCTGATTGGCAGACAGACAAGAGATATTCCTCTCTACAGATCTTCATATTAAGTAGTTAATGATTCCATGACTGCATTTAAATGTGCACAAAACTCATGAAAACCTTCCCAAGTTTTTGGTGTAGTAAGCAGGTGTGAACACAAAAAACATTTTCATAAACCCAGACTGTCCAGAATATTTCCAACCACCCACCAAAGTGAAATTCTGGTAAGAAGCCAAGTTGAGCTCTTGTGAGAATGGAGCAAGAAATATTTAGGAAAATGTAATGAAGGGCTTGGTAATTGCATCATAAAATTTGTATGTTTCAATGCTAACATTATCTATGACTCACTGTTCAGAAAAAGTGGTGATGTACAACGTATCTCGCTCATCCTCCTATCAAACAGGACTCTCATTTCCCTCTGCAGAGTACCTTCATTTGGGTCAACACTGTCTGGCATGTAGGAGTTAACAAATTCCAGACTGTCTGTGCTGTCCTCACTGCTGCTAGATGAGCTGTCAGACAGGCAGAGGCCGTTGGGTATGGGCCTGATCCGGCTGCGGTAGCTGCCCTCACTAAAGGCGCGCTGTGTCTGCCAATGCAGAGCAGACCTGCGTTTCACCATTGGTGTATGAGGAGAGGAAGTCTGTCTCCGAGGGCAGCTGCGTGAGCGGGCCTTTGTCCGCATCAGTGTAGATGGTAGAGGGGTGACTGGAGCCTCTAAAGTTCGCCTCACCCTCGGAGGGGAAGAAGGAGGGATAGGTTGGGAAGGATTAGTTTCTTGCTGGCTGGGAGGCTGTGGCACATGCTTGGGTAGAGGAAGTGAATCAGTACAGCTTTGGGTCTCTGGTGGTTGCTTTTGCTCAGGATTAATGTCCTCGTCTGGAAGTGGACCTGTTGGCAATTCTTCAAACTCCTCAGGCTCTTCTGGTTCAAATGTCTGAAGTGTGTCCTCCTCAGCAGGGTTTGACTCTGGCTCATTCTCCAGCTCTTCTTCAATCCTGTTTTGGCCGTCTAGACCATCAGGATAAGAAGTCATGGGATAGGTCTCAAAGTCGATGCTATCTGCTCTAAAGGAGGCAGAAGAGTCTTTGTAGTGGGAGTCAGTGGAGGACATCCGACTAAAGATTCCTCTCCTTGTCTCTGGTGGTTCATGAATTTTAACTCTGTGGGCTCGCCTCACTGGCTCACTCACGGCCCCTTTGTGAATGGATGCCTTGGCTGCTGGCCCGAGTACCAGAGGAGGCATGTCCCCGTTCCAGCTTTCCTGAGAGATAGTGTCTAGATCCTTGCGGAAGTAGAGAGAACGCCCATCTTCAGAGGACAGGACAGAGGAGTCCAGAGAGGTTTGTCTTTGTTGACCCTTCATGTGCTTCTTGGCTGCTTTTTGGATGTGCTTCCTGGCTGCATGCACCGCGTGTGATGGTTTGATCTTTTTATTTGGAAGCACAAGAAGGTTTTAGCTTAGAGCTAGCACATAAACCTGAATAACAATAACATTTTTTTCTTGCATGAATTCAAACCAGCTTACCTTTCCTGTGATGTCAATAATTGCCACATGAACAAATATGGACGCCTCAGCCATCCCTTCCAGATAAATATGTCGAAAACCTAAAAATATTACACAAAAAAGAAAAGAACAATCAAAATGATATAATGGGCCAACTGGGATTGTTTTTTGGTTTATTTGATCAATAAAGTAAAAAAGTTATCCCATTTAAAGTTTCTGAATGGAAAATAGAATTACAGTTATGTTGTTTCAGGACCGCAGTTACATTTAAGATTGTCCAATGATACCCGGCCTACTATATGCAGTCATTTTAGCCATATTAAACAAGATGTGACTTGAAAACTGTCATTCATTCGTTTCACTGTTTTAAAGCTGTGCTATGTACTGGTTTGGGGTATTAATAAAAGTACAAGAGATTTCGGTATTTCTGATGCCTATCTAAGATTAATATTAGGCTGGCCAGGGTGTGGGAGTTGGCTAGGTTTGTAGTTTTTAGCAATGAACATAGATGTCAAAGGGCCTACTGTCTGTAAATTTACCTCAGAATAACCATCACAGGGACACTATGGTCAGTTTAGTTCAGTTAATGTTGATGCTACTGGTCACAAGTTGTATAAGTCCATCGTACGAACTCTGTCAGGTAATTATGTTCCCAACAGATAATAACATACAACAAAAAACTTACAGTAGATTGGAGAAAATTACAGTAATCGATGAAAATAATTTAGTACCTGGCATCATGCTAATTAATGCAACAGTCCTCTGTCCGATGAAATTTCTTCCAATAGGATCGTGATCCCACACCTGGAATCGCACCAGGGCCAACTGAGGCATTTGAATGTCGAAGACAAGTGTCTCCTCCCACATGGGATTGAAACCTAAATGACAAGGAGGTTACACAGACTGACTTATAACCCTGTTTTATTGCTAAGTGAACTGTGCACATACCATTATCATCCACTACTCTGGTTTGCTGCTTGGAACAGTCAACAGGCAGGCCGATTATCTCAACCTCAACAAAGGGATCAATAATCTAGAAATACAAGAAAGAAAAATTAATCAGTAAATAGCAATTTGTTGATGGTAAAGGAAGCCCTGATGACAGATTATGACTTCTTTGACTAGCCCTAACCTTGAACCTAATTTACAGATTATGCCAGGAGAATGTTGGCGTCACCTCTCCTCTGTCTCCAAACATAGAGTCTTTGGGTTTGGGGAGCTGCTGTCCACTAATGATCTTCAGCACTAACTGAGTCTTCCTGTGTCCTGGAAGAGGCTCCTCCATTGCTGGGTTAAAGGCAGCTAAGCACACAAAAACATAAAGTCGGCAACAACGCCACAAATTAACAATGACCTTAAAACTAATTTGCAATTGCATATCCACATACCTTTGCGCATGCACTTTGGCTTTAAAATGTAACCACAGTTTCCATTACTTGCAAACTTGGCTTGGTTCAGTTCAAGCATACGCCCTTCTGTTTGGTAATTCATTGCAACTGAAATGAAACATTAACGTACCGAGTTGAGAAAAACATCTAAAATATCATTGTTGCAGTAGTCCTGAGCATCTTACCCATATGACATCCTGCATTCCAGTATGGCTGTGGGTTGAAGTTGCTTGAGTCCACTCGGTAGTTTGAGGGGTAGACTCGAAGAAGTTGCCGTTGGTTTAAACGGACCAACTCCAGGGGCTTCAGCTGTAAGATCTGGTTCATAACTGTCTCATTTAAAGATGATACCTGCCAGCTATTAGTAAGCCCTGCCAGACAAAATACAAGACATTAAACTGATCATAAAGGTTGTCTGTGTAACACAAATGATAAAAAGACTGTACATTCAGTGATCATTTCTAGTTACCCTCACCTTGTGTTTCTATGTCATGGATTCGGACAGATTTTGTGTACTTGACCAGGTCAGACAAAGCTCTGGACAACCTCATTGTTTTCCTCTTCCTAAAAAGGGAGTTGTTGACATACCGTCCAAGTGAAAGGGATGATACTAATAGTGTTAAATGGCTTTAACTACTTAATTCAATGACTAGTCTTACTTAGGATGGTAAACAATTTGTGTCCTCTCCTTGCTGTTGCTGTAATCTGATTCGGCGTCAGACGTGGCTTTGTTCTTCATTTTACTCTTCTTTCTCCTCTGTAAAAGAAAACAGTGCCCTCCAGATCTTAATTTGTTGACATTTGACAGAAATGACATTTCTGAACCGGCAGAATTTTTGTGGGCTTACCTTTCGTTTGAAGCTGCGAACAATTGATCTGCCGAATCGCCTTTTCTTTTTGGTGGAGTTAGAGGAGATGAAGCTATTCCCCTCCTGGAACAGTTAAACATAATACAATATTCTTTCTGTCTAGCCATCTCACCAACCATCCATCCATCAATCTATCAGGTGAGCTAAGCATCTAGCCAAATATTTATACTGCTATACAACTATAAAGCAAGTTGGCTCGCAGTGAATTTGCCTGTGCATCATCATCATTTTCATCTTCTTCATCTTCATCCTCATCACCAGTATCTTCATCAGATACATCCCCCTCCTCTGCATCAGGATCAAGGTTTGCTGGCAGCTTTTTCCCCTGAAAAAATGATTTTACAGCTTGTTTGTATTGTGTTCTGTGTTTCTGTTTCCAGTCTGCTTATCATAGGTGTCAGAAGTTACTTGGAAACAACTTTACCTTGACTAAAACTTTCCCTTTTAGGATCTCAGGTGAGGGCAGCTTCTTGCATTCGTGCAAGTTGACAGAAGACAGATCCAGTTTCTCCTGCAACACCTCTTTCAGGTACTCGGCCATCTTCTTCTGCTGAGGGACGGTGCAGTGGTTCTCTATGGACAGGATCACTGGATACCTTGGATGATAGCAGGATGTGAATGAAGCCTTTACACCCAATCAGCAGGTACTCAGGTGCTCATATTGCAAAAGCTTTGGCAAGACGAACTAATCTGAGAACGTCAAAACACTTACTGGGATTTTGTGAAGGCATATTTGTTAATTGTCTCAACAACATCTTTGAAAAGAATTTTGGATGTCAGGGTGTAGCCGTGGTGGATAATGGGTTCTCCGTCAGGCCCGTCCCAGCAGTCCACTGGGGGAGGGGGAATAAAAGAGCAAAGGATGAGGGAGTTACTTTCTCTGTAATGTCATTAGATCAGTATGAAATGAAGTGAAGTTGAGGGTTCTTACCCTCCACACAGCGACAGCCTGCCTGAAGAACATAGGCATACATTTCCACTCGAGACTGGGAGAGCAGCTGGTCTCCTGTCAGGTAAGTGTTGTGTGAGGTGGCGATGAAGTAGTTAGTTAGAGGCTGAGTCATGTCCTGGTTCACCTGATTGTGCTCAGGGTTAAAGATGTCACCTGCAGGACTCCTCATGAAGTTGGTGAAGCCTGGCAGAAGAAAGTTTCAAACAAAATGTTTCATCTCTTCACTGAAATCATGCCTGGTCCAGGGATCATACAGTATCTAATGTTATGGATGCTTTTTAATGGGTCATACATCGTTAAAATAAGTCATTGTTAACAAGTCCTCCTTACCATCAATGCCAAGCACCATTCGCTGCAGATTTAAGGGACATGGCTCAAACCTGGCCACAATGTCGATTAGATGCTCTTTAGGCACACCTCGCATCTGCCGAAGAAAAACTGTCAGGATTTTCTTTTCATTTTGTTTAAAGTTTCTGGTGAAATCAAGGTACAAAATAGACAATGAGTATACATTTGTTGTTCTTTTGAGGTGTAGCTTATCAGTGGTATTGCATCATACAGCATCACACTGAACCATATCACATTGTATCTCAAAGTATACATTATTAGCTTGTATTTTACTGCTTCACATCACATTGCATCCCATCAAAACAAATCCCTTGTTATCACATCATATCACACATCATATTCTCAGATATCCTTTGCACCATACAGTAGTTTGTCCAGCAAGGCCTGGGACAGAGAAAGGGTCTAATGACAGTTAGAAATGCCAAAACACCCCCTGAAGATAATAGCCTATGAGGCATTAAAACACACGTTCAAAACAACAACTGGCTTTTTTCATGTTAAGCAGAAGAGGTTCTGTCCTAAGCTCCCAAATGAAGTCTAAGCTCTTTACCCATTCTTTGAGGCTGAGCCCAAAAACCATGATGAGGAAACTCATTATGGTCACCTGTATCTGCTATCTCCTTCCTGTGCCTACTCCTACTCTGTCTCTTAGTTTGGGTCCAAACATAGACTGACTAGTAAATAAACAGCTTTCCTTTTGGAGTCAGCTCCCCCTTTACATTGAGAACCTAGTAAGTGCCTTTGTGACTGCTGCATGATGCATCAACCTGCTGAGCGATCTCATTATCTATTTAACCCACACCCATGAGTCACGAACATGCCAACAAGTTGCCAAAGAGAATTTCTTTGCTTGTGGCCTCTCACTAACCAAGAATAGACCAGGATGACCTCAGACTTTGAGGTGCTGAATCTAATCCAACAGCTACAATCTAATGTTTGGCCAACCACCACTGGGAGCATGTTTGACTCTGGGGATAAGGAGACAGCTCTCACTTTTTACATGCATGGATGGTTATAATAACATCTAAAGTACCCGAGACTCTGGCAGCATCCCTTGAAGTTCACTTGGTGTGAGCCTACAAAATCAAAATGCCTACAAAATCACATGCAGACTTCACAGGATGGCCCTGAGTGACCTTGTACAGGTAAAGAGTGAGGACAGTATCCTCACTGGGCCTCTGACTTCCCAGGTTTGATGATCAGCTCTAAGTTTCTTTTCATTATCTTAGAATTGATTGTGTCAAAAAGGTTGAGCCCTTTGGGATACCTCAAAAGCTGCAACACAACCTCTGGTTAAGCTGCCAATTCACAGGCTTTGTCCAAGATATTTGTAAAATATTATGGACCCAACAATGAACAACCATCTGACTCTTTTATAAGTTTGGAAAAAACATAGCACATTTTCTTCCATATATGTAGTTCAATTTAAACCTTTGATATAACCAATGCTGCTGTGAACAGGAGAAAAACGACAATCAGTAAATTTATTTGAGTGTATTCAAGATTACCTTCTGCATGAGAACTAACCAGTGCTACCAGTGAAAAATCTTTAACTTATGCCGCACCTTCTGTTCATTCTCCAGAAAGCGTGCAAGATCCTGCAGATCCATGACTTCTTTCTGATTGCTGTAGGAGATCAGTATCAGGTAGAGGTCTCTGCGTGTTGAAATCATCTTGTAGAACGAGCAGAATTCTTCGAAGCCAAGAGAGCCTTGGTTCTCATCTGTATCTGCTTCCTACAGATAACGACAGATGTATTTTATGTGCAAGAAATAATCCTCTCAGTGTGTGTTATCTGTGATAGCAGCCTGCCCAAGAAAAAATCTACCACTCCTGTCTGAAGCATGTATATCTCTACCACCATCAAACATGACAGAGCTTGTTCAGAGTATCATCTTAAGATTGGAGGATGGAGGGCCACTGGACTTCAGCAATATCGCAGTGCTGTTACAGCCATCTGTTCAGTGGCAGCCATATGGCCTTCGTTGCATTGTCCTGCCAAAATACTTATGTACATATTAGTATGCTGGCTTTAGGGATACGATAAAAAATCTACCTCTCTGGAAAATACTAAGCATTTCTATGAGCAGGTAGTGCAATCAAACGTGAAAAAAATCATAGTCCTAAGAGGATGATACTGAAATTTATAATCCATAATTTTTAGCCAGCAATACCTCAAAATAAACACCTGTACCTTCTCATGAGAGGACTTGCTAAAACTCAGAATGAAATGTTGTACAATTCCATTTTGGCCTTACAATAACATTTTATCATTTTGGACCTCTGATTTCTTCTTTACTGCCATGATCACAAACTAATCCCCAAATGAACGTCACAAATAGTTGGTTGATAGAGTGACATCATTTTGTTTGATTAGATTTTTATGAAAACAAGACTTAACCTGAAACATCTCCCGGACTTTCTGTTTGGGTAAATTCACGTTGAGTTTGTGAAGCAGTTGGTGAACCTCTCCCATGCTTAAGGTGCCATCTCCATTTTTGTCAGCCTCATAGAAAGTCTGCTGAAGCCATGTGAGGCTGAAGTTAAAGAAAAACCTTGAAGTCTCATTATCATAGTTCATGATGGTGTGTTGAATTATCACAGCTTCTTTTACATATATTCTCTTTAACTGTCCTGTTAACTACTACTTTTAAGATATTTGGGGCAGGACAGTCGATAGAGTAGGAAACAGGGTGAGAGTGAGGAATGACACACGGGAAACAGGCCACAGGCTGGATTGGAACCTGGGCCACCTGCTTGAGGGCGAACCTCATGGGGCACAACCTAGACTGCTAGGCCATCTGCACCCCTGCCTTCCCATATTTAAACATGGACAAAGAGTGACAATGCTATGTGTCCTAATGACACGAGATCTTCATTAGGTTTTCACAAGACTTGCTTAAATGATGAGGTGATCGCACAAAGCTCTCCTAACTGCCTCATTGGAGGGACAGGCCTCAAACACCTAGCTCTGTCTCGACAGGCCTCCATAGGGCTGTCCAATCAGTAAGAATGAGGTTTGTGGAGCATGGAGCCTGTAAGAGACAGCAGCTACAACAAAGCATTTCAGACAGAGGCTGAATTTTCACAGTTAAATCACACCAAGCTATCCCTCTTCAAGAATCGAGATATCTGTTACTTTAAGTCAGTTAGGGATATAAAGTTAAAGAAAGGATATTGATCACGGGTTCGTTGCCTTCGGGCCAGACTGTCTTCATCACTGATGCCGGCCATGAGATATTTCAGCCCAGTTACCCAGGTCCGAGCCTCTTCTGCGTTGTTAGAGACCAGGTCCAGGGACTTTACACGCTCTCCGTAGTAAATACTGAAGCAGCAGTTTGGGTCAAAGCGGTTGTCTGCGTAGCGCCTGAAGATCTCTGACTTTTTCCCCTCACAGACCTCATGGATTGAATCAATAGTTACTGAAAACAAATAAATTTAGAAAATTTACAGAGGTTATTTGAAGGTTTACTACATTTTAAGTAGATAGGTATCATCCGTTTTAATAAGTCTCCCTATTTATCTCTTTCTTTATGCTTTTTTAAAATTGGAAATACAAGCTGTCCCACATGAGCATCATCCATCCTGGATTTTAAACAAAAAGAAGTGACACCACCAACTTTTAAATGATCAGTGACATTCAAAGAGATGTTTTGCCTGGTTAAGAGAAACATAATTAAGGAGACACAGGAAATAATACTGACTTTTGTTAACTGCCTGTTAAGCAAAAACAAAACATAGCCAAACTTTTATGCTGAGGAGTTACAACTAAATGTAAAGGGTCATTTCAAACAGAAATATCAGCTATTGATACTATAGACTAAGAGTTTTGTCTTCATGAACATAGTAGAAAAAAAGAGAACAAGATCAGTTTTATCTTAACTTTTGATGGTGACTGGTGGAAAAAGTTTCACTGTTGCAAATTTAAATCTCAGTACTTGAGTGTGGGATCTCACTTTTGGCCTTGTCCTGTTTCTTTGAAGGCCGCCACCGGATGCAAGACTTGTGTTCATCCAGGTAAAAGAGTCGGACCAGCCCCTTCTTCTTCCCCTTCAGTTTGGACATCTGAGTGCCAGTCTGCATAGTGCACATACACCGCTCCACTACAGGTAAGCACAAAGAGACATTTTATTTATTTTGAGTCAACTATGTCTCTTCAAAGGTCATCACAAAGTCATTAGTTAGGCCAAAACCAGCAGGATGTATTCAAATTCCAGCGATTTATCATTTGCATGATGCTTTCTAGTTGTCCTGAGCGTAGTGTTGCATGTTGATGCCTGAGCTCATTAAGTTTTCACATTAATTTACAGAAAAAGTGCAGCTTGCTCGCTGAAAATACTGCTTGGATCATATGAAAAGTCTGAAATTCTGCAATACGTGTTGTGATTTCGTCAAAGAGCACAACAAAGAATCCCTAAAGCAGAAAGTCCAGTCAGGGTTTACCTTGAAGCACTGGTTTATGAGATTACAGACTGTGTCACATGAGGGTTTAAGGAGCTGTGTTAAATGTTTGATTTGCATCAGTGATAAAAATTAGGAAAAATTAGGCAAAAGAGATGCAACCCTGATATGACATTTTCTTAAATAACAAACTGTAATTAAGCAATCAGTCATTAGTTATTAGGATTCAGTCACTGCTGGTATTTCTTACTGTGTTTAATGTCTGTGTACATGCCTTGAATTTACACAGCATATCAAATTCCAGGATGTTGACCCCAGTGATGTCTCTGTGATGTGTGGTTGTTTTGTGTGCTGGGTTCAGTTAACCTTTGTTTGTAATCTGCAGCTCAGATACATGTGACACAACCTGGGCCAGCATTCAGGTTAATCCCAGAGGATTGTCTGACGTCCATATGCCTGTTATCTACTCTCACACAGGCTTCCTTTACAAGTCTGTCCTGCATTGCTGAACTTTCACACATTTTAAAGGCTGATTGAATGGAAAACAACAGAAAATGTTTGAAATGTTCATATCATGATTTTTTTTAAATTGTCAAATTAATTCAATCAAGTCAATGAATAAGGAATCTAAAGTTCAAGCAACCTGTTGACATCTGGCTGTGCTCTGAATGTTTACATTGATTTATCACCCATTCTTACCTATCTGACCCAGTCTCCACTTTGGTTGTGCGACTACACTGCCGCCAATCCAGAAAAACTCCTCAGCAAGTCTGGAGATGGATGCTTTCTGCCAGAGTTTTGGAGAGGTCATGATGGATGGGCTGGGTGATCTCACTGGAGTCAAGGCCTGTTTCCCCTGAGCAGAGGAACCTTTAGCCAGTGTAGAGGAGAACATCCCTGGTGTCAGAGATCCCAGAGACTGAATGGAGGTCCTCTTGGGGGACAGAGAGGTCAGCGGGGTGCTGCCACCCAGCCCTGGAGACAGAGGTGCCATAGCTGGGGTGCTGTTCATCCCTGGACTGTGCATTTGAGTCCAACTCTCCTGTCCCATTCACACCACATGAACCCACCTTCTCTCAGCTCTGCAGGGCTCTTTAGGTGAGCTTGTTTATAGCACAGCTTTTCTCATGCAGATTCCCAGGTATGTCTTCTCCTTCTTCCTGTCAAAGTCCTCCCAGAAACAATCAGGAAACAATATTCCCATGCCAGAACTTCAGTCCTCTTCATCCTGGATCCAGTGATTCATTGGAGTACACATTGTTCCTCTACATTTAGTTTTTTTGCACAGAGTAAGCTAGCAGAGAAAGAGTGCAACACGTGTCAGTCACTAAATCTTCCTCGGGCTGTAATCCTGGAGCGAGGCTTCAGCCTTGCTTTCATGGAGGGATTTTCACGCAACCTGTAAGCCTCTGAAGAAAGAGAGTGGGACAGGAAGGGTGGAAATGTTCATTTAACTTAACCGGGTGAAATCCTGGTCTATATAACATATATACATTACAATATGCTCAATAGTTTTCTTGCTGAATTGACTTTGTCATGGTTTACAAATTTAGGTTTTTATGTTAAACTGTACATGGGACCAACCTTCAACTATGTGCAATGATTTCCCCCTAGAGGCCACTGTGTGACATCAAATAAATGCACATCTTTGTAAATTGTATATCTTTTATTTCAAGGTTTTGGTTCTACTAACATTCCACACAGGGCTTTGAATTAATTTGACTTTTTCAGCCTTATTAAAAAAGGCTGATGTGATATTATTCCCAGCATGGTTGTTTATAACTCTTAATTTTAGTATGCAAAAACATGCATGAGAGATAATCAGCTGTTCCAAGGAAAACAGCATATATTGTAGCTGCACCAATTTGGCTAAAAATGCCTAGGGCTTAATCATTGAAGTGATGGATCTTTTTCAAAGACATTATGTCACTGTAGTGCACTTAAAGATGTGGAAAAATAGTTATTAGGTCATTTAGTCTGTATCAATGTGATGCTACCACACAGTCTATCTAGCTTCAGTTGTATTGCTCACACCTACATGAACCTTTCGACAAGTAAAAGAAAAGATAGGTTTAAATGTTGACATGTATTATGGCATATCATATGGACTGTATCCTGTTGTGTTCTGCATTGATTACCTGCATCAAACAAAAAAAGGGAAATCACACAGAGAAAACCAAACTTTGGAAAAAGATTTTATGTAGCATTAAATAATAACCAAACACTATGGTTTCTGAATACTTTGCTTAGAAATCACATCAGTTTTCAAGTGAATTCAATTAAGCTGGCTGTAAAATTGTTTCACTCTAGAGCAAAATGGCTGAAGGACAAACTGACAATGACCTGCCGACAATTACAAGCAGAAAACAATCAACAATGTGGGGAAAGAAAAACACATCCCAGAACACCATGGATTGGATTGATTTTGATTTTAATGGTTATTATACAAGTTTTCCAAAGGAAAAGAAAACATTGAAACAAGAGGCAAGTGAACCCCCACTTCCAAACCAAAACTACAACAGCATCAGCTAACAAAATGGATATTGCTATTACACTGTACCCAACAAATACTCAGTAAGGGTATCATGATGATAAGACATAAAAGTGTTTCTTGTCTAAAATAAATGACAGCACCTAAGGTTGAAACCATGAGAAGGTGTCGCTTCTGGGGAGGGAACTGGAGGTGCAGATAATTCAAATCCATTTTAAAGTTTTTGGTCTGTGGTGTAATATATACTCTATATTTCATCAAATAATAAAGATCCTCTCAAATAAACAAGATTAGGGAAAAATTATAATATTCTGTCAGGGTTCAAATCTAGCAACACTAGTAATAGGTCAGGTTCACGACCTATGATGGTTTCGTTATACCAGCATCCATCCATTCAGCTAAATGCCCGGTGATTGCAATAATACTCAGGTTTTCAGCTACAACATAAAAGTATAGCTTTGCAAATCCAAATATAGTCTTTTTTGGTTTCAAGTAAGAGCAAGAAATAATATTCATAATCAATTTGAGTCTGGAGCAAGCAAACATAACAACAAGTATCTTATTTACAATATCATTGTATTTACATCAGAAGATACTGAGGGAGAGTTTGTTTGAATTCAAAGTTCATGTCAACTTTTGAAAAATGTAACAGGGAGTACAATGCACAATGCAAGGTTCTTTTCTTTAAAAAGTGCAATTCCTTTTTCTTTAAGTAAAAAAATATATATCCATATTTTGTATATATGTAGAAATGTTGTTCATATAAACAGCATTTGTTGATTTAAGAGCCCTAAAACCAGTGACCAAAGATGAATGCTTTCTTTTGATAGGCAGCAAATTACCATAGAATATAAGTTATTTATTAATACTCAATAGAAAATCAGAAGTACCGCATTATAACAAAAGCAGAAATCTATTGAGGTGTTTTTTTGTTTTTGTTTTTTTTTTGTCTATAAGAAGGGCATTTGTAGATTTTTCAGCAATAACATGGGCAAGAATATTTGCAATTTATCACATGGTTTGGTTGCAAAAAAAAAAAAGAGAGAAAACATTACTGGAAAACAATGGTCAAACAACTAATAAAGTTGCATCATAATATTAAAAAGTAACACTTCCATAAAATATCTAAGCATAAAACAGTGGTGTACCTGAAGGTAGCCCACATAGCCTCCAATACTTCAGGTTTATAAAATACAAAAGGTAGACAAGCTGGTATACATGCATACATGTCTGTATGTGGATGTTTTTCTCTTGTCTGTGGAATAACAGTGCTGCGCAAGCAATAATTCTTAAAAAGTACATCCTCTACACAGTTATAAAAAGCAAGCTGATATTAAAAGTAAATAGTGGTAAACCGGTGTCTCTTGATTCCAGTGGTCTGCAATGACACCTTTGAGAGTACCAATATTTTGTGGCACCAAGAGTTTCATTATCTGTTCATGTTTCACCAAGCGCAACATGTTTCTTCCCTTCATATTCAAGTAGTGTTGTGTGGCTATATTTGCACATCTCAGAATAGCTTATACCAAAATAAAATCCTTGGACAGCGTCAGGTGTCTAATTGAGGGCCCTGACGTCACTGGAGAGATGAGTTCATCACTGAAGAAGCCTTTCTTAATATCACGCTCTACAACATGCTCAGACATCATGCTACTTTCCAGTTCATTTAATTCATATATTGTCATAATAATATTGATTTATATCGTATCATATTATATATGACAGATTCAGATAACTGACAAAGAAGTTTGTTGAGTATCTTTTTCGCCAACAAGAGGTGCAACAAAGTCTTTAACCATGCTCCTTATCATCGAGTCTCTTTCTCCAGTTGTGAATGTGCAACTTTAGGATCCGTTAATGTGTTGTGTGGTCTGTCTTTGTGTGTCTGTGTTTGCATCCTTGTCTCCAGAGTGGCTGATGTCGGTCTGCAGTGCCAGCTGGGTTTGTAGGTCTTTGACGACGCTCTCCAGGCTCTGTCGGGCTTCTCTCTCCTTCTGGAGCTCCTGTCTCAGCTGCTCTCGATCAGCCTCTGCTTGCTGTAGCTGCACATGCAACTCCTCAATCTGTACAACACATTACAGGCAGCAGTCAGTACAACTGGACAGAAAACACCAAACAAAGCTTTCTGGCTTTGGAGATTATGGGTAGACATTTTACCTGAGTGGAGTATCTGACTCGAAGACGTTCGGCCTCACAGCCCTTGTCACAAACTCGAAGCTGTCTTTCTCTCTCCAACTCTCTCTTCAACTGCCCACAAGACTCCTCCGTGTCCCTCATCTTCCTCTCCCAATCCACACGAAGGCGTTCGATCTCCTTTCGCAGGTTGCGCTTGGCTTCTATGGCCTCACGAAGACGGCCTTTCTTTGCCACTCTCACAAACTCCAGTTCCTGGGAAAACATAATAGTTCACGTTACACTTCTGAAATTTAATGAGCTGCTGTTGTTTTATTGTCTTTACTCAGAAGTTTACAGGGTGTGGATATAATACCTGCTGAAGGCTGCGTTTAGCTTGAACAGCAGCTGCCAGTTTCTCCTCCTGCTTCACTCTAATTCTGACAATCTCCTGCAGGACTTTCTCGCGTGCCTCTTTGGTGTCCATGCCTCCATGCAGCATCTGCCTAAGGGTTTCCATCTCAGGGCAAAGGTTTCCCAGCGGCCAAGTGACTCCCTCTTGAGGTCGAGCAACGCTTTGAGGGGTCAGGGTCTCCATTTCACTGGTGGAGGCTGAAGGAGGGGAAGCCATGGAGGGAGCTGGTACTGGGCCTGAGGGAGACAGAGGTTTTAATTGACTTAAAGACTGAAGCTGCAAGCATACTGTTGTGGCTATTTTTAAAGAAGCACTGTGACTAAATTCTTAGTTGTAATAATTTGATTTAAAACAAAAAAACAGGACTTCAAGATTAGAGCCTCCTCCATCGGCTCCATCAAGTGAGTAAATAAATTAATCAGAATAAATGATTTTAATGTCAATTTATGAGTCTAAGCTGTATATAGAGTATTTTGATAGATTTCTATGTATAGACAATGGTAAAAGTTTCAACTTACTGTTTCATCAGTTTATCCATCAGAGCTGCTAGCTATTTTAGCATTTAGTTGTTGCTTTTAGCTAGCATGTTTGACACTTAACTGTTTAAAATTTGATCAATTGAATAGAAACTGCTATCTATATGCAGCATTTTTAACAGTTTAAAAACAAACTTCTGACTTAAGCTAATTCTTGTTCAGGCCAACTGTCATCTTGCCGTTTCATTTATTCATCTACTATCATCCAGCTAAAGCTAACAGCTTATTTTTTCACTGCTTTTGGCTAGTAGTTTTAACTGAGTATAATTTGCTTTAGGTACATATTTTCTGTTCTTCCATTACATTTATCTTTCAGTTTAACTTTTCTTAACTGATTTGAAGATGAGCTAAATGTTTTATGTTGAGGACTTTGAGCTAAATTTTGAAATTTCCCATCACCTCTCACTAGTTGGCATTGTTCACTCTTATTTTACTCATATTCAGTCGTTAAATACAGTAGTAATAGCTTTAAAAGAACTTGTCTGTTTAAAGCATTTTTTCTGGACAACTGTGTTACCTGTCCCACTGTTATTTTTGGCAGGTGGTTTTAACTATTTATTGCTTCCAACTAGTTATTGTACTCATTTAAGCTAGGTGGAACAACAGTGGGTGGACATATCTTTATTTGCCAGCAATGTTAAACCTTTTGTTTTTACCATCAATGATTGTCCAGTACTGTGAAGCAGATCAGATGTCAATTGCTCTCTGAGTAACCGTTACAAATACTTGGTAAGTTAATTTTATACGCTCTTAACTGCAATATGTAGCAGTAAAAGCTGGCTAAATATGTGGATATATATAGCTCTTTTTTAACAGCTTCCATATATCCAAGTCCCTTAAACTACACAAGAACCTCTCTGTGCACCAAAAGTCCTTAAACTTGCTTAAAGCATACTTCCCGTGGCTACACTTCCTGTATTTCTTCCTTTCAACACCAGGTGGCAGAGTTGTACAAGAGTCTGCCTGAACCAACTCTGCTGTGGCTTATTTCCTAAGGGGCTTAGGGTTGTATGTGTAATATCTGTCTGACTTTGTCCAGTTACATTTTCTTTATGTCTCTTTGTCTCCTGTACATCATTACACTCTTCAGAAAGTGGCTGCACTTACGATCATCACAGTCATCCACATCAATCTCCCCATCTGTGTCCATGTCATCAGGTCTGTTGGTGGGACATGGGGCTGCTGGTTTTGCTGCAGGATGTGCATCTCCATTAGGCAGCTCCTGTGGTGGCCTGGAAATGGCTGTCGGACCCCTGCTGGGTGGGTTGCTGACCCTGGGATGGACTGGAGGGGCCAGGGGAGCTAATGCCAGATTGGGAGCTGCCAAAGTCTCATGACTCTCTGAGTACGACCTGGGGAGGTACATTTAAAGCAATTTATGATTTGATACTAGAAGTTTTCTGTAATTAATGAGTCTGAAATTATTGCTGCTTTCCTCACCTCTCCACCTCATTCTTGGAGGCTGGTTTTTCTTTTTCTACTGTTTTGGGAGACCAGGGCCGGAAAGCTGAGGGCCTCTGTTTCAGCTGGACCTGTTTAAGATCCTAGAAAAACACATAAAAAAAAACAAGCTTGCATGAGTAAACCAGTAAAATACCTCTGAAGCTTTGAATCATCTGTGAAGAACACCCCTAATTCCCTTCCTCATGTGACAAGGCAGGCTGATGGGAGGTCATTGATAGATGATAATGTGGTGATTCAAAGGGACGTAGTTTAACCATTTTAACACTTGGGCTTGACTAAATTAGTTTTCACACTACAAACAAGGAATTACAACCAACAAACCTTGTGTGCAGACTTGGACAATGATTGTAACCAGTCAGGTTTTCTGTGTTTTTCAGCTGATGGAGAATGCAGTTTGTCAAATTTGGACCTCTTGGCTGAGACTGGGCTGGGCGACTGAGGACAGAGGAGAAAACAGACAATTAATCATTGCAGCCTTTGCAAAGATAAAGTGCAGATATGACATCATGCAGGACAGTGGATATCTCAAGAGCCCATAAACACTAAAAATGCTGAGCAACTGTAAATGGCTTTATAAATGAGCTGTGTAAATTTTTCAGAATGATATCTGACCTTGTTTGTAACTATTCACACTCCGTAAAAATAAAGGAAAAGGAAAATAGAGTAGGGAAATTAGATTAACAGGAAAGAAGTAACAGAGACAGAAACATGGAGGATAGAAGATGTGTCTGTGTAAGCATTCAGCTTCTGAACTTGGCATGACCGTGTGCTTGTGGGTCTGTGTGTGCATGTGTCGTGTGTGTGCGTGTGTGTGTGTGTTGTGGGTGTGTGTGAGCAGGGCTTTGAGCTGAGCAGACACTCAAGCTGGTCTGGCTGGCAGCCAGCAGGACTACATTGCTCCCTGCCAGGCAGAAGAGGCGCCATCAGGTGGAGCAGATCGACTGCCTGAACCACAGAAATATTGCAATATAGAGACAGAGGGAGACAGAGAGGGAGACAAATTAAAGTAATTGCACTCAGATCTGACAGCCAATTGAGTTGAAGTGTTTGGGGAGGGTTTGCATGTTAACGCAGGGACACGGAGTCATACCTAAGGAGAGGAGCATCTGCCATGCTAAGTGCCATGAAATGCTAAATCTCCAGGGCCCCACGTTGTATATATTGTGTGTCTGAATGTGTGTGGCAAGCTGCAAGAGCATGTGTCAAGGCAGCTAACCTCCTCAGCCCTCAGGTCTGCACTTGTCAGACAGGGGATATGTTTACCTGAGCAGGCGCAGAGGCCAGCACAGACCTGCCTGCTACTCTCTTACTCACTACTATGATATTCTGCCTCCAGGAATGGCAAACACTCCCATCTCCTCCTCGTCTGTGTGCGATTCAAGACAAATGATTACTCTGTCTACCTCCGATATCCTCAATGGAGAACACTCCTGCTGGGTTGAATGTAGTTGCGAAACCTAATTCGCAGTTTGCTGTAATCACATCAGAATGGAAATTAACGACAAACCCTCATTTAGCATTAAGTGAGAAGCCTGGCTGGTAATGAATCATGTCTCACAGTTTCTCTCCACAAAGACAGGCGCTGCGTGTGTGTGTGTGTGCGTATGTGTGTGCATGTGTGTGTGTACACGCAGTGATGAGTGGGTGTTGGTGGGTGGGTGAGTGTGTAGACATGAGTATGACTGTTTGTGTGGGAGTTTGTGTGTGTGTGTGTCAGGTGTTAGGTCTGGCGCTGTGCACCTAAATTCAGAAACCAATTTCTGCTGTGGAGCATGGAAGAAAACTGCAACAGAGGGTTTCATTATCATATTTATCTTCTTTATCCTTTTTTATAAAATTACTTATATATATATATATATATATATATATATATATATATATATATATATATATATATATATATATATATATATATATATATATATATATATATATATATATATATGTAAAAATAAAAGAGAAATGTTGTTATTTTTTCCCAAATTTGAAAAAAAGAAATCATCTTCACTATAAGATACAAAAAAAACACCTATAAAGTCAAAATGGAGTGAAAAATACAAGAATAGAAAATGTTACCAGTTAATGACATACTGTTTATACATTTAAAACAGCTGATAATGTATGTAGGTGTTTCCTGTGAACCTGTTATAACATAACTCATCCTCTTGCTTACATTCTGTCTCTTTGTACTGTTTGCTTCATGAAATGTACATGACACCACCGTCTGGACACTCCCCTCACGACTACATGACTCACAAATGTCTTTTTACCTGTCTAACCAGTAGACACATTAC
This sequence comes from Halichoeres trimaculatus, assembly GCF_033239565.1. Lineage (NCBI taxonomy): Eukaryota > Metazoa > Chordata > Actinopteri > Labriformes > Labridae > Halichoeres > Halichoeres trimaculatus. Next base: position 28,371,613 of record NW_027437179.1, read on the forward strand.
ACACGCACCTATTCACACTCACATATGCACACTCAGATAAACACACAGAGCGTGCTTGCTGTTTGGTTTAGCTTCTGTAGGTTAAGTCATTTAACCCAGACCTCCTGCTGACTGCGTTTGCTCAGCACTGGTGACTCGACCTCTCACCTGCCTGACTCAAGGCCGGTGGTTTTTGAGGAGCCGCTGCGCTGCTGTAATCAGACTCTGTAATTACTGACATGACTGTTGTTTTCCCGACAAAGGATGTCTGCCTGTCTGGTACTATTTCTACCCTGAGGTTTGCAGCTCCAGGAAGGCTATGAGTGCTAGACATAATAGAGTCAGAAAACAGACACTCCTAGACACCACAAGGGACCTGCTGGCTAAATCTGACACTGACCTCACAGGAGAGCAGCCGCATGGGCTTAACTCACTACCACATCATAGACATAGCATGGCTGAGGAGTCATAACACCCTTCTGCACATCCTACTGCTTAGCAGGTCCCACTGAGCCAGATGATAGGACATCCCTCTCCCCCTTCTTCCTCTCTCCCTCTTTCTCTCTCTCACTGCTGAGAGAGGGAGACTTCCTCTGAGGAGTTTGCTTTGGCCCAGTCCCCTGTGGGAACTGAGTCTTGAGTGGGAGGAGGGGGTGGGCCAGGGGAGCGGGACCACAGAGGAAGCACTGAGCTGAAGGAATGTATACTTGAAGGCCAAGTACAGCCTCTCCTTTAAGACTCCATTCAAGCATTGCCCTTTTCAACTCGCTATTGTATGATATTTCTTTGAGCGCTGTAATGAGGGAGCTTTTCAAAGCAAACCTGTAGGCTAAACAGGGTCTAATAGCAGCTGGGCAGGGGAAGAGCTGCTTTATTTTTTAATTAGGGCCATATAATGGCACGGTAATACCAGGATAAGCCCTGGCTATTTTCATGCTGGCACAGCAGATAATCACAGAGAAACACAGAGCATTCCCGACATATCAATATCTGTTCTAAAAGCAGAACATCTGACCTGCTTGAAGAATAAATGGTCAATGTGGTGCTAACTGGAGCATGATGGCGATCGAGCTGTTATTTCACTTGAACATGGAGCTGATCAACAGTATTTGTTTATTGAATTTCACTCAGTTTTAACCTCAATCATCATCAGTAAAAGATGTGCTGATGCATGGAGGAAGTTGACTCAATGTGGAGCATCTTCAGTCAATTCTCTGACTGCTGTGTGTGTTGTTGAGCCAGAGTTTTTGATAGGCTGACGGAGCGTTAACATTTAAGGAACAGATTCCACCAGTTTGAGAGGTAAATGATCCAAAGGTTAGAATAAAACGGCTGTTAGAAACTGGCGATGTGATATTAATCACGTTTAATTATGATTACATATTGTACTAATATACTACTTTCTGCCATACTAATAGATATTGTGTCTTTATACACATTAGAACTGCTTTTTCAAAAATTTAAGGTATTTTCTTTAATTATTTTTTAAGAGGTCGTGTGAGTTGCAAAAGCAAGAGCCAGAGTAAAATACATTTCATTTTTCTAAGTGAGACAATGAAAAACAGCTTTTAGCGATAAGTCTCTTTTGTAGTTCCCCGTGGAGTTTGAGGAAACCAAATTTTGTAAACTAATAAGAAATATAATTTAACGTGATTCTGCTTTTGTCATCTCCTTTTTCTGTAGTGTAGATTTTTATTCTGTGAAATAGATCATTGTGGACATGTGAAACTGTGTTATTTTTGTGCATTTTGTGGATTATTCACACACATTCTTGACTTGGTTCTTTTCTAACAAATGACCAAAACACAAAATAGTTTTTTGTTTATATGCCATAATCGGATTTAGAGAGTGACTCTTAGAACAATTGGATCTGTATTTGACTGACAAAATATAACATTGATAAAAACGACACTTTTATCCAAGCCAAGCTCACTGGTTGCTGAAATGTGATTTCATACTTGACAAGACATTAAATCAATCATTGCTGCTAACTTTTAGGAATAATGTGGACTAGTATGTCCAACAAATTTTTAGACTGTTTCTGTCTTTGGCATGTCTTTAATTATGTTTAAGGTTAGCGCTTAAGTAAGAAAGGAAAAAAAGGGGCTAGTTTTCGAAGAATCAAAGACGGTGCAGCTCTCATCTGGTGCGACAAAAATAGTTCCCCCAGCTGAACTTCCTCAGGCAACAGTCATACAATACCAAAGCATGCTGCATGATAGCATAGCATTAAGAAAAGTGCACAGCAACAAGACACAACAGTTTCAGATTACGGCCTCCTTTCCCATCCTAAAGCCCTGAATGTAATCCTCAGATCGACATGTGCTTAGTGGGGCGCTGTCTCACTCAAGGGCACAGCAACTGGCACGGCTCACTCGGGTAACGGCCTTAGTTGGAAGTGAGAGAATACTAGTTTTAGTAACACGATGCCTGTAGTTTGGTGTGGATGTTCACGAGGATGCCTTGAGTTTTCAATCCGACTCTCGCTGCACAAATTGTACGACAGCCTCATGATTTATATAAAGCCCTGTGGTTACCTCCAAACAGCTGGGGGAAAATTATTGGTGGCTGCCCAGAATATCCCTGAAACTTCATCCCTACTCTGCGTAGATACAGCTCAAGTTCTCATTTCCCCTGACTAAATCTTAGCTTAATTTTGCAGTTTGCTCTGTCTCTGTCCATACTGAGGATATATCTGAACTCGGGCAGGACAGTATAGACACATGGGGAGAGCTGCAGGGCTTGGCATAAGGCCGGCATTACAGTAAAGCTTATTGGATTGTCCTAATTGTCCTTAGGATTGGGACTTGATGAGGACTGAGGCGGGTGCAGGTGGAGCTGCTGCCTCTGAAGGTGAAAAATGTTTCATCAAGTCTGCACAGCCTGACACATAAAGTTTTAAGACAGGATAGTAAAGTGGCATTATGCTTTTGGCAACCATTTATAAATAGGGCTGTGTGATGGAAATGAACAATACACACAATGTAGAGTCAAGCTTATCCAAGGAGGACACTCTTCATATGTTCAAAACAACCAATACCATCCAGTGCAAGTGTTACCATACAGATGTCCTTCTTCAAATGAAGTCAGTGAAATAAAATCATACTTATTTTACATATTGTGAAGTCTTCTAAAACAAACCTGATGGGACCTGCGTCCATAACTGCAGACATTTTTGGCCTTTAAAATTTTTTGGTTTAAAATTAAAAAAAACCCTTAAAGCTCTTGTAAGGAGCTTTTTGTAAATTTTGGTTTGTGTAGATTTTGGTGCCCCCTGTGGACAAAGCTGTACCTTAAATCCCATTGCATATTTTCATCATGTCCATGTCCATGGTGTTTTAACTGAAAATTTGACCTTGCAAAATTCTGACAAACTAGAAATGACTAAATGAGTGTGAGTCTTGTATGCGGGTATTTTTGCAGCTCATTTGCAGGCAGAAGTGGCACTTTAAGCAGTTCTCTGAAATGCAGTGCAGGTTTTCTTCCTTTACTTAAAAGCTCCTGTAACAACTTTTAACAAACAAATATCCGACAGATATGATTTTTGTGAGACACAAAATTTTCATGTATAGGACAATCCCAGCAGAACCATATTTGTCTATAGAGGGTGCCAAAATCACCACAAACAGGAAATTTCTCAGAGGAGCTTTAACTATATGAACATAAGTATCAAAAGCAGAACTAAACACCTCCTCCTTATGGCCTTTGGTAGCGATTTTCTGCACTCAGTGATTTTTTTTTCATTAGCCTACTTTGTTGTTAACTGACAAAGACAGACAGACTAATACTAACACTAACTTCTGAAATCTTCTAGAAAAAAAGGTATCAATAATGATGACAAATCACAATGACTGCTTGTATTTTTGGTCACATGTTTAAAGACTACAGGGCAAAAGGCATCCACACAGACTCATCCAGGTGACGATTTTTTCTTTCAAGTAAAGACATCCTGTTTGAGATTTATTTCGTGCGTGACTCATTTCACACAAAGCAATAACACACCACATCCAAATTCAAACTGCATCTATTAAGCAACACTTTAACTCTCTTTAATCTTTTAATGACATGTTTCAACTCTAGTCTCAGCTTCATGACAAAACCTGTTCCTGACTGACGTGTATTTCTTGCATGTGCACGAAAGAGATCACCTCGTCGCTGAGAGCAAACAAAAAGGAAGATTACTGTACTATTGCAAGGCGAGAAATGAATTCCACTTCAGGTCCAAACACGGCAACCATAACAACGTGAACATGCTCGCCTGCCTTTTCTTACAGTGTGTTGACAGTGGAGTCCAATTCACTCCACTTCCTCTGAGGAAGACCTCACAGCACAAAGAACTAATAAGTTATTTCAACAGACACGGAAACCCAAGACTGTCAGACACGAAAGAGATATCCCAGCAGATTATCCATTATTAGCATGAGCATGTTTGGTATGGTTGTGAGGCAAAGTTATCTTAGGAAATGAAACGTGCTCTCTGTATGGTGTATTTATGGAGGCACATAGCGCCAAATTCAGCAGATAGTTTGTCTGAGCCCTCCTGCTGCACTGTTGGAATACGAGAATTTAACATCAGGCTGCAGGATCTGAGCGAAGACACGAGGCTGTGTCTGCAAACCAATAAAGGCAGGCACACACCCACCCACACACACATACACACTCTCCTACACACACAATGCCTTTATGCTTCCATTCACATTTAGCACAGTTCTAACACAGGAGCAGCTGCAGAGCTAACCAAGAGGCCGGAGGGGATGAAAGTTAACGAGGAAGACAGAGAAAGAGCAAAGACAGACTCTAGCTAACCCGTGTTTATGGCAAAGCTTAATTTAGTGTTCCTGGATGGTTAAGTTTATTCATACTGAAAATGTATTCATAAGACTTTCAGGAACATTACAAAGAAAGGAAAAAGAAAGCTTCTGTATAAGTTGTGAGAAAATTCCATTTTCAGCCGATTTGTTGATTCTGGTTAAAAACATTTCTCTCTAAAGCAGAGTGAACAGATCACACATTTGGTGATGCTTTTATAACTCTTCTTCTTTAATTTGCCTCCTCTGCAGTTTGAGCTTAAGCACTCCTGAAATACAAAGACTTCAGACTGTCTATTTGCTTCAAATTGGATTTAAGGAAAGCTGAAAGAAGGCGTTTAAACTTGCGTGTATTCTCAAAGCTTTTCAGCTGTTTTGTCCTTCGTTCACAAACTACAAATCATCCAAACTATTTCCTTAAGTATTATTGAGCGGTGTTTGGCAGCATTTGTGTTGCTGCATCCTTTTGTCTTTCATACATGTGTGCGTGCTTTCACACAACTTGATCTCCACTGTGCAGCAGTGCCAACGCCATCTTTGCCATGCAAGCTTAATCCCCTGGCATTAGACTGACTGTCTGAGGCTGTGACGTTGATGCACGGCTATACATTTCAATGATCTATTAATAACCTTTACGTGTGGAACATATGATTTATTTAAAAGAGGCTTATTAGAATATCCTGCTTAAGAGGAGACGAAGCAAGAGCCTTTTTTCTTTGGCAAGAAAGGGGAAAACAGTTAAAGGATGCAGCAACACAAAAAATATCTAGGCCTCAAAATATTCACATTCACATTATCATGTTTTCTTTTTGCACATCAAAACTCAAGCAGAAGAAACTGAAGTGTCATGATTTTTAGTCCACAGTGTTCTAATTTCTACATTTCCCATGATGTAATTTAACTATAAATTTAAGTGGAGTTATTCTGTCTGTCTACCAGTAAAAGCATTGGATTTAATCAAGGTTTGCTGTCATATCCCTAAAGACTCTGACATAACTAGCTGAATGTAAAACATACCACAAACGATCAGACAACAATCTGTGCTTAAATTCTCTGACGAAATCTTTTAGGGAAGAATAAAAAGTTTCTTTGTCTCAGTTTTTGTCAATCCTGAAGTATTGACTGACAAGTGAAAATCTGTAGTTTATCACTGATAAAAAAAGCAGCTCTGTTCCCTCTGAGCCCGGCATGTGTGTTAACAAACCCTCCTGTCATCAGAAGTCTGATGTCTGCAGACTAAAAACCTTGGTCTGTCGCTGATAAGCACATCCTGCCTGCACGCAGGGAAGTGTGCGCTGCCATTCTCGCTGTTAGCCAGTCCCCCTCCACTCCACAACAAGACAGCAAATCCAGTGTCTGACTGGCTGGGATTTAATCCTGCAGATAAATACTAATGCCACAGCAAAGAAGGCAGAAAGACGATTAAAATGTCACTGGATAACCTCTCTACAACCCAAACAGTAACAGCTCGGAATACACAGACCATTATATCACTGGCAGTACCTGGTACTGGACGCCTCTCCTGCACCTCCCCCTTCAGAGCAGGAGGAGGCTGATGGAGGGAGGAAGAGCCACTGACTGCATGAAACAGCAGTCTGGACTGAGTTAAGGTCTAGACCTCCATGTCTGAGAGAGTGATGGCTCAAATAAAAGCTTACATCTCAGTTTTGACAACTGAGTTTAGAGAAACAAATCTTTTTTTTCTCAACAATACGAGAACCAAAGGCACAGTTACGATGCTGCCAACAAAATTGGATGACATTATCTGTATGGACTAGGATCACTGAAAACAAAAGGAGTGATCCATATCTGTTTAAACAGATCCCTGTTACAGTGTAACTTACATTTGCAAAAACTAAAAGTCAGTCTTTTTTGTCTTCGGTCTGTTTTTTTTTTTTTTAAATCTGCTGCCCTACATTTATCAAAATACCTCCTCTGCAATAATCAAATTATGCACGGATGCATGTTTTAACAATGATTTCTTGTTGCTGTTTTGGCAAATTTCCTTTTAATATCTAGACTTATGAGCTAAAAAATAACTATCTTTTCAATCTGACTTTTAAAGTGTGATCTAATTACAAGGTAATGTCACCAAATATGCACGTTATCCTAAAAGCAACAAATATTCTGTTCTTACTCACTCAGGACTGCGTAGAGCATTTTACATATTGGCTTGAAAACACTTCATGACTCAGAAGCTCACCCTTCTTTCTGTAAACATTTCAGAAGCATTTGCTGCAGACTGAATATATAAAGTAAGTCAAGAAGACCTTGAGCTATAAATAGATTGAGCTGCTATAACTTCACAGGCAGAAATATACAGATCATTTCAGGTATGGGAAAAATAGCGACAATGTTGCCAATCAACCATCATAGCTCTGTCCTTTCACTTGTCAGTGTTAAAGTGGTTCACCATGCAGTCAGCTGAGCTGAGCTCTGAGCCGCCATGCCCCCCCCCCAGTAAGCTGAGCCACATGACTGCATGCCCCCCAAGTGGCCGGCAGGGAGGAGGGCAGGTGGCAGGTTTATTTGGAAAGATGAAAATGGGATGAATAGCTGAGGTTAAGAGGTGTGAGGGAATGGGACGGGGGCACGGGGGGATTGAGGGGAGGAGGTCATAAAAGCTGTGAGAGGGTGAGGTGAAGTTAGGGTCATCGCTCACTCAGGGTCCCATGTGATGTCATTTCACCAACACAGTGTACGTCCTGTGAACGGCTCAGCAGCTAATTGGCTGAAGCGAGGTAATAAATCCTGCTGAAATTTATAGATACGGCTCTGTTCATTCTGTTCATTCTGTTAAAATGCTGGTCACCAGGTTAGAAAAACTCATTCTGCTCCTGCTCTTTGGTTTCTGACACCTTAAGAACGACACATTGTAGTGCAGTGAATGAAACACACACCTAATGTGTCCTTAAGACACTCTTCTTTTATATTTAGCATTGAACTTCAAATCTTTTCCAGAGGCAAAATACTTAATCTCCTGGAATATTGATCTAAAATCCTCAATCCTAAGTATTGAACCACTTGTCAAGTATTCATTTTGTAGGTTTATTTGTCAGTTTGTTGGTTTATATATGAGATAATCTGTGAACCAATTACTCTTTTGTCAATTTTTTTCTCTTGTTGTCTTGAAAAATCCACACTTACTGACTCATGTTTGGTCGTACTAGTTTTGCTATGTTTAAGCACTCAACAGTAAAGGGTTATAAAAAGCTTTTTTTGTCTCACAGCTACTTTTGAGGTACTTTCTCCAGCTAATAAGCACAGGCGGTGAGTTGCCCTGTTTGAAAAGTGCTAATGAGTCCATTCAGAGAGACAGGAAACAGTAAGAAATAAAAGACCTCACATTAAAGACGCCTTGACGTAACTGAGGAGAATTGAAACTCCAGGAGAGAAAAAAAGGCCTGTGGGTTTTATAAGACTCCAACCAATTATCCATCAACACATTTTCAAACCGACGACGGGAGTTTTTGCCTCTGAAAATTTTCCCTTCTCCTTGGCAGAGCAGTGATCTGACTCAAACGTTCAAGGGGCCTCACAGGGCAAGTTTGTGTATACAGTAATATTTGACAGAGATCAAATAGCGTTTCACTTGTTTCCACTTGTTCAAGGAATTGTCTGTAAGGGAAATACGGGATAAAACACCCACAACATCCGTTCCTAAGATCACACATTCCATCCTTAAACACCGGTTTTGTTTCCCTCCTCCGTTCATAGGAAAACATATCTGCTTACAGGAGTAATTAGGTGAGAGGGCTCGGGCCTTGCAGTATCTATAAAACCAATACGAGCACTCTAAAATGGAGGTCTGAGAGGGGTGGCTGGTGGACCGCAGCACCTCATGAATTCTGCAATTTGCCGTCTGTTTCTCGACTCTGAAAAATTCTTGGAAATGTCTTTTCCTGGATGATTTTTATTGCTCAAGAGCCTGTGTTTTTCTCCATGGCAACCACATAACAGTAGAGCCCAACTAAGCTCTGACTCAACAAACAGAACTCCACAAAATACCCATTTCAGCGCCAGGGTCCCCCCGCCAACCCCCCTTTTCTTCTCCTCGCCTAGTTTTCCTGCATAAACCCAGCCTGAGACGGCTTTAAAGCGCAGGCCGAGTGATGGCACTGACCATGAATGAGGACTGTGATTAATCAGGGCACAGATGTGACACGCTGCAGGAAAACCTGACGGGCCTCAGGTGCCGTGTGGGTCCAGCCGGAGCCATGACGCCACTGAGTACAGTAGGGCAGGCAGCAGCTGGGTTCTGTTAACCTGGGGGAGCCTCGCTTGAAGCGGCAGCAGGTTTCAGAACAAACACACCGGACTGAGCATTACATAAAAGTCTGTCTCTCCCTCGCGCTCTTGGTGGGCTGTGATGGAGGACGCAGGCGCTTTGTGGTGCGAACGTTGGAGTAGGCAGGCCAGGATTAGAGCTGCAGGCAGGCACAGGCCCAAGAGCAGGGCATCATGTGTGTAACTATGTAATCTCTGTGGCCTTTTTCTGCAAATCTCTGAGACCTGTGGGATGTACGATGACCAGACATCCTAAGAAGGGCTCAAAACACACAGCAGAAGCTTGGATGGAAGCAGCTGGTGATGAAAATTCAATTAAAACTCTATACTCTGGCACATTTTTAATTTATAGCCGCCTTCTACTGTAAAGTTATTTGAAGGAGACTGAAGGAGTCGTCCTCCCACCATCTGTCCTTGAATTATACTCATCACTTAGCATGCCAGGAGAGGATTTAGCTCACTGCTTTCTCAATGGTGAACCGTCAACCTTCTTGTCTTGACTAGTTAAGACCATTCCTAAGAAAACAGGACATGTCCGGTAAACTGTAACTTAAGACAACAGTGAGCCGGGGCTGCAGTTTCAGCTGCTGTCGAGCAGCTGTAAGGCCTTTAGCGTGAGAGTGTGTGAGAGTGTGTGTGTGTGTGTGTGTGTGTGTGTGTGTGTGTGTGTGCGCGCGTTTGTGTGTGGCTGCTCTTGAATCTTACAAGGCTTTTAGAGGCTTCACCTTTACAAAAACACAGAATCAAACAAAATTATCCTTTATTTGTTGCATATAAGGTCACTGCAAAGGGGCATGGGACGCTGCCAACTTTTCTTTCTGCCTCTCCCTTGCTCCCCGTCCGCCTCGTAGTGAGCACAGAGGAGTATGCCGCAGGGAGGGGAGGCCCTACACAGGAACTCAATAATAACTTTCAGCAGTCTAGCCAGGAGGCTGGAAGCCCAGACTGCGGCTGTTCCCTCCAGTCCTCCTCCCTCCCTCCGCAGAGCCCCATGCTCCTCCCTTCACTCCCCCCTCCTTCTTCTCCTGCTGCTGGCCTGTGTCTGCTCCACAGGACTGATGCATTCTGCAGACAGGCCAGCGCTCTTAAAGAGACACAGGCCACATTTTTATCCCCTGAATCACTGCAGTGGACGGAACCACTAAAGCAGGAGCAGAGTCCCTCGTTTCCAGCCTCTCAATCAGGGGCCTGTGCTTTATTTCACTCCTTTTTCTCAAAGCTCTGGACTCTGACATGACGCAAAGTGTGAGCGAATAAACAGGCTGAAGTATGTTGAGAGGCTCTCAGTGAGTCTGCGGCCGGATCCTTTAACTGAGGCCGCCTTTGAAGGTGCCTTTGATGCTTTCTGTAAAGTTTGTCAAGTGCAATCAATGTTCTTGGCAATGTAAGTATATTTAATACCATTGTCATGATAATTTTTGGAGACACTCCAATAGACTTAATAATGAGGACTCTGAAATGACACGCTGAGCCTGCTGCAATAAAACCTGCCTGAAGGGTACCACCAGATCACACTGGGGTGTCCCTTTTACAGGGGAACTAGAGACTGGACCAACTTTTGATTACTGATTCGGTTAACTGAAAATATAATTGATTTATCAATGAAACACTAAAACAAAAAATAATAATAATTTAAAAAACTTAAATGAATCAGCTGGATTTTGCACTTACTCAAGAAAATCTGGAAAAATCTCACGACTTCTCTCCCCTGATTTATTGACTCAAGCTCAGACACATAAGATCCATTTCCATTCATTTGCTTCTGCCAGATTTATTCTATCAGAAAACATACAAGACAATCACAATCTTGCTTGGTTCCTTTTTTTAATCCTAATGAGCAAAAATCTTCACTTCACCCATTATTTTCCTCCTGTTTTCTGAGTTTGAACTGAATAGGAGTCTCTGAAATAGCGTGTGACTGAGCAGAGCGGAGCTCCATACCAAGGCAAGGAAATGGTTAAAAATTTATTAGACTTGAGTGACACAGAAACCTACAAGGGCGTGCCTGCCAAACACGCTCTCATTCTTTTGCTGTCAGCACTTTTCCTCTCGTCATATACAAACTGTGAAAGCAGTAGAGGGTCGAAATTACCCATCCCCAGTCTGGCAAAAGAAGGAGGTCAATATAACTTATTTAAATAACAAACAAATTGACTTATTACTCATGTCTTTAATGAGTGGGCTCATTGCAAACACCAAATAAGGGCAGAAAGGCCTCATAACTTCTATTAGTGGAGAATCTTTAAGGGGCTAAAGGGTTAACACATCTCAGCTGCAGCATAACAAAAGATGAAATCTCTATGGGAGATATCAGTGCCAGAGTCAGCAAAGCAGCACAGTCCTCTGCAATGATAACCCCGCTCTGGAAAACCTATAACAGAGAGCATCCAGCTTCAGATGGAGCAGACAGCTCCAGCCCCGGCCCTTAAAAGACAGGGGAAAAGAAAATCTTCCAGCAGAACATAACTGAGACTCTCATGAGGGTCTTTATCCCCTAAATCTCCATGAGAATCTCGCTGGCCTCAAACTCTGGTATTTTCTTGGCTTAAAAATATTGTTATTCATCCTTAATTCAGATGTGCAAACAAAATCAAGCTACCACCTGACTGTGCTGTTTCTGCTCAAAGAATAGAGAGGCTGGATGTGTAGCTGTACAAAACAACGTACTGCTCATTACTCGGCAGTGGTGTGCAGGCCGCTTTTGAGAGGGTGACGCATACCCAAACAACACCAAGCCATTGAATCACCAGTGTTTACGCAGTCACATAATTCTGCACCATCTGTAGAACTCAGGTCTGCACAGGAAAAACAAGCTAACGGCGAGATCAAGAAGATGCTCTGCTCCTTTTCTAAAGCCTCCTCTGAACACAGCAATCTCGTTAAAACACAACAAAGCTCCCCCTGCCCAGAATACATCTTTATTCTCAGCGGTGATAACAGCTTCACGGTGACGTCTTCTCCTTTGCCCTCGAACTCTGAACTGGCCGTCACCTCCTTCACCTTACAAGGCAGATGAAGGGGTGAAAAAGAAGGCAATGAACTTCTGACCTGTCATTCAGACGGCAGAGGAAGCTTTGCAGCTCGGGGGCAACCAGAGTCCACCATCCACTCTGTCTCTCCTCCTTTTTCCTCAGTGTCTCACCCTCTACCATCCCATAAACCCCCACTAAAAACCTCCTGCTCCCCTTTTTTTATGGCTGCCAGATGGTGGGGAGGCCTCCTTGCCTCTGGACTTGCCTCTCCAGTCTAGTAAAACCAGTTGACCTCGGCAACATAAAAACTGCTATTTATGAAAAGGCCTGGAACAAAACACACAAACATCCTGCCACTGAAACAATCAAATGCCATCTCATCTCCCAAAGAGCCCTTTTACGAGATGACACAGCAGAGACCCCTGAAACTTGGGTCATGGTTGTGGTGAGGTCCAGATGCAGTGACTACACCCAGGTACTTTTCTTCTTCTTTTTTTTTTTCGTCTGTGTGAAGTCGTTTTATTTGCGTGCCTTGGGTGTGAGCGCAGGACTTTGGCAGCGTTGAAATTTCTCCCTGAGAAACAGAGAAGCAAAACAAACAGAACAGTCTGCATTCAGGTCGGAGCTGAACCGCAGAACCACAGTCTGGCCTGCGGTTCACAACACACTGTTCCAGCTCTGACTTCACCTAAAACAAACACTCTCAAGACCCGTCCACCTCAGCCAGAGGGAGAGGAATCTGAGAGAAAGTTTAGAATTGAACTCCATTAACAAGTCCCTGCTCCCTCCCTCCTTCCCCCTCTCTGAATTCTTCTTCTGAGCCATGTTTTTGCACCAAGAACTGGGCAAACTCAAGCCTCTTCACTCTCTGGTGTCACTTGTGTAGGAGTTGTTGCCCTTTGACGGCATGCTCAGACTGAGTCCAAGGTTTGAAAACGTGCGGAGTCGGGTGGGAAAGGGGTTAAAAGGCCAAAGATCGCTTTGTTATAAAAGAGCTGTTCAATCAATGGCTTCCTTTTTTTACTGCAAATCAATTTAAGTGATTATCTGCTCTTACTATAACAACTTTCTTCCCCCTCTGCTCACCTCTCATGCTCCTCCTTTCTTTTTTTCTTCCTTTATTTGTTCTACCGGTTGGAATCTACCGTTTATGTCCTGCAATTCAACCTGACCTCCAGGCAACCCCTGCCATGGCTGCCTAAGCCATTAAGGTAGCTGTGACTGTGGGTTATTAGTGTGATAAAAGTTTACTGTCCCTCCAGCCACTCTGCACGGCTGCTGTTTAAGGCCTCTGAGGAGCACTTCTATGGGAGCTGTCATGCAGCAGATTGGCCATGAGGGCATTTGGTCAGTGGGCCAGATCCCAAATATACAGTTTAGAGTGAAAACTGTAAGTCAGACAAGCGACAAAGCAGCATGAAGCAAAGCGAGTCAGGAGGATGAATCAAACTGGAGCATCCCCTGAGCGTCGGCTCTCTGGAAATATGCAGACAAGAGGACTTAGGGGGGTGGTGGTGGTTGTCTGTGCTATGTTTTTTCCTGTGCGGCAGAAGTTGTGGGCAGCCGAGCTAACTGCAGCCTCAGCACTTCTCTCCATATTCTCCAGTTTCAAGCCAAGATAAAGAACAAAGGCAGAGAGCTAAAGCTGCTGCAGAGGTAATGAGGACAGAGGCACGCCGCACAGGAGTGTGTGCCCTCAATAACGAGTGCTGCTGCAGTCCATGATGGAGTCCTGTTGGACGGCGGGAGTAAAAATCCTTGCAGCTGTAGTCTACCCACAGACTGTAAGTGACTGACTGAAAGCAGCCCACCCTTTTTTACACTACAGCTCTGTCTACCACGAAATGGAAACCACAGCGCGACTGGAATCTGCTCAGACACATTTGGATCCATGCAGGGAGACAATAAAACTCCATTAAAACAGTAAAGATACCCCAGCAATTATCCATAAGTGGGTAAATGATTTAACTGTTTAAGTCATTGCATAACATAACAGTAAAAAAACAACAAGGCCAGATTGAAAGGAAAATATTTTAGCGTTTCCATAAAAAGTAGTCAGTGTGTCAGAGCAATTTATTTATTCATTCAGAGCAGATCCTCATAATTCACTGTCAAGAAATCAAGCAAAATGTGTCAGATGGCAGAGCTGTGTTTTCACAAATGACACAGGCTCGATTTCCTGAGAATGACACACACTGTGAGCTGTGGTGCGAAAAGTCTGAGGACACAGAGCTGAGGAAAATCCACATTATTTTTGAAGGAGAATCCCAATTAAACTCAGAGTCAAGGACACACACCCTACGCACAAAGCGTCCTCCAGTTGGAATCAATAATAGGATGGAGTAGAGGAATTTTACATTAAAAAAACTCTGGAAGGAGGAACATATCTTCCCAGGGTTGGTTTTCATTATAGTATCCTTCTGTCAGCCCAAACAATGCTTACTCATTGCTTTTTTGTGGTTTCATTGTCCTGATTGACATGTTTGGCTCGTCTTCAGGGCAGCAAAAACAATTCAAACCATGCATTAGTGACAAATCTGTCAAATTCCTACATGCCTCGTAGAGTAGCTAATTATATAAATGTATTCTAGCATTATTCCTCAAAATGTCTTTAATTCTGCCGTCAGAGGTTTCCACAGTTTGACTGTTTTGGCAACTCTTGGCTGTGTCAGTGTTGGTCCATGCCAGCCCCACCCTATTAAGGCCAAACCCTGCTCATCATGTGTTTCCACTTTACCGATTGGGTGGAAATGACCTCAACGCAGTAAAAGATGACAGGGGTGCTAGTGCTGTTCACCAGATGTGAGCAGAAAAAAAAAGAGAGGCAGAGAGAGAGGGGGAGAGAAAACCATTCGCCTGAAGAATTTACTGCAAACCCCTGAGGAACCCTGTGATTGAGGGTTCAAGTTGAGCTCCAGAGGTTCCTGCTGAGGTTCCTGTCTCAACGTGCACTCAGGGAGCACAGACCCTCTCAGGCCTGGCCGTGCAAACACACACAAATGAGCATGTATGCATATATCCCAAAAAACTGTCACTACACTGCACCTGCTAGCAACACAAAAGCCACTTCCTCCCACTGTGTCCGGCCAAGCCCCTTTATCCCATTTACTGCAGCCTGCAAGACAACAAAGGCAGAGAAATTAGGAAGCTGCGATGATGATAGGGCGACTAATCTCTTTGGAGGGACTCATTATATCAGCGGCGTGTACAGTTCAGCAGCTGAAAGGGGAGAATTAAATATGGACATGCAGAGATGGGCGTCTTTGTGGAAGATGAGTGCACCAACAATACCCGTCTATTACCTCTGGAATAATTCATACATTCCATATAGAACAGATGCCCCGACTGGACCATCATCTCTGCATTTGATTTTACTCTCTCAACTGACTCAGGGTCAAGCATGAATGATGATCTTCAAGGTTTGTTTGTTGTCACAGCCATGTTTTTCCTGTCATGTAATCTTCATATTTTCCCCTCCGCTGAGGGACATTGTCAGATGGTCAAAGGTCACTCGATCTGCTCTCAAACTCACACTCCTGTGCAGCAGATTAAATTGGTGGTGCCAAAAGAAGAGGTGATTACACAGCGTATGATGATAATCTGAAAAGCAGCTTGACGTTTTCCAAGATGATGTGTGTGTACACACTCCTCTCTTGACACTGGTGATACACTACTTAAGACACAGGGCTTATATTAGTCCCCTCATTATGGGATAAAGGGTGGGCCTGCTCTATTTCAGGACATGGCTGTCTGTGTCTGCATTTGTCGGCTGGCTGGAAATAAAGCCAGACGCTTGTCAACGCCACAAGTGCAGGGGAGGCGGGGGACCCTGCTGGGCAGCCGGCACACAGAGCACAGTGCGGGGCGACCCTGGGACTATTAGACACCTGCAAAAAAGGGGGAGTGGAGGGGTGAGGGCAGAGGTGTCCTCAGCATGTGAGCAACTGTAGCCCATCTGTACGCCTGTCTATATAAATGCACACCCTGCTGTACTGATGCAGAGAAAACGTTGAGGGAGAGGTGGGGCAACACTTAAGACAAAAGGGAGGCATTTTTGAAGGAGATGCTCCATATTCCATATTTGAATGTGATAATAAACAACACAAACAAGGTCAAAGGAATATCCACCTGACTGGTTGATGCTGTGGCAGCAAAGAACCGTGACGGACCTCGCGGTGACTGTAATTCTGAATAAATAACTTTCCCCCTGTCACTGCAACAGAGTCCACTAGGACAGCTGTGCTCAATTCATTTGATACGGGTGCCTGCTGACAATGCTGCGTTGCTCTGTCTCCGCAAGACAGCATGTTGAGTTGCTCTGAGGAGCACACAGGGGCTTGCCGCTTTTCACTAACGTTGAATGATTGTTCTGCTATACAAGCCAAAGCTTTGACCCCCAAGAAACCACGCTAAGAGAACTTCAGCCTGGCCTGGTGGGAGATTTGCTTCTGATGCAGCCTGGAACAAGGTGTCATTTATCAGTGAATGGATCAGTCATTGCACCAGTCTGATACTGTCATCAATCAGTCCTCTGGAAAAAGAAATGTTCAGAGACCATTTTTCAGCTTTCTGGTTCTGGTACGGATACAAATACTGATACAGACACAGGTATCAATACAGATACAGATTTGTATATGTTGGGCTAATTAGCTCGACATATTGCAGTATCAAACTTGCATCAGCCACCATACTTGCAGATACATTAATTGGAATATAATCCTTATATCATAACAGATATTGGAGCACTAAAGTGACTGTCAGAAATCAGTTTCTTTACCAATAATAGTTTGTTCAATCACTTATTTGTTTTTTTTTTCATTATGATGTGTGTTTGTTTTGGAAATGGAGATTGGATCAAAACAAATTTTCTTTGTTCAAGACAACTTTGTACTGGACACAACGCGCTTAGGCAAGGCACTCATCAGCACAGTTGCATAGCACCACAGTCCGAAACATGACATCAAGCAAACATTAGGGTAGCTGGCTATATGTAGCGCTATTGGTGACCCAGTGATCCAATGTACCTGTAGGATAATGTGACAAGTAAACACTGTCAGTTTGTATATAGTTTAGTAGCCGTCTATATTTAGCGCAGCCTGGTGCTTTAATACAAGTCTGTAATGTGTAATGTTGGTAGATCCTGGTTATGTTGTACCAGTCGTCTAAAAAGCAAAGCTAACATAACCTCACTCTTCATTTTATTGATAGACTCTCAAGTTTGGACAAACCACTGCAGCTTAGCCCCTGTGTTAGCCTTAGCTTGGACTGTATCACTCTCCTGTTGATCTTTCTTGCTCTTCTGTCCTTTTCCTGTCTGACAGTTATACTCCTGTGTCTACCACTACTACAAAATTAATCACAGAAATCATTTTCACAGATCTCTCTTCTCACTGCTAAACTTTGTCAGCCAGCATGGTGTTGTCATAGAGACCTAGACTTGCTGTTAATCAATCTGGTCCTGCTCGATCCAACCAGGAAGGTAAAGTAGGTTTTTGTAATAACCTGTAATACTGGCGCTGATAATCTCATTTTAAAATGTGGATTACAATCAGGCAGGGAGACTTTTGCAACTCCTCACAGCCCCTTTAATATAATTGAAGTCTCTGTACCAGATCTAATATCGCAAGCAAGAAATTTTCAGTGGAACATTTCTTTTTGGTTTAAAAAATACTCATCTTGATCATGTTACATTAAATTTTTGGATAAAATCTCCAAAGATTCATGAGCACATGAGCTATGTAATGGAACAAGCAAACAGGAGAGATTGAAAAATTGTGGATCCCACTCATTCTGTTCATTTAGCGTGCTCTTGAAATGGATGGTTATGAGGTCATCCTGAAAGTACTTTCTTTCTTTCGTTCTATCTATCTATCTATCTATCTATCTATCTATCTATCTATCTATCTATCTATCTATCTATCTATCTATCTATCTATCTATCTATCTATCTATCTATCTATCCATCCATCTATCTATCTATCTATCTATCTATCTATCTATCTATCTATCTATCTATCTATCTATCTATCTATCTATCTATCTATCTATCTATCTATCTATCTATCTAACTTCAGAGAGGACACTTTCAGCCCTCACAGCCCTGCAGCGTTACAGTGATACATGTGCGGCGTATGTAGGCCAGTCTGAATACAGTCTGATACAGCGTGTGCTCTCTACAGTGGAGGTGGAGATCTAAGTATAATGCAGTGTGAGGGGGAGTACAGTAGGAGATCTCAGCGGAGGAGAGCCTGTGTCTGTGCGTGTGTGTCTGTATATGCATGTGCGTGTGTGTTCTTCAGGGTCGAGGAGGTGTCAAACGGAGGAGGTGAATGATTGTGGCTCGGCAAAGGAGGTGTCAGACAAGGAGGTCTCTGTGATGGAGAGGGGAGGTTTACACGGTGCTGACCTGTGGGAGAGGTGTGTGTGTGTGCGTGTGTGTGTGGTGAGATGCAGAGTGGAGGAGGAGTTAAGGAAAAAAAAGCAGCAGCAGGAGGAGGAGGAGGAGTAACTTAGCAAGTCGCAGAGCGGAGGTCACAGTGAAAGAGGATGGGCACTACATGGAGGAGGGTGAGGTCTCTGTACTCTAAGAGGTCATTGCACTGTGCCGTCTGTGAGGAGATGTGTGTGTTTGTAAGTCTGTGTGTGTGTGTGTGTGTGTGTGTGTTCTGGCGCGCTTCTTTGAGCCCACCAGCCAGAGAGCACGAAGTTCTTATTTAGCACAGGAAGAGCAGCTCTGCTTAGCAACCACAGCCGCCCTCCAATCACAAGCTTACGGAGCAGACTCCAACAGAGGATGAGTCCTCTCTCAGAGTGCGTGGAGTCTGACTGAGGCCTCCAAATGTTGAGGTGCACGCCTTCCCACACACAAAATCATACATAAAAGAGGTCTGTAATGCAGACTAGTTCTCCAAAATTTAGCCAAAACCTACATTCATGTCCCTCTGTGTCTCCTCTGCTTCCCCGTCTTCTGAACCCATCTGAGAATTCAAAGTTAATCTAAACCATCCTAATCCAAATTTTTAATTATGCATATCCCAAAGCAAAGCATTCATGTGAAATCCCTTGAACATTTATACTCCTTTCTCTGTTCCCTGTGCAGCAACTTGGCAACGCACCAGTTGCAAGTGAACCAAAGGCACAACGGCAGCCCTGGATTGAGATCCACGAGCCATCGAAACAGGAGGCATGAACAAGATTTGGCCCGAATGCCGTCTGAACACTGAGCAGTCTGTTTGGTTTTAGCCGCGTGAGCTAATCCTTATGATAGCTTTGGAGGTGGTCGGTGGGCGGATTGTAGGCGAGAGCAGCATGCCGATTTGTCATATGGCACCAGCAGGGCCTGCTTCTGCTCTGGCTGGAGCTCCATTAGCACGTCGCCAATGTGGTCTAACAGTTCTGTAGCTTAGAGAGCTGAAGGTCATTACGGAGAGAGAGGGAGGGAGGGAGGGAAAATTTACAGGGATAAATTTTGCAAATCGCTCATGTCTCTAAAGTCTCATCAGAAAAGCTGATGATTTGGTTTGTGAGATGGCTCTGTTGGTTTCTGCTGTATATCTAATACATGCTCTAATTACAAAATTTCCACAGGGACTGGCTCTAAACTGTGATGATGCTTTAGGAGAGAGGAGAAAGTTTGTGTTTGTGAAGACTGTCCAAAAAAGATGACGATTACATGTGCACCGTGGTCTCGGCATTCCAGGGGTTATGCAGGATTATCAGAGTTTAAACCCGTCTCCCCCCCCCACCTCCCTGACTGCAGCAGCTTAGTGTAGCTCAGCCAGCAGCAGATGCAGACTCCAGGATTTCCTGTCTCTGCACCAGATGGGCCCGACTCTTAATCACAGGGCTCGAAATCAGGAGGTGATCGAGGAGGAATTGATGATGATTGTGGAATAACGCAAACCCCATACAGGCATCTGTTCTGCCACAAACAGACCGACCGACTGCAGTCTCATCTCCTCTCTTATCACATCATCATCATCTTCACTTATCAACACTTATCATCTTCCTCACTCTCCCAGCCAGTTATACAAGAAGTCTTTCACACGTTAAGGCTGTGCTGTGTCATTTGCAGACAAATGGGGCAAGAAGTGTCTGTATGAGATGATCAGAAATAGTGCGTGATGATACAGCACAGTATTTGTGATCAGATCAAGTCCATCCTTTAGTTTAATGATCCGTATAAAGTTATGAAAATGTTCTCTAATCAGGTAAATCAGTATCCTGTTAAACTGCCAATAAAGGGTCCAGTTAATGGGTTAAACTGTCCTTAAAACAGCTGTCCCAGGATCAGTAAATCCATGGCCCATGACATCTCCCAACTATCTCCTCACAGTTTCTTACTCTAAGAACTGTGAATCCTCTCAATAAAGACAAAAAGTCCCTCCAAAAGCTTTAAAATAAAGCATCTAACACTCATTAATCTATTTGAAGCTGTTTTGTGCATTTACAGAGGCATAAAAGGTAAACAACAGCTTTTTACTCATCCAGTTTTTCCTAACTACTTTTCTTAAAAGGGTTTTTTTGAAAAGTGAAACATCAATTTGTTTTTATATTCATTTGACAGGCACAGTTCAGCTACATTAAACATAAATACACCCTGCATGCTTGGCAACCTTTTACACACCACTGATGACTTTTCTCTTAAATGTTGTGAGTAAATATCTTCTCCAAGCAACAACAGCCCTCCCACACCAACAGCAGCGAAAAAAGAGAAAAATAATCAGAGGAAAACAGTGTTGTACACCTTTTTCTCTGCCTTTACAGTTTAATGATATGAGAGATTTTCTGGCCATACCTTGACTTTTATTCATGCACTTCAAACACATTGGACTTGTTTCGTATTTCTATGTGTTGTAGCTTCTTTCGCTTAAGTGAAGGATCTAATTCCTTAGATAATAGATCTAAAATAAATGGAAATCTCAGTTAACAGGCTTGACATGAAAAGTATTCGGTTATATTTTGGATATGTTATATAAAGCTTTGATAGAGGAAAAAAATGTTTGGACAATGCCTCGACCCAGAAACTGAAAAAAGCCCTAAAAAAATAAATTTGTTGCTGTGAGGTGAAAGGGCTCTGTGTGATACTTCTTTGTGAGATAAAACATCCCTGTGAATGTGTCATTTAAAAAATGACACATAAAATAATCATTGATGAGTGCAATGACCCTCTATTGGACAAACTCTTTTTTTTTTTTTAAATATAAAGAAAAAATAAATAAAATCTACCTCTCCCTGACATAATTACTTACTAAGAGCCATTGCAATGAGCAGCAGATGTTTGTGAGAGATTTTTTATGATAAGATCATATAATTGCAAAATGAGTCCGCTGAGGGTCAATAAAAAATAATCACCATCCCACTCTATCTCTATCAGGCATGCAGACACAACTGCTGCTCTCCAGCACCCAATCAGAAAACCAGTGACACGGTGAACCCAGGAGCGTGGATTTCCCACCCTAGGAGAGACTGGAGGTTACAAGCCTATCCACGCAGCTCCTAAAGAAACAAGGGGCTAACAAAGAGGAATGGCTGCACTTCACAACCTCTGAAAGGCCGGCGCTCAAACAAAGGAGGCGGCAGGTCTTTAGTACACATCACCCATGACAGAACCCCAGCTGACACTCTTTTAACATGGGGTCACCCCTGCCAGAATAGAGGCCACAACCCCTGGGAGCTTCTGAGACCCCTTTGCCTTGACACGCCAGCCCTGCTTTGGCCACAACGCTGTGGCCAGCAGTCACTGCATAGACAGGGTGATGGTCTTCAGGGGTGAGGAGAGAGGGGGGCTGGTCAGTTGGGAATTGGACGCTGAGTGGGGGTGCTCAAGACAACTGCTCTAAAAAAATAGGATTTTAGGGTGGAAAAAAAACAGAAAAGCCAAATTTCACACAAGAGACTACAAAGATATACATTTGCTGCATCAGGCTTAGGAATCCTAAACCAAATGTGACTGACTCTCTGTGAGTCTGGGTGGCGTGGATCTTATCTGACTGGGTCAACACTCTGCAGACAGGCCGTCAAAGACCAAAGAGATGCAGCATGTCAGCTTTCAGGGCTTCCCAGAGGTCAGCAGACAGATGGGAATGGAAATGAGCCGGCAGAGAGCTCATTTTAATCTGGCCCGCACAGCTGATCCAGTCATTACACTCGCCTGTTTACATGCAAACACACCAGTATACTCGCTTTGCTTAAAGTCACCCACATGCAGACGACCACACATTTACCTGACAGAGAAGGAAGTATATCACATCCGTTCACTATTAAGAAGAGCTACTTGTGTAAAACACACAACCCCTCACCTTGTGACACACACTTGATTAGTTTGCTCCAGGTTTGAGGCTAATTTCATCTAGCGAGGAGAACAAAGGGATGAGAAATGGCATAAATTGGCCTCAGTTGAATGGCTTTAATATCCATTCCATTAAGAAGGGTCTGCACCGTTCTCCACACCCCCAGTTTACTCTTCACTCAGTCAGATGATTGAACGCATTGCCCTCACTTCTTAGGGATTTTTTTTTCTTTGGTTAATACTCAAAAGTATTTGACTTTGAAGGGAAAAAAAGTTTTTGCAATTCAAATCCTCTTTCCTGAAGATTTTCATGCTAATCGGAAAAGTTAACATTTGAATTATTACACGCTAGGTTCAGCACAAAGGAACAAGTCATTTGAATTGGAGAGAAAATTCAAGTTTTCCTAAAAATTTGCATTTTTACCCCTATGTCAGCAAAATAATAATGTTGGATCTGGAATAGAGAGTAAGCATAAAAAAGTGGATGTTTTATTAAAATCATCCTGCAATGAGGGTTAGGTTTGTTATCTGCTCACTGTATAACCCTCCGTCCTTTATCAGACAGCCATCTGGCCAGTGGACTGGACACAAGGGCGTGTGATTGGACAGTGTGAAAAGAATGGGGGAAGGCTGGGTCAGTGTCTTTGGAGAAAGGTCAGGGGTCATGGCCCTTTGACAACACATGTCAAGGCCTGGCTCACACACACCCTGTGTCTCCTGAATGAGAGTCTGCAGCCTCCTCTCTGCAATCTGCCCTCATCTGCACATTAGGCACAGAGCTAAATGACCAAATGCTGGATCTGATGCGAAACAGACACAGTGGTTCACAGGCACCAATCCCTCCCCTGATATGGCTTCTGCTTTTGTGGGTGGGCTCCAAATTAAATATGACTCGTTATGTTTCATTCTCTACTTTCACAGCCTATAAATAAAAGGTCTGGAAGAATTCTAAATCTCCTCAGCAGACTGCAAATCAAAACTTTTCTCTAAAATAAACACATAAGTCTCAGTATTTATCATCTCAGTAGTTTTTTTCACCATGTTTAGAAGACGAGGTAGAAGTGTAGACAGATGATCCTGGCAGAAGAGGTAACTCTCTTATTAATAAAACACTCTGACATCAGAGGGAGGCTGAGGCTGGATGATAACATTGAGTTTTTGTTTCATGGGTAAGCCGAGCCAAGCCAATCCAGCCTTTGAGCCCCCGTCCATCCGGCCGGCCTTTCAGCAGCTTGGCCTGTCAGGCTGATGTATGGGAGAGCGCTGGTGTGCAGCTCCCTGAGGACCCGGCCTGTCTGCTAACTGGGACACGACTGACAGTGAACCACAGCAAACACACGCTGCCACCTCTGCCACGCCACCTCTGTGACGCTTATCCACACACACACACACGCTGAGACACTGTCAGCCTGGGCAGGATTCAACAATTTGAGATAATATATTTAACTCACAGGTGATACATCAAGATCTGCTGGCTGCTGTTGGGAGGGAAAGTAGCCACAGGTGCAACAAAAGACAAATTGGGAGTTGTGCTGTAGACGTGCTGCATTTAGGACAAACTCATAAATATTCATAAAGATGTTATAAAAATAATCGCACCTTGTCTGTTAATTCCGTGTCTAAGAACATAAAAGATCTGTTTCTAGGAACAAAGTCTTTCCAGATTTAATTTCTAAGGAAAGAGCAGAAAAGTTGTTCTGATATTAAAATATGTAACAGACGTGCTCCAGTACGCCTCAAAAGTATCAGATATCTGTAAATATGAGTATATACCTTAACTAATTAGCACTGAATAGAATAAGCTTGTTTCTTTGGAATGAAATTCAACACACTAGCCCAAAAAGCAAGATTCGTGTCCTGCCAGGAACATGTAGCCTAATGGCTGCCAACCATTACCATCATTTTAAAGCAAAAACAGGCGAGTTCTATTAATTTACCTCATGAAATTGACAAACAATAACAATTTATCTTATGTTTAGAATGTGATATTTATGCATAATAACAATTATTGTTCTCAAAAACTTGCCACTTAGGTGAAGTCTTAGGGTTGCTAGCTGCACTGCCAATAATGTTAGCTTATCTTGTTTCTATGTGCTACAATGGTGTCAAATTAGCATTCCTCTTTTTTTTTTCGGAGGCTTTTATTAGCAGTTACATTTTCTAAAAATGTCTCCTCTTCAACAAAACAAACTTATTAGGTATTTTATGGGGGCTTAACGACGACAAAAGCAGCTTCCTAAGAAAAATCGTTCCAAAGCTTTTACTCTTTTAAATCACATGAAGTTGTTTCTTAAAAACCTTTTTTGGAGAGTTGTTATTCATCTATTTTTTTTTATTTTTCATGCTTTCTTTTCTTTTTATGACTGACTGTCAAACTTGATAACAAATGAAAATCCTCGGTCACTCATTCTTTGAGTCAAATGCTAAAACATTAGCATTTCATCCGTTCAAAAGTTGCATACATGTATTGGACTAAAATTGGATAAGTTTGGTAACAGCCAAGCTATGAAACTTGGTATCAGAAAAGAAAAAAAAATGTTTTGGTAACATTTCTAGAGAGTATTCTGAGGTTTCCCTCTGAGACATCTCCTGGCTCCTGCTCCTCAGCCTGGAGCAGCACCATGGTGATGCACACAGAGATGTCCACTCATTAGCAGAGTCCCACACAACAGCTGCTCTGTGACGGAGGAACAGCCACCTCGTCTCCTGGCCCTTTGTCCATACCAAACATCTCTGACCTATGTGAGGAGCCTGGACGGCGACATACATAAACACACACCCACTCGCATCTCATCCTGTCCAGCCGCACATACACATACATTTCCATATCCCAAACCTCATTAAACTCTTATCCCCTACCCCACCTCCTTGCACCATAATAGGTTCCCCTGCCCCCTCTCCCCTCTACCACTAATAAAATATATCATCGGGACTCCATTTATCATAATGCTGATGCCCTTGGGTAACCCTGGGGGGGTTTGAGTGGGGAGTTTTGGCAGATAGGGGGATGCTCAGGATGTCAGCTGATGGTTAGAGGCTTTACTGTCACCTCTGTCAGACATATGAGGTGAGTGAGGTGTCACAGAGGTGTTCCACAGTGCAGGAAAGACACAAGAAGATGCGTTGTGACATGTGATTTGCATTCTAACTCAGTTGGAGATCATTAATAAGACTGGCACCCACGGAAAAAGATACAACTAATCAATCAAAAGTCAGCCTAATGAGAAGGAAGCCATCTCAATATGAATTTAAATGAATCTAGATGCTGTAGCAGGCCCCAGGCTGTGGAAATATCCACAAACATACCAGCTCAAAGACAACAGGAGGTGGTTATTAAGAGCAGGGTGAGAGATCAGACTTACTCTGCAGGATATACTGGACCTCTTGCTCGTCAGGTCATATTTTCCTTTTAACTCTTTAAGCAGCTGCTCCAGGTGACTCTTCTCCTCTTTCCCGGTGTAGTCCGGGTCTAAGAGCACATAAGCCCGCCAGTTGGCAGAGTCGAACCCCCAGTGGACAGTCCGGTTCTCCAGTCTCTTGTGACTGTGGACAACAAACTTGGGAGGTGGGAACATGAGTCTGCAGTCAAAGCACTGGATGCAGGCGGCACTCGGGCCGATGTACAGTTCCGGGACAAACAAGCCTTTACACCGGCCAAAACATTCATGGTAGACTTTGAAGCTCTTCTCTGTTCGCTCCAACTCCAGGGAGCCTAACTCCTTGTTGCAGTGAGGGGGGTACGTACCGCCGTAGATGAGGGCATTACAGAGGCGCTCAGCATCCGTCTGTGTGATCAGCCCGCAGGACGGAGCCGAGAAGGGCAGGATGCCCACCACTTTGAGGATCTCCAGCTGGTCCGCCGTGCACCTGGAGCAGTAGATGTGCAGGTCATCGCAAACAGAGTTGATCTGCTGAAGAGAGAAATCCCTCAGGACGCTGTTGAGGATCTGAGGAAGACATAGCCTCTTCTCTCCACCGACAACGAAACAGGAGATGGGCTCCCTCTCCAGCACCGTCTCGCACCTCTCCGTGGAACGGTCAGACGGGATGAAAAGTGGTCCGGACATAACCGGAGGTGTCTGAGCCGGCAGAGTGAGCATCATCTCTGTAGATTTGCCATCTTTACCGAAGAGCGAGTCTTGGTGCCACCGAGCGGAGAACGCTGCCGGTCCACCGAGAGAGCGCATGGAACTCAGATGAAACTGCTTCAGAGTTTGCTGAAGTCCGGGATGGGGCTGAAAGCTCGCGCCCTCCATGTTGCTGACGGTTACAGAAGCGATTTTAAAACTCAAAATGAAAGCTAAAATTGACTTATCGAGTCGGGCGTCCTCAGCATCCGGCTACACGCTCAATAACGCGCATTTCCATGTCACCGGAGAAGCTTCCCAGCGCGTCCATTCAGAAAACTGAAGGCTATTGAATCCACAAGGGCTGTTCCCGATAGAAGACCGGATTAAAGTCGACAACTACTTGACTCAAAAGTCGTATTATCCAACGCACAATCACCGGGTACCGTGAATCTATGCGCTCCTGCGGTTTTACGCACTCCTTATGCGCGCTCGAAATATGCCTCGTCTGCTCCGTCTGGCGTACTCTCTGTCTGTCTCCCCACTCACTCAATGTGTGAGCCTCTCTCTCTCTCTCTCTCTCTCTCTCTCTCTCTCTCTCTCTCTCTCTCTCTCTCTCTCTCTCTCTCTCTCTCTCTCTCTCGCCCTCACTGTTTGTTTGTGTCTGGTTCAGTCATTGAATCCCAGCCAGGAATGTGACTGACTCCCCGGGCTGGCTCTTCCGTCAGACAGCTGTTCCTCCCTCTGCTACATGGCAGCTGCACATTAAAAAAAAGAAAAAAAATCCCTCTGAGCTGAAAGGAGGGTGGGGCTTAGGAAAACATAGATGATATTGGAAATACAAAAATATACTTAAGCACTACAAGCATATGAGGCTTGTAGATCTGCATTTTTGTCTTTTTTCGGAAACTTTTGAAAGCATAAAACTTTTTTTTAAAGATCAACTTATTTAAGAAAGGATATTTTAAGACTTTGTAAACTTTTTGTAAAATGAAGGTCAAAGTGTTGAGACATTGAGAGCGCTAAATTTGTCCATTACCTCTCCAAATATTTACACACATTCAAGTCACTTTTATTCAAACATTTTTGTTCTATTATCTGAATATTCATTTCAGATAAATGTTTCATACTTAATCTGGCTTTAACTTGTCGAGTTCTTATGATTAAGGTCATATCGAATTACTCCCTCTTATAAAAAAAGATTTGAAGATGAGACTTCAGGTAATGATAGTTACAAAGTGTAAAAAATATTTTTTCAATGTTTTTTTTTTTTTTTTCTGATTTTACAGAAAGAAGAACGTACAGTCGAGGCACATTACTTAATACTTTTTCACCCAAGAAAAGAAACATTAGTTTAAAAAGGAATCAATTTTAAAATAAAATAAAATAAAATAAATAAATAATAGTTTGGTTTATTACGTTCAACTTAGCTGGGGTTTTTGTTCACATACAATAACAGAAAGTTTTTTCTACAGTTCCTCAGTTGTTATTAGTAATACGTCTCCCTTTTCATTATAACATCAATTTAATTCTTATTGGAAATCATAAATAAGGGCAAAGTATGAAGTTATTTCAAAAATATCAAAATAATAATATTCAAATAATACACAAGTATCTATAAGTACTCTATTCAAGTAATATTAAATATCACTATTAAAGTACTTCATACC
Source organism: Halichoeres trimaculatus (assembly GCF_033239565.1). NCBI lineage: Eukaryota > Metazoa > Chordata > Actinopteri > Labriformes > Labridae > Halichoeres > Halichoeres trimaculatus. The sequence goes on from NW_027437179.1 coordinate 28,399,687, forward strand.
ATTGCTCCACCAATACGGTATACGTACCGGCCTATAAAATAAATAAGGAATTAGGAAAAAGAGATTAAAAAAGATTCGTTTATTTACTTAATATATCCCAACCTATTTTAAATCACACCATAAAAATTGTGTTAAAGTAATTTTCTTTATTTTACCAAGCAAACTTCCTGTTTTGAAGAACTAGTCACCGTCCAGCACTGAAATACAGCCGTGTGTGTTGCTTGTCCACCAGGGGGAGCTAAATACCAACCACTGAACATGAACCACGTGGGAATGTATGCAAAAGAAGAATGTTGGCCGTCAACTATAATGGCTTCATTTATGAATAAACAACAGCAATCAAGTGGAAACGTTATGACTAACTGATTTAACTTTTATCTTTCGTTTTTCGTTTATGTTTTTTTTTGTGTTTTGTTTGATGTTTTTTTATTGGAAGTCTGAATATGTGACAGCAGCTGGAAACAAGCAAAAATCTTGAAATGCGAAACACCAGCTTAACAGGAAGAAGTCATGGTAATTAATTTGCATCGTCCCTTTCAAATAAACTTTATATCTGCTGTAAGAACAGAGCAAACATCGTAAGAAGTATCTATGGATTTTAATAAGTGAAATTAAAAATGCGTTTCTTTCAAATAAATACACTTACAGTAAACTTTCATTATGAAGAAAAGTGTTTTTGTTAGTTCCAGTGGAAACACCAGGTACAGGGCGAGTTAGAAAAAGTTATTTGGGTGGCACAACATCCAAAATGAAGAAAGAAAATACCATTCTGAATGTAATAGAAAACATTTATTTACTTCTTTTATGCAAATATTACATCTTAGTTTAAACATGAAAAATTTAAATTTAATGACAGAATATTCATCGTGTTACTCCTGGTTTTCTGTTTTTAATTGTAAGCCACAGTGGATCAGACAGTTTACAGTATGTAAGAGTTCACAGTTGACGTCTTATACAGATGCCATTTTATTTTCAAGAACCAGGCTGTGTAAAACAGTAATTTAAAAAAACTAACAGCAAATGCTCCAGCGTTTGGCAGTGCATTTTTTTTTAATAACAAAAGTTACAAATCATAAAATGTATTTCTATTTAAAGTCACTGTATGATACTCTATACCGTTAAAAAAAATCCCTTGTGTTATTGGTTTCCCTACTCCCCTTTCAATTACATCATATGGTTTAAATTTTTCAAACTTCAGCACAATTTAGAAACATTGTAATGCAGCTAAAAGCAATGAAAAATATATGAGCTATCCATTATTACAACTGTCTATAATAGAAATGTGAAATGCTGTCCTGTGTTGTATAAAGTTAATTCATGATGTTTAATACAAAATCTCAACTCTAACAGCTGATCCTTTCACTCGGACTTCAAATGCTTTACAACAGAATAAATACGTCTGTCACAAGCCTCAGGGATAATGATCGAGAGATCCACTCCAGAGGTGCTCCTGTTCCAGTGGTGTCTGTGTGGCCTCCATCATGCAGCTCACAGCCACATTTAACCTACCTAATACCAGCCCTGAAAGTGGTGTTATCATTAGTCCGTTTAACACAGAGATATTTTTATTTATCTGGAGCAAGGCATCAAGTGGGAGACTCTACCCTAACTCTGGCATCTTGTTTTCGTACTGTGGTGGAGGAGTGATGGGTTCAATGGTCACTGGATTCTGTGTGGGGCTGCGGATTTGGAGACGGAAGTCCTTCAGGTGCAACTTGTCTGACTTGATCCTCCTCACTCGGAGGGGCCGCAGTAGACGGCTGGCCCGGCTGCTACTCCGGGTGGGCAGGCTGGGGTTTGGTGTTAGGGCACGGTGCTCAGGCTGGGGTTCTGCGGCCGGTTGAGCAGGTTCTGGTGTGGAATCGTTGAGTGGGGTCCCCTCAGTGGGGTTGTTGGTGGGCTCTGCTCCCTCATTTTCCACTGCCGCTATGATGTCCTCGTAGGATGGCAGCTGGGAGGTGCTTTGGCGAAGGTTGCTCTGGCGGACGGGGTAGTTTTCACTACCTACTACTTCCTCATAGCTTGGTACGTTGAATGTGGATGGGTCTGGAGCCCTAAAAAAGTTGCAAGATGAGAAATTAATAATACTCAGGGGTAAGTTATTATTATTATTATTGTTATTTTTATTACAATTATTGTTTTAAACATTTAGAGACTTGTTTCTGCTCTCCTGTTTACATTCAAGTCCAACATTATCTCTCCTATTTTAGTCGGATGCAGAAAAAAAATCTGGCTTTTTTCAGCAGCTAAATGAGCCACCAAAAAGATAAAATGACACAACAAAACTATCTGTCCAAGAAATTTAAGAATATTCAAAGTTCAAGTAATACTGGAAGCTGATTTGATGTAATAAGATATAAAAAGTTTTTCGCACTCTTCCTGCTGCCCTGCCACATGGTCCATGAAGGCTTCTGTAGCTCCAGCTGGCTGGGTACTTATGTTTCTTACTCTCCTCTTGTTCCTTACACCAAGACAAATGGATAACAGCAACATGGCCGCCCCAACTCCAACCAGCACCATAGCCACTGATGAAGACTTTGTTCGGTCTTTCTCCTCCTCGTCATCATCTTCATTAGCAGGCACGGTGGAGTTGCCAGATGACGTGGAGGAGCCGCCTGGTGCCTCTCCATCCATTGGGATCACGGTCCACACAATCATGACAACACCAAGGGCGATGAGCCCCACTCCAAGAGCGCACAGGGCATAGTGAGCGCCTGATCCAGTACTCTCTGCTCTGGGGGATCTGTTGGAGCGGTTGTTTTCGCCACATAAACCCCGACTGGAACACATCCTTGTTGGATAAACTGCAACAGAGAGACCAATAGAGAGAGTGATGAGGAGGAGACAGCACAGCTTCATCACTGTAATGATCCAAAATGATTAAAGGAGTCATGAGGTTATGTAATCAAGCACACCCACATCACTTCACCAGCTGCTTTCAACATGTGCTGAACACCTTCCCCCTTTCTGTCTTTTTTATAAACACTTCAATAAAAGGAGATTTTTGTGAATTTCACCTGAATGCATTTTTAATAATGCTCCCTAGATTAAGATCATTAGGGGACAGCTTTGCTTTACCTTTCAGTTCCATTAAACAACAGTGTCCCCTTCAGAAAATAAAATCTTCCACCTCCCAAATATAGTTTAGCTTCTAGCTTTCAAAAAGCATATGCTTGGCATTTCTTAGTTCAGTTTAGTTCAGTTTGGTTCTCCTATCCTCCCCTTTTAATATGTCATTGTCTTTAATGTCTCTTGAAAGTGATGAAACTGAAATGTAATTTCCCCGCAGGGATCAATAAAGGATTTCTAATTTCTGATTTTATGTATTCATCCTGTTTACATTTAGTTGTCGGACACCACGTGATCAAAGTAACATCAAATAACTACAAAACTATGCCGTTTTTATGGGGTGTTTTCTCTTTATCTTTCTTCTGTCGCTGGAAACAAATGTGTGTGTAGCAGTGAATTGATGAGTTACTTAATTGTTTGTGAACCCTTGAAACAAAACTAAGTGCGGACTTTATCTTTAAAATCAGAAAGAAAAAAACGCAGCAAGAGAACAAGTTATCCAGAGAACATGAAGTGTAGAGAGCAAACAAGTAATAAGACAACAACAAGTGCTGTGGTAGGTCTACACATGTCTTAACATGACAGACATGCCCCGAGAGGCAGTATCACCGAGAGGAATGACTCACACTCAAAGACAGGAGTGTATATATGTATATATAGAATTATATATATATATATGTTTGTATTTTGATAAATTGGTATATGTATATGTATATGTTTTTATTTTGATAAATTTCTGTCTTTAATTGGCTCAAATTTGGGTTTAAAAACATAATTTCAATGTGAAACTCCTAACTCCCATTCAAAATGGTATAACGTAGGAAAATCTCAGAGAAAGAAACAGTCTGAATTAAAGCACTTCTTGTTGGATGATTTTCTGTTTTTTTGACAATTGGTCAAAAATGTTGTTGCCATATATGTTTGTTAATATGTATGTGTATGTTTGTGTGTGTGCACGCGTGTGTGTTCTTTCTGCGCAATAAAATGGGTGAAAAGTTGTGAGAAAATCCAAATTTTTGTCACAAAGGACTCGTGCCAATTATCATAGTTGTAAAGCTTAGAAAGTATCTCACTTTAAATTTGTTACCTTGATTTAGCTGTGTCAACACCTAAGGGTCTGGGAAGGTTAAAAACAAAGAAGTCTGTTAACAGTTAAAAAATAAAAATGAAAATAAAACATAACACTATGTCTTGCAAGGTCCAACATTGTTATTGTCTTTGACTCAACGTTGGATTCTCATAAACCTGCAGTGTGCAGGAACACACATTTTGGAATGACATAATTCTCCTGGCACTCATCTACCAGGTGTTCACCAGACAGCACTAAAATTAAATAACTTTACAATGTCCACTGCAAATAATAGCTCAAAGCATTCAAGTCAAAAAAATGGACAGAAACCAGACACAACTATTTTACTTTTTAAAGTTGGGATGTGTGACATGATGATGTTAGATTTGTAACGTGTTAAAGATCTGAAAATTCAGAGAGATCTCAGTTTTGCCACATTCTGTTGTCATGTGTTGAAGTTCTACACTTGCACACTTGGATGCATGTTGCCATAATGAAGAGTGCACAGACACAGCGCTCCGATGCAGATCACTAGCTGAACAACAGGCATGTCTGCCACAATGGATAAATCTACTAACATATGAAGCTGTGCAAGCCGAGTATAAAATACTATATTTTTAAAGTTGTCCTATTGCTTCTCAGTGGTGTGTGCTAAACAAGAAAAGGTTAATTAGAAGAGCAGGAGACTTTTCTCTGTTACACCATGGACTATAATACATTGACATAGTTCACGTGACATTGCCCATCTGTTTATAAAGGAAAGTTTTGAAGCCTATTGTTGTTGTAAGCTATACTGGACATGTTGAACTCAACCAACTTCAGTTGATGAGTGAGGTGAGGAGATGGAGTGTGAGGCAGACTGAGTCCCTTCTGCTTGTCACTAAGGTCAGCTGTGCCTTACTTTGGCTATAAATTTCAGTTTAGTTAGTTCTGGCAGACATTACCCATGCAGAGAGCAGTGGTCAGCGAGAGGTGACTGAACCACTGCAGACGATTTAGCAAGCATGTAAACCATTCTGTGCAGTTTGACTCTGTGTGGTTTTGTAGATGTTTAGGTTCAGGTCTGATAAGTTGATGATTTCTTTTTCTTTTTTCAGTAAGAATCAGACTAACTTTTTCTGTTTCCAACAATGCCATGTAATTTATGCAGAACGTACCAGACATTTGTCATTGAAATCAGTAGATACACACAGAGTCAGATTGTAATTCTGCCATAAAAAGTCATTACATTCAAGGTTTGGCATGTTGCCCAAACCTAATCTAAGAATTGTTTAGTTGTCATATCTTTTTCTTTACATTTGCACATTCTTGGTTGTCATTGCAAGGCATATTTAAAAATTCAGTCCTGTGTTACACCAAACAGAGAAAACCGATCAGTTATTATTGTAGAAAAAATTAAAATCTGCTCTCTGTTTGGTGCTATAGTCCAAAGAAAAGTTGATCACAGAGTCAAGCGGTGCTGACCGATACAGCAAGGTAGTTTTCTTTTATGACTGAAAGGATCATGAATTTAAAAATGACACCCTGCTGCACAAGAGCTGATTAATTAGTCCAACCTTTTGTACAAAGTACACCCTGCTGTTATGCTTATGTCACCTTGTTCTGACACTGTGATGGGATGGGCAGGGAGGCTGAAATGACTTTAATATACTGCAAGGGCAATGAAAGGAAGCCTTATCATGACTTAGAGGAACTGGGACGACTGATGATAAGCTGATATAGTCTGTGGAACGTCTTATTGATACATACTGTAAAACAAATAAGGCATATGTGGGTTGTTTTTTTTTTTTGTCCAAATATTCGAGGGGTGCTCACTTTTTATTTTGTATGTTAAATTTGTTGTTGTTTGCAAGCTACCTCTATCCTTACTTAGCTGTGTTAAATACTTTTAACTGATTGGTCAAAAATTCTTTACAATGATTATTTGTTTTCACTAAAATGAGCAATGTCAGAGACATCAAATCACTAAATTCATGTTAAATCAATCCAAGGAAAAATTTGGCAAAATTTGCTTCTACTTGTTGACAAAATAGACCATTGGCAAGGTATAACCTTTGGTTTCTATTGGCATCATATTGGTCAACAATGCAGCTAGTTTTGGTAAGCATACTAATTTGGTGAGCTAAAAATCACGGGTTTTCCATGCGCCAACCTTCTAACTTGGCAGTTTAGAAGATATTAAGATGACAAGTTTACCCAATCAGAAGCAGAGCTCGGCTGACTGACAGGCAGGGGCCCTATTGCTGTTAGAGTGAAGGCTCAAAGTCGGCCTTATTTCCAATATTGTCCTTGCCTGCGATTTGCTTCAAAACTCTGTTTCAGAAACAGACAGGTGATGTCATGGAGGCTGTCTATTTATTACAGGATTAGTCTATGATGTTTTAATACTGGATCCTGTCCTGTAATCCTAGAAACAGAGTAACTTATTACTACACAGATACTTAAATCATGAGTGATGAGCAGCAGAGTTTAAGTGGTGACATTTGGCAGGAAGGAGAGCTGCATAAGGAAAAGAGTTAAAATTTATAAACTTACAGGAGACTTGCTCATCTTAACCGTCAATGAAAATATTAAACGTAATGAGAACAATAACAAATCAGCTGGCTAATGTTAGACCGTGTTCAGATCAATGTCAAGAATGCATTGCATCGGAATCAATGATACTTCTTTGTTTTTGGTAAACAAAGATCAATAAACACCGATATAACAATCTTTTCATGGATGTATTTGCCAACATGTTTGTGTCTTTCGATAGAAGCTGAGATCACCCTTTCAGAATTCTTCTTTTTACAAACAACTCCGTACTATACATTATCCCTTACATATACTTTAGAAATACTGCTTCACAACATGTTGCTGCCTACTAAAAATTTGGAAAATGTTGTATGTTTTATTTCTGTGAATATAAAACAGATTAATAACTAACTTTAAATCTTTAAATTGTGTTCAATACTCTAAAAAGTTGCAAGAAATTTTGAAAATAACTTTTCAAAACTTTCTTTCAGTTGTTCAAAGAGGAGCAAGTGTGAATGTCACATAAATTTTGTAAACCCAGATATGAACTTGAGTGCTTTATTGTCTTGCTTGTTGGCGATCATCAAAAACTGTTTTTGCCAAAATAACACCTTCACATTTTACTCAGAGTCTGGGGTAGGAGAGAGAATTGGCCAGAGATGGCAAGTTACAAAGTAAAAAACTTTGTTACTGTACTTGAGTAGATTTTTCAGGTACTGTGTACTTTTAGAAGTATTTATTTCTGTCACGGCTTTTTACTTTTACTCAATTACATTTTCAACATAAATATCAGTACTTTCTACCCCTTACATTTCAGCAAAAGGCTTGTTACTTTATATATAAACCCTGGGCCTATAAATTTTTTGTTTTTTGGCGCCACAACATCAGTGCCAGAGCAGGTCTGCCACACTGCCCACACATGTTACACCAGTAACCTTCGAGCAGCTGCACGAAATGGAAAGTGAGGGTCCCACACAGTCACAGTAGCAGCACCCATGGCCTTATTTAAAAGAGCTTTTTGATTTTGTTGGTGCTAAAAACAACTCCTGGAGTTGCACCTTGTGCAAACCAAAACTCCAGGAAGTTTTGGTGTTCAAGAACAGTCCATCAAGTACATTAGGACACGAGGCAGGTAGTGTTTGTTCAAACAATAACATTGCTAAAGTAGATTTCATATAAACTATCCTGTGTTTAAGTCACTGAATCATGCAATAGGAATACTTTTTACTTTTAAAAAATACTTTTGTGTACACTTCAGAGCCTGTACTTTTTACTTTTACAGTAGACATTTCGATAAGAACTTGAAACTTTTACTCAAGCGTTTTTTTCACATAGGTATTTTACTTCTACTCAAGTAAGGAATCCAGGTACTTTTGCCATCTCTGGTATTGGCAAGAACCTGACAATACACATCACGATACGAAGCTAGGAAACATTGTCAAACTTTGCAGGAAGATTGTTGGCATAGACTTGAATGATCTTAACCGTGTTTTTCAAGTAAGAGCTGCTAAGAAGGCAAAAATGATCCTGGAGGACCCACGGCACCCCCTGCATGCAGAGTTGGAGGCTCTTACCGACAGGGAGGACATTGGCTTATGTAAGGAAGGCAAAATGCAATAGATCAGCATTTGTTCCATCAGCTGTTAGTTTTTAAAATAAGTTTATAGACATTTTTGATAATTATTGCGTAAATTATGTTTGTTGGGCGGGCCCTTTATGTAATATAGACTATACAGACAAATGCTGCCTTTCGCATTCGCTGCATATTGTTCTTAACTATACAGTGTTGGTTTCATCTATTTATTCTTACTTTTTAACTGTCCATGATGTAATCCATGAGTTAGTCAGACTAACCTATACATGTATGTTTTTTTCTTGTTTGTTTGCTTGTTTCTGTTGATGTATGTTCTACGGCTGCAAAACAAATTGCCCCTTTGGAACAATAAAGATTTTCTAATCTAAAAAAAATACTTGGGTCACAATACAACAATATCACAATATCACAATGTTGTGATTTATTGTGATATTCTACACAGTTAACTGTTTGAAAACAACTTTTCTATTTTGTAGTGGTTAGAATAATAAAAGTAAGATGCAGTGTTTCAAACATACACTTAACTTGAAAACATAAATCATGTCAAGTTTGTCACTTAAACTAATGTGACATTAAACTAATGTTGCAAAAAACTGTTGGGTGAATTTTGTTGAGACATGGTCAAAATTGTTGAGACATGGTCGGCCGTCCCTTGGTGACCAATGTTACTCATAAAAAATCTAATATTGTGCAAAACATGACTATGATTATTATTTTGTCAGTCTATAAAACTGTAAAAATTAAACTTAAAATGATTTTAAACCAACTGACCGAAGAATAGAGAGAAAACATTGATGTTTACGACATCAAAACCCACATCATCAAGTTTAGGAGTAAAGGATTTAAAAATATATTTTAAGATTATATCTTGTACACAGTTTATGGGCAACATACAGCGGAGTAGCTCTTTGGCACCATCTAACTCACTTAAAATATGTTTGTATTTTTTTTTAATATCGCTATTCAGAGTTCAAATATCAATATGTTATCATAGGCCAAAGTATCGAGATATGTTGCCTTATCTATATTTTTCCCACCTCTAGCCTGGGGTGACTACACAATTTAATTGTTTTGTATTGTAAAACTGATCTGCCAAAAATATATTTGTAATATTTTGTAATATTTCATCTCATATGCACATGCATAGATGTTACTAAATAAACATGAAGTAATCATCCAAGTGCCAGATCAATCACTGGTCTGAGATGGCCCCAGGGATGCACAAAGGACAAAACAGCTGGATTATATTTACTCCACTAAGTGTTAACACATTTCTGTGTCTGGCCATATTACCTGACTTAGTAGCTAACACACACTCACTATATGATCTGAAGGTGACAGGTGATCAAATACTCTTTATCAACTATCATTTTGCTAAAATATGGAGACAGTTTTGTGTCATATCTAATGACTGCTTCTCCCCTGTACATCAAGACAAATATGATCCGCATGTTGCTGCTGGACGGTGTGACATGGGTGTGTCCTGTTAAACATCAGTGTACCTCTCACACTAACCAAAGCGGTCTCTCCTGTTATGATCGGGAGGTTAATTGCTGTTTCGGCCAGTCTGCTGTGAGGTGTATGATACCTATCATGAATGGCTAGACTGGTAAATGGTGTTGGAAGTGTTAAAAACGTGGTTGAATGTTTCTGTCCTTGAGCAGGTCTCTGCTTGTAAAATAGGGGGCAGACCCACCTTGTTCCTCAAGTGAAAAACAAATTTTTTGGAACAAACAGACCATCAAGCAGCTCAAACTGAGAAATTTACAACACCAAGCTTCATCAAAGTGAAACCATTCTCAGCGTTTGGTGGTTAAAGTGATCTGAAAGAGGCCTCACCTTTACGCCGCTCAGTGTCCAAGGACTTCCCTCTTCATCGGGGAGTTACCTGAATCACGCAGGTGTTTTCAGGAAGATCAAAAGACGAACGAGACATAAACGTCCAACCTGCACGTGCCCTGTTCCACCGAGATTTCCGTTGCGAGGCACGAGGGGAGCGGATATTTTAAAATTATTTTTTTGCTCTTAAGATTAAAAAGTTTGTACAGGAGTTTTGCTCAAACTCTGGTCGTAGTGTAAGCTCCTCTCTCCCGGGTTGTAAAGTGTGTTTGACCTGTTTCCGCTCGGTCCTAGCGCTGCCCGGATACAACTCCTCTGAGGGGACAAATTAGTGGGACAAAGACATTACCGGAAATAGTTTGGCAAAATAAGTTTCAATGGTGTAGAATATAGAGACAGAAATAAAAATGATAAAAGTAAAAAAATAAAGATCAAAAAAGATTTAAAATAGAATTAAAAAAAAAAAAAATCAAAAGGCACAGGAGCTACTGAGAGCTGCTTGATTTCTTTCAACCAAGTCTGTATCCATGTTCAGTAAATGTAGTTGCTTAATTGTAACTCACAGCTTTTAGTTTTTTTTAATTATTTTTCTTTTTCTTTACTTAAAAATCAGCGTGAAATATCAAGCAAAGCATGGTTGTAAAATACAAATATGAGCATACATTTTTATGGCAATAAACCAAACTTGACTTTCTGACTAAGATTTAATTGTTGGGCAAAATTTTGGGGTAAAAAAAAAAAAAAGATAGATTGAGATAAATAAAATAAGTGGAAAAAACAGGACTTAGAGAGTCAAAAACCCACTGTTTGACTCCCATATAAGCAGAGTAAGTAAACATGTTTGAAGCTGAAAGCTCTGCCTTTATAATTATCCCTGAGGGGACTATGAGGCCCTTAAACCAACCTGCTCTGCCTCAAGACCAACGGATGAGAGAGTGGTTGATAGGCAATCAGTGATGAGCAAATCACTCTCGGACATAGAAGATTATTGTTTCATTTTCTGCTCCTCTCATCCTTCATATGATTGTGGTATCACTGAAATAAAAGCAGGTGAGACTTTTCATTCTTATATGTAAAGGTTCGATCGAGATGAAAAAAGGGAACTTTTTTTCAACAGGGTAAACCATAAAAGTGGTCTATTGATGCATTTTTACACTCAAATGATAAGATATGTTTGCAAAAAAAAAGCAAAGAAAAAGAAAAAAAAGCAAAGTGTGAGGCAGCTGCATACTCACTGTACATCATTGTTAATATCCATGGGGTGATTTGTAACCTCTGATTGGATAAAGTTTTACTTCATTTTGTTGTTACTGTATATTCAAATATAACAAACAAAAAAAAAGCAGGCCACAACTTCGAACAGAAGTTGACAAATTTTCACCTTTAATGTTGGAATACATGAAAAGCTGTGACAGTTAAGCAAGGAGAAAGAGAGAGTGAATGTCACATTAACAGAAACACAGTTTGAGTCCTTCCCATCTGTTTTCCTACAGGTTTGAACTGGTTTACTCTTCCCGCTGAAACAACCTTGCCTTTGGTAACTGCAGGGAGGAAACGCCCAGGAAAGCAGTGGATAAACCTGTTTTCTAGTATTTGGATTAACCTCAGGCTTTTAACTGCACAAAGTCTGGCCCTGTGACATTTCAAATGTGTGTTCATGCTCAGTTAACTTTCAACAATGTGTTATATAAAACATCATACTGTACAAAACACTGCATTACTTCCTCACCATTAAAGTCATAATAAAAGTATCAGTACTGTCTTTTTTTAAATGCATTTACAGTATAAACATTTTACACAGAATCTTTTTTCAACATTAAGCAGAATGCTTTATGTACAAATGATTTGTGTGAGACACTTTTTGTTAATAAAATTCTATTAATATTTACATCGTAATAAAAACAGGTTTTGAATATAGAGAGTACATAACAGTGAAAAGAGACAACTTTTTGACAGCTGTCAGCAGAGAATTAATGTTTAAGATTGTTGGTGTGCTTTATGTGACGACACTTCACACCTGGCAGTTTTACGAAAGATTTAGCTCCTATGAATGAACAGATTCAACACCTCTTTTTTTCTAAGGTCTTTTATCTTTCACAATTGTACAATTTTGTAATAGTAATTTAAAGTTATTTAAAAATCATTTCTCAGATGTGGAGCTGCTTATGACATTTCAGCTGTCTTTAGAGGATTATCTGTAGATGACAATCTGTATTCTGTACAGTTAAATACATCATAATAATCTTTTTTTCTTTTCTACACAACAAGCATAAATATTCACTTTATTCCTTTTTAAAAATGATAACAGTAATATGAATATTAAAAAAAATATTTTTAAAAAAAGATCAACATAAACAGAGAGTGTATGTGTGAGACGAATAGTCCATGTAAGGCATTGAAAGGAACTAACTCCGTTTTCAACTGTATTTCTGGTTATTCTGAAGTCTTCGACAGAGTAAAGTTTATAAACTATTTGAAATAAAGCTGACCAAGAGCCACACTGACACTGTCCAGAAACATCCTCCTGCTCCAGCTTCACTCTGGAGGATTTACATGTTGGCTGTTAAAAGCCAACAGCTGAATTGTTGAATCAAGTGTAACTTCCTCAGTAGTAATCAGCAATAATGTAATAACACTGTAAACAATAGATACACTGGAGTGGTGGCAGAGGCTGCTTCAGACGTTGGTGATTTCAACACTCTTGTAGGTGTGCACAGGGCTGCCTTTGGCCCGGGGAATGGCCTGAACCCTGGCCTCTCTGGGCAGAGAGCCGCAGCTGCCATGGAAGCCCAGGCCTCGCTCTGCAGAGTGGCTGTTTGCACGAATCCGCAGAGGACTCTGGATGCACGAAGAGGCATAAAGCAGAATGGGGTCAATTGTTATTAACCTGCAGATAGATGAAACTGTCAACAACTGCAAGAGGAGGATGGTTTCAGTGACAATTTCTTCTGGTTAAATATGAAGGTATTATTTCATGGTGTTCATTAAATTAGCCTCTGTAAATCTAATAATGCTGGGAAAAAATCATGACTGCCAGTGGTTTAGATCATATTATACAAGTATGAATGAAGTGATACCTTGCCTGATACTCTCATTGTCAGCCTTTCCTCAGCAAAGCGGTTCACAGCCACAGGAGAAGAGCAGCTGTTGATCTCACTGTCCAAATCTGTACTGCTGTAAACAAGAGGCACAGGGCATATCCCTTTGAGTCCCAGTGTTTAAGTTTAATCCAGAGATTATCACACTTATTAAGATATGATATACTGTACATGACAAGGTCACAATCAAACAATAGATATACAAATAGAAAAGATTACTGTGGGAGTCGTAAGGTTTTTACTTGTTAGCGACAGCGAGGGATTTCATCTCTTCATACAGGTGTCGGTGCAGCATGTGTTTGTTGTTGGGGATCCCCAGAGCTTTGGCCATGGCATCTGTGTCAAAAGAAGGGTCCAGAGCCAACACAGCTCCATGAATCCCTCTGCCTTCAAGATTGTCTGCAAATTCCTGAGCAGCACAAAACAGACAAAGTTTTGTCCTGATAAAAGGTGGTTTGATAGTGGAAACAGTTTAAATAATCCTTTCATCTGATGTATTTTCTCAGAAGTAGTATATCACAAGCTGTTTTTACTAGTTTTCTAAGGGAGAGGGTGAAGCCTTGTTGCAGTGTGGCTTTAGATTCTCTCATGCAAAGAGGGAAATGTCCCTGACCTCCTACCCACCTTCAGGTCTATGTCTCTGATCCACTTCATTACTCTGTGACATGTCCAAACAATGGGGTCCTGGTCTTGGTTCTCACATTTTAGCCGCCTTGCCTGCAGGGCCTGTAAAAACACAACACACAGATAACTGCAGCGGCACGAGTGTTTGTTAAAACTGAGGAAAAGATACAGAAAGGTCAGGGAGGCATGAAGGACTGCTGAGATAAAGCAGGGCTTCTGTTTGCCTCAGGCTCTGGTTGAGTAAAACTTTATGTGCACTGAACGATTGCTACTATTCACAGATCTTCTCATTTCAATCTGGAATCTGACCTCTTTATCAAAACTGAGCATCTGCAGCAGCTGGATAGCCAGGAGTAAACTGGTTTGGTGGCTCTGGTCACTGATGTTGAGATGTCTCTCCAGGTCTCTGCGGCTCAGGGAGTTAAGGACTCGTCCGTCCACTAAATGAGACTGGAAGGTCTGAGTGTACTGTGGCAAACCCACGTCACTCAACCAGGATGTTGCAACCCAGTAATGGTCCATCTCTGACGCCTTTGAAAGTCTAAAAGATGATAAGACACAACAAAGCAGGAGAGACAGAAGAAGGTTCCAGAGTTGTTAAAGAGGTTTAAAAAAAAAGAGTTCAAAATTGTTACTGTCCTTCAAACTGAGCACCAGTATTAATTTTGAACTTAATTTACATTTTTCTTGGTAATTCTTTGACATTTCTGTCATGTCTAGCTTCATATCTACAATGTTTTTGATGGGTTTTATAAGTAGTATCTTAAAGCATGCAGCAAGAAGTTGATGAAACACGCACAACTATACTCAAAGATTTATACTAAATAAATCAATAAGTAAGATCAACAGACCAGAAAAATCAAACTTTTGATGACATTTAGAGTTTTGTTGCCATTTTTTGCCTTTAACCAGTTTATTTTATTCCAATTTTTATATTTTTTTGGAATTACGAGTTTTTGTTTGTTTTAAATAATGATTTGTGAAACAGGGGTAGGTATGATAAGATTGGTCTTCTCTCTACTCCTTTTCATTAAAGCTTTCAGATTTCAAGTTTTTCTTTTTTTCTCTTAATTTTATCAAATGTTTGAATGAAATAGAATTAAAATAAAAATAAAAAATTGTGGGCGTTGCTCACCCTTGGTCTCCTTCGGCTCTCCTGTAATCCTCAATGGCCAGTCTTAGTTTTCTGCGATGGATGGCGTTACTGATACCCAGACCAAGCTCCAAGTCCTCATCTGTTAGACCGAGCAACACCTGAAGGACAGAAATCCAGTTTTCTATCAAACAAGAACATTTGAAAACACCTGTGTGCAGAATTTCTTCCCAACTCTTACACACAGCGAGTAAAGTGCAAAGGAACAGCTTGTTCCAAAGGTGTACCTTGCCACTTTTGACGTTTTCAGAGCAGGCGCGCACGTACATGGGCATCCCCATGACAACCTCAAGCCAGGCCTGGACTGCACCTGCCCTCCACAGTGACATGCATGTGTTTCGAGTGAGCTCTGCCTGCTGGAGGCGGTCCAGCTGCTCCTCACCGTCAGACAGGCTCTGCTGTGTGTTGCTGTCAGAGTCTGGATTGGTCAGGAGAAGTTATGGTGTGGCATACAGGAGGGGGTTCAGGGTCAGAGGGATATGGAGATCAAAGAAATGACTCATCTGAAGACAAACTGACATGAAAATCAGAGGGTAGATGTCCACAAATACACCTCCAGAGTGGAATGATACACAGAAATAAAGTAGAAGCTGTGCTAAATTATCACTGTCTTTTAACAGTCAGCAGCAAAGATTGATCCTGCTTGATTTACTTTTGTTTATTTATATCAAAAATATTCAGCAAATTAAATAAGAAACTGTTGGAACCTTTTTTTGACCAGTTTGACGTACAGTACGTTTGAAATTTCATTTGATCAAAACAGCCACTAGATGGAGCTAGAATTGTTTACTGTCATTGCACTTGCTGTCCAATTTAAAAAGGACTGACCAGTTTGGACTAAACAAACTCGGTTTAACAGTGAATAATGTAAATTACTGATAACATGTAAATCATAACCCTTTTTCTAGATGTACAACCATAAAATTCTGTCACAGGACTGAAAAGGTTTGGTTAGTTCTAAAACTATTTTGCAACGTCTGTTAAGACACTTCAGTAACTATCCAGTGATTATGAAGGGACTCTAGACCATAAGGAAAATGTTTTAGAGACACAGGGATTATTCATAAGACATCATGCTCCTGCCCATTTACCTCCCATCTCTACAACAGGAAAACACTGATTCATACTGAAGCAACAAATCCAGGATGAACTCTGTGTGTTTACCTGATCCGTCCGCACATGCTGCATGCAAAATCCGCCTTCTCTTTCAACAGTATTTCCTCAAAAATAAAAAGACACAGACTCGGTTTCTTTCCACATAAAACTGTGTGATATGAATAATCCCCCGAGATCAGAAACAGACAGCTGGTAATCACAGATGAGGAGTTACTCACTGGCAGGAGAGATTTGCCATTAGAAATGGCAGGAGGAGAGGGAGAGACACGTTAGACTGGGACACAAGAACAGAGATTACTCATGGAACAGAAAACTACCACATAGGATGTGTTCAGTTACTAGTTTTATTTTTAAAATAAGATTTCATTTCAATTATAATTCATTTTTGAAAATGCTAAAACCTCCTCAGCATCTGGCTGCAACAGCTGAAGCAGATAAATATTGAAGTTTTCTCTTTTTTTCTCTCTCTTTTTTAAATAAAATACTTCAATAGATTTCATCTTTTATGGAACAATTCCTAAATTACAAAGCCTTTAACATAGAATTATTAGAGCCACATTTGCAAGAAATGAGGAGGGAATCTACACAGAGCAAAACAAAACAGAACAGATAAATCAAAATAAAAAAAGGGGGGGACCGTGCATTCATAATGCAGGGGGAGAAAACTTGGTAAAGGGAAAAGGCAACACAGGAGCAACACGGGATTGAGGAGATTATTAATTCGACTGGCAATGAATGGACATCTAATTGAAGCAACACAGAGGGATCATGCACATGTTGAATGCACATTCCTTTGTCACAGATTGGCATGTTAGATAGCTCTCAGTGAGAAATGAGTCAGACGTAAACAATGTTACGAGGCTATTGCCAACAGTGACAGAATGACGCGAAGTTGACGGTTCCAACTTTGGCACTTGAGCATGGCTTCTGCAGCAGAAGATGAGACTAAATATTACCTCTTAATGCATTTTATATCATAGCTTAACCCTTGCTTGCTAAAATAAAATAGATGGCATGACTGATTGCAGAGGCCGTTGCTAAAAAAAAATCCTCCATGCTGCTTCCACCTCAATGTTTTACAAAACAGGAAGTATAATTTAGATCGTTGACCAAATCAGTTATTTTTTGCTGGGAAATTCACAAATCTGCCAATTCAGCTCTGAGAGAAAAATAATTAGTTTGAAGCAAACAAGGTCACATCCCCTAATTCATAATAAGAAATGGGCCTAGTGAGATTAGGAATAAAAAAACCTTAAAATCAATGTTGCAAAGCATAATAAAAGCAACTGCAAAGGAATCAAAAGCTAAATGACATTTACAGTAAAAACACTAGTTTCACAATAACTCCTATTTACATATGCACAGCAGTCCTTCAAGTCTCCAGTTATAAAAAACATAAAACAGTTCAACATTTGGAAGATAATACAGCATAAACATGTCTACACATAATAATAATAACCCCATGTATATATTTATATGCATGTAAACATATATACATATGCATACATGTACATCTATAAATATATATCTAATTTACAAACATACAATTTGAGGGTAATATACTGTACATTTACGGGGATAGCAGTCTCTTTTAGGCTTTTCTTTTAAAATGTGCTCCCCTCCCTCCCTCCACACAATCCCACATTCGAACACCCTGTACACACAGTTAAAGCCAGGTGGATACCCATTCAGATTCAATACACATACACACACTCACACACGTGCACACGCTCAGCATCACCAGTCTGCATCCTCCTCTATGTAATAATCAGGTGTGGCTGTACCATCAAACAGGCCCGGGTCCAGTGATTTGCGCTGCTTGCCCCGAGCAAACACCCGAGACAGGGATCCCAGAGTCATCTTCTCCTTCTTCTTCTTACGCTTCTGGTCCTCCAGATCCTCCATGGACTGAAAAGGGAAGAGGGAATAGGAAAGGGGAGCAAGTCAAGTTTAATATCCTGCACTTCAAAAAATACGCTAATTCACTTTCTTACTGAGAGCTGAATGAAAAGATTAAAGTCTGTCTGTAAAGTAAATATAAAGGTTAACCCAGCAGCTGAAACGTTAAAAAAAACAGAAATTTAAAGGTTTATAGTATTTAGTGGGAGGAATTTCTGTGACTAAAATTCAGAGATCTTAACCTGTTCATTCTGTTTGGACATTTTGTTTCTTTTAATGTGAAATTATCAGTCCAAAAGTAAAAACTCTGAGCCACTTGTTTCAGTTGTTTCAACTTTTGGATCACCAGTGAACTCATCAGTGTCATTTCTTGATCACAAACCAATCAGAACCATAAAGGAGCAGGACTTCGGACCAATCAACTTCGGTTATCAAAAATCAGTGTCAGAGGCCCATACAGGAAGGAAAGTCATCATTGTTTGTTTTTTTGAGGTACAATTTTATGTTCATGATTTAAATCAAAAGCTTTAAAAGTTTCTTATTAAAACCCTGGCAAATATGAATTATACAGTATTTTAAAACAGACCTAATGGTCACTTCTGAGGAAAGCAAAGTGCCACAGGACAAATGTAGTAACCTAGCAACAGTAAATGCCAGAGAGATGCGTTCTGAGACTGTGGGTAATGCCAGCATGCAAATTGATAAACGGCTAAGTGAGTTAGCTTACCTCCAAGAGCTGTAGCAGAATAAACATGGAGGCTAACTGCTTGTGTTTGTCAGCTATGCTTAGTTAAATGTTTGATTTCCATAAATGAAGGACGTGAATATTTTGCCAAGGCCACCTATGAGCATGAACCACCAGGGAAAATAGATATTGGTCAACTAAAGAAAGATCAAAGTGTCCTGAAGTAAGTAATGTTTTGATTAGTAAGCCTGTCAATACAGTGTCTTTCTGATCCTGTCATTCAACAACCTTTTAAGATACTTCAACATAGATACTGTCACTGTTTGAATGATCCCTGTCTTTCCTCCTTTTCAGCTAAGTCAAGCTAAATGTTGCTTTTGCAGACAGATTTTAGACAATCTCATCATTTGACAATCAGCATGAAAGCGAAATCACACACTCTGGGTTGAAATGCAGCTTGTAAATGGCAAAATATCACCACCACCACCACCAGCAGCAGCAGCAAGCAGGCAGGATAACACCCAGCAGACCAACAGCAGAGATGGACAGGCACAAACAGGAAGGGTCAAAGAGAAGTGTGGAGGTATGATTACTTGGTCGAGGGGGCCAGGCAGCTCTTACATTGCAGAGGGAGTGGGTCCTGTGACGAGGTGAGTTGATGTCGCTCGGCGTGGATGAACGGTCCCCGTCAGCTGCCGAGGCGTCAGAGATGACAGAGGGCTGGCGGGAGTGGCAGGGGCTGATCCTGACTACAGCTGTGTATGTGCCACACACACACGCCCACAATAAACACACACACAGACATATATTCACACATGTTTAAAGATCCCCACAGTTAGTATGAGAAACTCTCAGGAAACCCTTGTGTTAGTATGTTGAGTCAGTGAAAGCAACACCAAGCAGCAGGTAGACTCAAAGCCAGAGTCAGGGGGAGGCTTACCCTGTCGGTCTGTGGTGTGGTAGAGAGTCTGTTGACTCTGACGAATGGCAGCTGTGAGCGGGAGGTCGGCCTGCATCACCCACTCCTGACTGCCGTTCACCACAGGCTCTGACGTGGGCATGGCCAGCGAGTGACGCTTTGGTACGTCTTTCGTCAGTGTAGCAAGAGACTGCTTCGCCTAGAAAGCACAAGAAACAAACCCTGAGCACAAGTTGAACTAAAAGAAAAATCATTTTGGTGAAAATAACTTGAAAACATAGATCTGCACTGATCAAACAAACAAAAAGAAAGATTAAACAGAATCCGCTTTCTTCTTTTAAGTTTGCCAAAAGCCCATTTTCAAACAGCACTAATTCAATATTTAACTTGTGATTTTATAAATGGAAACCATGTTGTGGCATTGAATGGTAAAAGAACACAGGTATTTTAGAGAAGAGACGAAAAAAGAAGGTGCGATGATATTTTGTGGCTGGGTTTCTTGACAGCGCTGCAGCTCAGACACTGATGTACCAACAAATGTGATCTGTGATGCAGCTTGATGTGAGGATCTGTGGGTGGTTGTGACTTGCCGAGGGAGGAGAGAGATTAATGACACACAGACTGACAACTGTACCTCTGAGGGAGCGACAGCTCGACTGAGAAAACAGGCATGAATTTTTCCTCAGCCTGAAGAAACACTTAATACTCTGAGAGATGGAAGGCATGAGGATGTACAGCAAAGGAGTTTAACGCCAGTGTTTACGCTGATATGGACGAGAGACAGGACTGCAAATCCACACCTGGTTTGCATTCATGACGTACAGACACCAAATACTGACGCCAAGGTGACACCATTGTGTTGACTTTAACAAGGTTGTGACTCACCATTGTGAGCTCGGCCTCCAGTTCTTTGACCCTGTTCTCCTTCATGTCCATCTGAGAGCGCAGGACATTGGCCTGCTCTGTGGCTTCTTTGGTCTGCCTCCTCAGGTCCCACTTTTCCCTCTCCAACATGTCTTTCTCCTTCGCCAAAGCTTTCACTGCGTCCTCGCTTTCCTAAAGGACATGTACACACAAAAGCCTGGTTAAGGCCAGTAGAAATCACTCTGAATGATCATAAGATCCAGCAGACAAACATTCAATGCTGTTTTTCAAAACCTAAAAACAAAACAAAGGGAAATACAGGGCTACACAATCAGAACCAACATTTTTGTGATGCATGTAACAGTCTTCAGACTCGACTGGAACTGGACAATTTATTTATTTATTTATTTATTTTTTGTGCGTGTGTCTCCTCTTGCCCTGTTCTTGTGTACTATACCAAGAGCTTCTTGTATACACTCTGCAGGTAATCAGAGAGAATAATGTCCCCCAGAATGTCCCTCCTGTTACTGCAATGATTACGGTCAAGATCTATTGTCGAATAAAGTGTAAACTTATTCATTTTATAGCTTTAACACTGCCACGGCATGCATAAAGAAGCATTAGGAGGTGGGCCAGAGCACGTTGCTGTGTGTAGTAAAAGAGGAGATTCAGGGAACAGCTAGGTGACCCCCTCACTTCTTTGGCATTTCTGTTATATTTCTAATTTGTAACTTTGACAAAAATCTCCTTTTATGTCCTTAAAGATTCATGCTAATACAATTTTGCCTGCTGCTTGTAGATGTTACTTTTTAAGTAAAAATAATCACATAAAAACATCTGGCTGATACTTAAATGTTTGAAGTTAAAATAAAATTTTAGGAGAAGATTGAAAGGGTGGATAAATGCTGCTCATTTTGGTGTGAGGAGAGAAAAAGTCCAGCTCTATCTCTTTCAGGTATGTGTGTGTGCAAGGTAACATAATTAAATAACATAACATAAAATAAAAAGATATGTGACTACATATCTTTTATTAAATTATTTATTAAAACCATGAGACTAGATGTGGGTTCTTTTTTACTGATCACATAATCTCTTATTCCCCATTTGCCAAATTTAGATTTTGTGTGGCCAATTACTAAATCCAAAAAAGTGTAAAATACCAGTTTGTCTGTGCTGTGCTATAGAAGAAACATGACAGTGCAAGAGGGAGGCCTCCATGAAGCGCACCTGTTCCTATACGAATATAAAAGCCTCATTTTAAGTAAAAAAAAAAACAAACAAACAAAACAAAAACAAAATAAAAGTGATTCTATATTAATTTAAACATGCTTTGAAATACTGCATCTAACAACTAAGAACTGCAGCTTTAAACATCTGATCAAGTTGGATCCATGTTACCTTTCGGTGTTGGTCGTAGTTGCGTATGAATTCTCGCAGCTGCTCTTCTCTGCTCTCCAGTGTCGTGTACAGCTGCTGCATCTGACTCACCAGGTCTGACTTCTCTATTTTTAGACGCTTACGGTCGGCTTTCATAGCTGTAACACACACACACACAAAAAGAATCAAACACATGAAATTATAAAAAGTTGTTAAAAAATATAAAACAAGATACATTTAAAAAGAAAACTCTGCCAAAGTAAATATGATAACTCAGTGAGCTTCAGCTGGCATAAATTCAAGTATTTGCAGTTGCAGCATGTAGCCACTAGGTGACACTGTGTCCTCTATGAGTGAGCAGCTGCAGAGGGTGTTCCTGTTTTATTTTTTTTCCCAGAGAAAATGATGTAATCATCTCCAACATAATTGGCACAGTGGCACTTACCCATTCATACATGCAACTGTTTCAGCTAACATTCGGAGCGTCTGTTTGTTCAACCTCAAGCAGACCGTTTGGATCTGAGCTCTTTTCTTGCTTTTCAAACACAGGGACAACTTGTCAGCCGTGATGCCTGTGGTTGGGCTCTTTACAATCAGAAATAATCACACCTCTCTCCCCTGAGAGTCTGTGCTCAACAGGAGGCGGGACTGGAACCTGTACTTTTCCTCACATGTTTCAGGCAGGAAGCATTCCTCCTGTCAACGTTCATATTTTACACTCTTCATCCAAACCTGTTCTGCAGCAGTTACACAACACAGTTTACAACTTTACCGTTTAGCACCTGGGACTCTCTGAGGACAGAACCCTGCAAACCAGATGTATCTTAATAAACGTGATTCACCGTTTTGCCTCTCTTTTTTATTTTTGTTGATGTTTTTTGTTTTGCAAAGCAATTATCCTTAATGTGGAGCTAACTCTTTTTTTATTCCTCTCCCTATGCTGGGAACAATTTAGTTTCATAATGTTTGGATTTTTTTAGATACCAGAGATTAAAAACGATTCATTACTTCACAATAAGCAGCACGTTCCAGTCTATCTCAATACCACATTAATATTTCAGAGGAAAGCTTCTGTGCCATGATTGATGGATGTTAATTAAAATGAGGTAAACCTGGAGTCTACTTGGCTGCTCTTCAGGGCCAACACCCAGTTCTGGATGATGTCGAAATACATTCTCTTATAGAGTAACTCTTGTCTTTATTCGCAGAAGTAAGATTTGAACACAAAGCACTAGGTTTCTCACTAGTTCTTGATCAACAGTTTCTGTCCAAATATTCAATGCATTGAACACATTTTTTTGAAAAAGTCAAAAAGCTATTCAAGCCTTATTGGGTTTTTATGTTTGAGAGGATTAAGCACGGGTGAAATACAGACATCTCCTTCACTGTATATTCTTTGAGTCCTGATCATGGTTCAGGGAAAGATGCACAAATGTTCCTGTTAAAGCTGCAAATTTTTTACATGTTTCAAAATAAAATGATATCTATCTGAAACAAGAGGAGCTGGATTTTCTGTGCAGTTCACTGGGATGCAGATGATACCAAAATGTGCTTCTTTACCAACAGTTAATGCTAAACAACTTAGCTAACCATTCAACAGAAAATTAAATGTATTAAAATAGTTTTTGGAGCACTGGTGGCTTAGCAACTAAAGCATGCGCCCCATGTACTAAGACAAAAGTATATGTTGCAGCAGTCACTAGTTTAACTCCTGGTCTGGACTATTTCTGCATCTCTTCAGGTTCAAAAACTGATCGGCTTGACTGACAGGCGAGCACAGAGACGGGCCTTGTAAGATCCCAACAAGTAATAGAAATGTAATAAAACCCAAAATGTAAAACAAGCCAATAATTTAACATAGTGCTGAGCCCAAAACAATCAATTTTTGCCACTTTTGTTAGTTATTAAATTAAGGAGCAGGCAGAACATTTTTATAGTTTTGTTTCATCATACAGTGAGTCAATAGTTTATAGATCAAAGGACTTATTGCTTCACTGTAGAGAACGGTATCATACACAACTGCCCTGTCTCTATATACACTTAAAAAAAGCCTTTTTGAGGAGTCCAATAACGATGGGCCTCAAAACTGTACATCACAAACAAAACAGTGACAACATGGACACTACATCCATATATTATATAGATGGTCCCCGACTCCCTACTCCCTGCATGTCCTGTCCCTCTCTAGCTGTCTTATCAAACAAAGACAGAAAGGACCAAAAGTATGACTTACAAATATAGACTTTTTAAAATTTGCCATGTTAACACCAATCAAACAATTAGCCATAGGTTTTGAAGAAAGAAAAGAAATGCTTTGATAAATCATTAAAATATATTACTCCAGCTTGCAAAAGTACATACAGAAGTCCCCAAAATTGGACTAAACAGTATATATGCAAAGTTATATTGAGAGTCTGTAGCTGATGGGTTGTTTTTGCCTGTTGGTCACAAAGAGACATACTGAATGTTGATTTCTGTTTGTTTAGGACCAGCGAAAAACCTTCACAGGAGCTTTGAGTGACCAGAAGCGGTTAGTATTTATGTACATACAAACCCAATGAAGAGAACAAATATAACTTCTTTCATTAATATAACTGTTTTATATGTCGTGATAGCAGGTTGGTGATTTGATGCTTTGGATTCCACATTAAATAAAGTTACAAATCTATTTGCATTGACAGGGCATAGTGGATAATTTATGGACAGAATTATCTCGCTTTTTATAACTGTAAAACTCCCAGCTAAATGCTCAAGCTGTAGAAAAAAACGGACTGGTGGATTTGCTGAGCCCAGAACATTTCTGTGTTGGTTCCTGACCTTGTAAGGCCTCTTTGGCACGGTCCAGCTCCTGCTCCTTGTCACCCAGCTGCACACGGAGCTCAGTGGCGGAGAGCAGGTTCGCAGAGCAGCCCCCCTGCGTCTCCTCCAGGTCCTTACTCAACATGTCCTTCATTTGCCTGAGCAGGTGGACCTCCTCTTGAAGCTGGGCCACCTCCTCACGCAACAACACTAAGAGAAACAGACAGAGGTTTGGGGAATTTAGAGTATGCGGCAGAAGAAGGACAAGTCTTAGAGTGCAGGACTTAAAGTGGTTGTGAAATCATAGATGAGACAGATATGTTGAAGAAAACACAAGGCAGCTGTTTGAAACAAGAAAAAGGAGGGAGGAGAAAAAACTGTAGAAAAAGAAAAGTTCAACAGAAGGAAAAAGGAAATAATACCAAAACTTGCCAAAAGAAAGGAAATATGCACCCATGATAAAAATAGAGGCTCAAATGAGCCCATCAAACCCCATCATGTTCACAGCTTCACTTCAGCTTTGACCCAGGGTGGTCTAAACTGTTCAGATAAATGCTGAGTGACAAACTCCTGCTGGGGCAAAGGATAAGTCGGAGACAAGAGGTCTGATAAGACTTAATAAAACATCAGCGACTAAAGACAACGCCATCGTCAGTGCTCTGCTTTCCATCTGCCGTGAAATGCCTCCAACCCTCAGGGACAAACAGCACACAGAGGAAACAATGGATGGGACAGAGCGGACTGAGGAGAGAACTAAGAGTCAAGAGGTGAGGGACATTAAAGCAGAGCGAGAGGACAGAGAGAAAGATAAAATAGTAAAGAAAAGGTTTCTCATCAGTTGTATTTTAGTCCACTGAAGAAAATCCATACCAGCAACAGAAGAAAAATACGTCATTATGATTTATATTACACACAAACACAGGGTAAAGCGTCTGTTGCACATTTTTCTTAAAAATGGAGACAAATAACAACAAGAAACATCACTAGAAAATATCCAGGCTGTCACACAGCATTTGCACTTAAACAGCAAAAACTGACTCAGATGATACGGGAAAGGCTGATTAATAAATCAAGTGGATTAGTTAAAATTTTATCTGTAATTACTCTTCTCTTTGAAGTGGCTTCTCTTCATAACAAACAAATAAATGGGTTGGATAAATCTGAGCACTTATTAGATCCAGAAGCTTCTAATTGCCATTTTATTTATTTATTTATTTTCTGACAGCACTGAAAAAACAAATAAATGACTGCAGATGAATTACAAGTAATACAGAAAAAATATTAGTTTTAGAAACAGAAATCTACTAAGTGTTTGTCTCGTTTTCAGTAAAACTCGTCTTATCAGACTTAATGTGAGCTCCATTCACTTGACAAGTCCAAAGAAAGTCTTTCTGTATTTCAAGATATTTAAAGAATAAAAAACAGCTCCTGAATTTATTGTTAAGGTAAAATAAATCTGCCAATAGAGTGAGACGAATTTCTTGGTTTTGTTTCGTGTATAAAGAAATTTCTTTTTATTTCAAGAAACTTTAGCAAATTTTACAATCCATATTGGCAGATTTTTATTTTTGCGCAATTCAAGCATCATTTTTGTCTATAACTTAGAATAAGGTATTTTTAGGACTCGTCAGGTGACTTCAGCTCATATTAAGCCTAATAAGACATTTTCTTTCCTAAACACTTGCTTAAATTTCAGTTTTGCAGTGCATTTCTAGAGGAGTGTGGAATGCTTGTTTTCAGAAGCAGAAAACTGTGAGTCACACATGAGTTGAGGTCCAGTTTTTATTTTGACCTTTAGCAGTTGTGGTAGATTCTGTAGAATTGATGTCTCGAAAACATTGTAAGATTTATATAAGCCTTCATAAATAACAAATATTTCTCTGCCAGCAGTGAGTGTTCAGAGACTTGTGAATACTTTCTTGTACCATAAGTTTTAAAAGAGAATTGTTACACACTTCAGTTTGAGTGTGAAGTATCAGCCAAAAGAAGTGTTAACAGGTTAACAGGCAATGATTTTTCAGGTGATGATGATTGTGGATAAAAGCTTAAGGGGATTCCTATATAATAAATGTTTACATCGATCTGTAGTGTGGTAAAAGGTATTTCTTTGTTCTTACAAATGACTTTGTGGTGGAGTGAAAGAAAAGACAGGGACTGCCAAAATAGGTTGGTTGTATCTAGTTGGTTATTGGTCAGTAGAATTCATTTAAAGATGTAAAAATTGCATCTAATTGCATGCAGATCTGAATAAGACTTAGTGTAAAACTTATAAAATTCAAGTGTGAACGTTTGTATGATAAATTCTCTGTGTGTATTTGTGTGTGTGGCTCAGAGAAAGAAATAGAGAAGGTCTCTGCAGGCCTGCAGCCAGGCGCTCTGGGGCTGCAGCAGCCCTGATAAGAGGGGAAGGGACAGTCCATCGGTCTCTGTCGACTGAGGAGACTACGGGAACATACGGAGCAGCTCTGTGCTGCATGTGACAAAAAGAGTTTGTTTCCCGGAGAGAGCAATCTTTCACGGCCTCCTTGCAGCCTAAATCCGCTTATTCATCTGTTTACCTACAGGCTCTCCTATATTTGTCGCAGGGAGCCCGGCTGCTGCTTTAAAAGCCACTGAACAAAAATGAAAGCATGTTTTTTTTTTTTCTCCTGGAGCTTTGTTACGTCTGGATTAATCTTCGACCCTTAACAGGCTCTAAAACTATCTGCTCCTTGCCGTGATGTGAAGGTTTGTCCAATCATAGCTACTTTGCAGGATGAGTAAAAATTTGGTACTAACAGTAAATCTCAAATTTGAGCCGTGTTTCATGCAGTATCTATTTATATTCTGGTATATAAAGTCTAATCTTGTACAACACTAGCTTGGGTTCCATATTTAGTCCACTACTACCCAATTAAAATCTGAATAAGGCTTGTATCTGGAGGAGTTTTTACGGTGGATTTAGTGTATAATTCATAAATAACTCGGTGCATAATTCTCAAAAATCCAATCTCACATTAATTCCCAACACTCTTCCCTCACCCACTTGTAAAAATAAGATGCACAGCAACCACTTGCAAGCTAATGCACACACAAACCCTTTTCTAGTCCCAGGTTTCATGCCTCAGTTCAGGCAAAATGAAGCCAATGAAAACTTTCAGCGATCATCCTGAATACTTGGCCATTTCACATCCATCAGAATTGACATCTTAAAGTTGCATGAGTGCACACTGGGCTGAGCTAGAGCCGCAGGAATGGTATTGAAAGACACACACTCCAGACCTATAGATGGTTTTCATCCACGTGTACTGTTCTGTGGAATCTGAAAAAAATAAATTGACAGGAATCATATAAACCAAACTCTGCAGTCCGTGTGCTCTTATCACGTGAGCTCCCTCGGCTCTGACCCCTGAGTGATTGTGCAGCCAAGCTATTAGTCCACCCACAGTAGAAGAGGAGCCCACTCTTCTTCTTCTACTTTCCGTATTCGACAGAAGCCCATTCAATTAACTTCTCATCCAAGCCACCCATTAGAGGGTCCATCAAAGGCGGTCAGGACCAGGCCATTAGTCTCTGTCCCCCTTCCCCTCACATGGCAAAGCTGTCACACACACACACACACACACACACAAAACCACACGAGAAAGAGAGAACAGCAGAGAGCTGTTGGTCTAAAGAAAGCAAAGGCACCATGCCCTGCTCTGAGAGGTGAAGTGAGGACTTGAAATGTGTGGACTGGTGGTCAAAGACTTGAACTGGTCTCCTGTGAACCATATGCAGGATTAAAGTGGACCATTTTCACATGAATGATCACAGATGCTTAAAATCAACTGTGCTGGTGTGCAAAATTTGTATGAAAAGTAAAACTGAAATTGGCTTCTCTTGCTGGGAAGAAATTAAACTAATGTAAAAGCAATCAAAGGCGGTTTGACTATTCTTGAGCATCACATCTCTTATTAGGCCATTTCACAGTAAGTGAACTTACAAATTGCTGAAACTCTTCACTTAGTGGTTTTGCCTTAAACAAAGTATTTGCAGCGTGTCATACTGAAAACTTTGTTCCTCAATTTTCACAGCTTTTTTTACAATTCTTCTGCCAATTAGAATACGACAGTAACAAAAAATGTTGGTTATGCTACTGCTACTGTGTTTAAAAGTACAAAATATATCAAATAAATAGGGAACATTTCCAATCAAGCACAAATTTCCCGATTTCTTCTTTTGACTCAGGAATAACAGATATCAATGATTGGGGAAAGCAATGAAATGTTAAAACAAAAATTCAGAATATTTTAGGAATACATGCTTGAAAATGAATTTTAATTGATTTTTGTTCTCTTTCTTTTTTTTATTAAAAAATTAAAATGGTTCCGACAAAGTCAATATGGAAAATTAAGAAATATATGAAAATAAATAAAGAAATAAAAACTCTGAAGAAAAAAATGCTTTCTGTGTAATTGGCAATTAAAAATAAAAAGATGGATAACATGACAACTCTCCAAAAGTGAAGCCAAAATGTTTAGACCTCTCCCTACTGAATGACACATGTGAAGATCACAGCCTTCCTTCTACATTTTAACAGATAGGACATAAGTCAAACTACAAAATTAAAAAAATAGAATCATAATGTTTCGTCAAATATGATTTCCTCGCATGCCAGTCCATTTTTATCATGCTAATTAATTTTCAAAATATTCATTTTTATATTCATTTATGGGGTATAATGCCATGACTGACAGCTCTGTTATTAAGAAATCTACCCAAGGGATCTTTGTTTTCTTATCAGTTAAGTGTAATGTGAATAATGTTTAGCAGAAGGAGAAGAATGTAGTTGCTGCCACTCAAAGATCCAAACCCCACAGCCAGACTCCATTGTTCATGATAATGATCAGCATCCATAGCAGGGATGTTTTGGCTTCAATTTTTTGACAGTAGAAGGAGACTGACATGGGTTTTTATCTTTATCTACTGTCAAAGCTCTGTATGGAGAGAATCCCCTAAAGGTTTGTTTCATCTCTGTGAGTTTTCTGTCAAACTTTTACTGTCATTTCCACTAAAACGAAATGAGAGACGTGGGTTAGACAGACAATACTCTTTTTAAAAAGAAAACCATAAAAATAAAACAGGACGAGGCAGACTGGTGTTGAGTTTCTGCTCTGACAGCAGCCAAAGGTTCAGCCCACAGCAGTGACAATGACATTTCAAATCAATGTGATACAAGTTGGTAGAAATGTTCTGCTCACCTATTTCTGTCCTTAGCAGAGTCAGATGTGATGTTGTTGACTTTCTTTAGTCTCTTGTACCAGAGACTGAGTAAGTGACAGTTCAATAACAAGGTCGCTCATCTTTACTACTTAATAACAGCACTGTCTTGACTTTTCGCATCATCTAATATGCTGTATAAAAGTCTCCTGTGAAGCAGAATGTCATATTTATACAGTTTTTGACACTGGAGGAGTCAGTAGCATAGAAAAAAAATATAGAAAAAAAAGAAATCAGCTAAATCCTTTATGACGCAAACTATGGCTGTTTCTGAACAGGTGCTTTGACTCTTCTCTATATTGCAGGAAAGCTGACCTCATAAATAACCACATAATAAACCTATTTACACTGCAGCTGTGAGGCAGGGAGGGCAGACAGTACAGGAGAGCTATTTGGGCTGGTTACCAGCTTTAGCTTCCAAGAAAATGTTTAGAAGTCATTGCTCAATATGAGACTGTGAAGACCGCTGTCAATCTGATGCCTTGTGTTACAGACAAAAAGCTTTGTGTTGGATTCTGCATGATCTCTATGAGCTTTTGTTAAACAATAGAAAAAAGTGCTACACACCCCACCAACAGCAGTGATTTTCCTCCAGAGGATTATAGTGTTACGTGTAATTTTATTCTGTACAGTACTGGAATTAGTCTTAAGTTGTCAGTTTCCACAGTAATACAAGAAAATAGTTTGAGACATTCAGTGTAACCCTGCAGGCTTTTTTTTATACCCTGTCAGCTCCTGTGGTGCTGGTGCACAGCTATAATATGCTATCTATAAGGTTTATAAGGTTTATAGGGTACAGGGGTTGTGTGTATGAGAGGGGGATGAATGCAGTATTGGCTTTATAGAGAAAGTGCTGAGAGATCTTCTGCTGTAACACTGCAGAGGTTGCAGCTAACACAGCAGGATATCAAACTGACATCATTTTGTGGTGTATTTTTAACGGAAATTACAGTAGATGAGTGCATTCTCAAAAAATAGACACCTTTTTCAAAGCCTTTCTTGGACAAAACAGCAGCAAAACGACAAATGTTCATTTGTTTAATAAAGCAATGACACACTGAAGTGTTTCTGTAACTGGCTGATATGAGCAGAGCTGTTTGAAAAAAATACAAAGAATTAAAAACTAACGCCTCTTCAAAGAGGTTTTCTTTCATGAGCTCTTCTTTACAATAACTTCAACCAGCATGACACGTGACACGTGACAAACTTACTTCCAGGAAAGCATCCGGCTCACAGTCTTCCTGTGACGTAGCCCACATTACATAATGTTTACCTGCGATGTGGTTCACTGTGTTGACTTTAACTGTCAGAAGTGATAATGTCTGTGGTGTAATGTCTCTTTAGTGACTGGTTAGATAAACAATATCATCATCACTGGTTCTACTCAGCTACAACTTAAGTTTACCATCACCTCTTTCCAACTTTACACATCACTTTTTTGGTTTTTCCTGGTTTCTATTGTAGTAGTTTGTTCTTTGCAACTAAGTCTTGACCAAATATTGTCATCAAAACTTGAAGCAATGAAACACTAGAATTATTCTATAAACAGGCGTTTTTTTTCCATGTCTTACTATGCCTTAGTGCAAAATTAGCATTTAAAAAGACAGCCGCTAATCACAACTCAAAGCTACATATTGGAAAAACATGCATATTTACCGACCCACTGGATCCAGTCACATAAATGCCAAGCATTCAAACACTTCCACATCTGGCCTTATTATTTGTTACAGTCACATACTGGAAAAGTTAAGCCAAGTATTTTGTTCCTTGAAAGACTTTCAGCATAAAGGCATATACGTTTCTCTGCTTTTCCTCCTGTTATATTGTCTCCTGACCTTCTGTGAACTACAGCTTGTAAAAAATAGAAGTACACATTTATTTTTTGGACTTCCATGTAAAATGGTGCGGGCTAACACTTCCTAGAAGTTATGCTAGCTAAGGTAGAGCATGCATGATTCGCTAAAGTTTCATGTCAGCTTACAAGTTTGCCACTCTGAACAGCTTTTCAGTTAATGATAAGATGAGATGATAAAACCTCCATCTTGCAGGGTAAGTCCACATTTTTTAATGAACCCTAAATTAATGTTCTATGTATTTTGTATATCATAACTGTACATTTACGAATCTGCCCTCCCTGGGGAGTCTGATCTAGAGTCCCTGGAGCTTGATCTTAACATTTACGTTGTGGATCAAATATCTTTCAACAAACTGATGACGGGTTAAAGTCTACATAAGGTAACCATTAACCATTTTGTGACTTATAGAACACAATCAGGAAATAATGATGATGAAAGAGATGAAAAGCTGAGTAGTACTTCTTAATGCCATAAACACGATTGTGCTGTCTGGGAAATTAACACTACAGGGCAAACAGTTGCTTTAGCATCATGTCTGTAATATCCTCTTATCAGTTATGAGCCTATTCTCATCATTTTATGGTTAGAGCAGCAGGGAAGAGTCTTCCTCTGTTGCGGCTGGATTACTTGATTTGTGTTTGCATGTGTGTGTGTAATAAGTACAGCAGGCTATTTTTGCTCTGTATTAGGAAGGAGCATATGTCTGCTGAGCTCTGGCCTTCACTAATTACAGTATAAAGATCAGTCAAGATCACTCTGGGAGAAGACAGAGGTCTGTTCCAGCTCCTGATTAAACTCATGAAGGTTATAGTGAAGCCTTGACAAGCATGGACTAAAATAAACCCAGGAAGTTATCTATTTACATACAGCCTGAGAAAAATCTAATCATGTTCAAAATCTATGTTGGCTCAGTTTGGCTCAAAAGAGATTTGGTATACAAGAGAGGTCATGTTTAATTTAGAGTGGAGACCCATTGTCAACTAGAGTTGGGCATTGATAAGATTTTACTGATACCAATGCCATTTTTGATATCCTTATGAATTCCTCCTGCAAATTTTCTGTGTGCAGAAAGTAGGCTTTACAGGTTTTTCTGTGTCAAAAACATTTTGTTGTGTTTATGAGTAAATAAATGTGACATGATACTTGTAGTAATGCACCAACAAATGTTTTAACATGTTGGTTGTCTTACCACCCTCGGATAATATTACAGCATAGCACAAATTGCGCTTCGTGTTTGCGTCCTTTTTAGTAAGTGAAGCAAAGCTTTCAATTGCGTCTCCACCTCTGTCTCAGACATTCTGCAGCTGACTGACGAGCAGAACTGATGTGTGGCACAAGACATCAACCCAAGATCCGGCTGCTCCAACGTCACGTAAAGAATCAACAAGGGAATTGTTTAGCATAAAGGTGAATTATGTCAAGCATTAAATTGTTTCCAACCAACTCCTAACAGGACTGGTTATGGATACCCATCCCTACTGTCAACACAAGTTTATTCTATTTGAAACAGAGGCGAGTGCTCTAAGACTGTAAGGGAAGTTTAGCTTCCCCTAAAATGTCCCCCAAAAAAGTGGTGATATGTACTGCTGTGTGTACATTTTATTGACAAAATATGCGCTAGAATTCCTTCATCTTTTGTTCAGAATTAGCTACCTATCACAGAAAACTGGCTCCACCTCCTTCTCATTCATCCCCACAATGTCTCAGTCTTCTGACTTCGGCGGAGAAGTGGAGAGTGGGTTGTACCACTGTGGAAACTGGACAGTCATTGGATAAACGCTCGGCTTTGTCCCGCCCATCGGACGCTGAGCTCTCTGGGGGTCCATGAGGCAGTGGGCTGGCCTGGATGCTGGGCTTCTGCATGATGATTGGATGATCTGTCTGAGGCCGAATCCCTTTTTTGGTTGACAATTAAATGAGTGAGTCAGCGATCTTGAAGTATAACCCTCCACCAGAGCATCGTCTGAGTTTTACAGTCAGTTGTTCTGGACTGATCCAGAGACTTTATCGGTCCCCAGCGAGTTTTCATTTTCCTAAAAACAACGAGCATTGTGTTTAAAGATCTTCTCTCTTTTCACCAATAAGCAGCAACAGCTACAGCTGCCGAGCTTCTCCCCCTGTCACTCACACTTACAGCCTGTCGTAGTCTCACAAAGCCAACTGCTAGCAAGCTGGCACGGAGGGTAGAGTTTACGTTTGAATAAATAAACAAATTTATGATGAATTGAGCTTCCCCTCCTTGACTGACCAGCAGCCGCCACTGATTTGGAGGGATATTCCACATGCATACAGCACCTACTCTTTAGTAAAGAGAAACATATCTCAACGATGACAGACTGGCAATAAGTTTGCACAAACACAATTTAAAGACACAGTTATGGTTTCAGTTACGATGTCTTGGTTGCCATTAATTAAAAAAATAATTTAAAAAATCCATTTTGCTCATGTACGGTTACTGCTCACTTTTTATCATGCATGAAAAATCAGTCCAAAATTTCATAGCATGGTAAACAAACTGAAAAATGGAAAACTTTGTATAAAGTGCTATTTAGAAAATGTTAGAACACTACTTTGTGGACTAAGCTTGCAAAGTGCTTCACCCCAATCAAAATGCTAAACTTACAAAATTAACATTCTTAACATTAAAATATGCATTAGAGTCTTTTTTGTGGACACTCTACCAAATTAGCATTAGAAATCAACTCAAAGTAGTGCTGATTCTAGTTTTAAATGGCCCTAGACTCTTGAACCAAATTCACAGAGCCAGAGACAAAAAAGTGAATTATTGAGTAATTAATTCAATGCAGATAAACTATTAAGTTATCTTAAAAGGCTCAACAATAATGGAAAAATGTGTTTTTAGTGTTTCCTTTTAGAAACATCATGTAATCCACAGGCACTCTGTTTTTAACTCCAAACAAAGAAGAAGCCAAATACCCTTTAAGGATTTCTGAAAAAAACAACATAATTTCTGCAACAAACCGATATCTGACACAAACACCGGAGGAGGGGAAAAGCAAGAGAAAAGAAGCCTGAGACTGAAAGGCTTCACAAATAAACATATTCATTTAGTAAGTGGCTCCCTGCAGAGCCTCAAAACACAGGGGGGTCTGTGGGTGGGTGGCAGAGGTAGGCTGCAGCGATTAGGTTGTTTTTTTAATCATCTGCAGGACTATACTTAGAATCTTTATTGTTGATTTGTACGGTCGACTTGGAGGGGACTTGAGCAGTAATAGAGCACAGGTTGTATAGACTTGTGTGGGTTGTATTGGTGTAAATTTGACAGGCTTAATCCAGAAATAGCTGTTAAAGAGATGTCATGCATCCGTCTTGTTTTCTAAAAGATTTAATGAGAAAAAAAAAAGCAAAAGAGCAGCCGTATTCTTGCTGCCTTTTCATAATGAGATGCCAGGTCTCTGCTTTTTGCTCTCTGAGAAGCTCCTGCATGCATGTAAGGGTCAGGTCAACTTCCTACTCAGTGTATTACTCTCCTCCCTTTCTCTATAATAAGAGGCAATATTAGGTGTCTTGCTGGCCCTCAAAGATGCCAAGAAGATATCACTTACTGGCAATAGATCTCAATCTACAGACCTAACAACACCTTCTGCCTTAACTTCCGACTAAAACAGTCTACATCCTAAAAACCCTTTGAAGCAATCTGTGTTCTACCCGTTTTTTTTTATTTATTTCAAAGTGATTGTTTACCAATTCTGTTTACAAGTGCATTCAGTCTACAGTATATCAGCGAGAGTATACAGTATCTATTGGGACCAGCCCCCCTCCCCACTCATTAATTAATTGCCTGTGGGTTTACATTACAACTGAGGTCAGTGCAAGGATGCCAAGTGCAGATAGCTGTAATTGATTCACACGTTTATTATGTGCAGATTAGGCACACTGCCAGGGATGAGCCGCTGGATGAGCTCTAAGGACTTGGACAAGGCTATTTAGATTTCTAACACTCCTGTCAAGAGCTGCATCCCCTCACTGTCACTGGACTACGGTGTAATTCACCAAGCTGTGTTGGGTTCGGTTCAAATGAAGCAACTAAGCTAGCAATTAGGAAAACTAAGCTTGCTGACATGGCAGCTCTGCAAGGGAAGTAAGGAGTCTTTTGATTCATGTAAACAAACCCTCGATAATAATTTCATCTTCCACAGAAATAGTTGTATCTAACTAGATCTGATATCCTAGTTTTCTAGCTCCACC
Organism: Halichoeres trimaculatus; assembly: GCF_033239565.1. Taxonomy (NCBI): domain Eukaryota; kingdom Metazoa; phylum Chordata; class Actinopteri; order Labriformes; family Labridae; genus Halichoeres; species Halichoeres trimaculatus. The sequence continues at coordinate 28,435,612 of NW_027437179.1, forward strand.
TATCACAATAATCCTTGTCCCCCCAAAGCCAGACCTACTACTTTTATTGATTTCTCGAGATAAAAGAAAATCTCAACCTCTCACTGTTGCAAATGTTACGTCAAGTTAGTTTAGCTGAAACCAAAAACTGACTCTGGTCTTGAAAGTTACTGTTGCAAGTATTTTTAATCTTTGGACAAACGCAGGAATTTTTTTTTTTTTTCAAAAAGAATTGATTTTCACATTGCAAGGCTAAGCTACACTGAGCCAATTAGCTGTTAGCTGTACCTTCATATCTACCATCCATTGATGCATCCAAACATACATACATTAGTATCGATCTCATTTTCTAACTGTCTTCAATAAGGTTAAAAGCGGGCACACTATTGCTTCGATAAACTAGAAAGTAAGTAGTTAAATCTCTGTATTCAAACACAATAACAGGTGAGCTTTACCTGACTTTGCATATCTAAAAGTCACAATTATGACACTGGTTAAATGGCTTAAAAGGTAAGCCAACCTCAAAGTCCCCAGCCCATGGGAATAGGATGGTTCTTTTAAGCATGTAGGTCCAAATACTTTACATGGGCTTTAGCATCTTAACTGAGCAGAGTACTCAGCAATGGGGCGCGGCCCATGATGTCAACCAACTTGTACATATTGTAAACTACAAAGGAACAAAATGCCACAGGGCCTTCAGTCTCTCTTTTGAGTCTGTTATGAAGACTAAACATCTGTCACAAACAGCAGGATCTAGTCTGTTGAGAACACCGTGATTTGATACGAGACCTCCCTTGTATCCTGGGGCATGGCAGCAAAATCCCACAAGCTGCATGGGATGCCTGCTCTGCAGCTGGAGCTGCTACCGAAGCTTGTTTAGAAACTTTGAGAGTCTCACTGAGGAGATACAGTCAAGTGGAACGTAGACACAGCTACCCATAACAGAACCATTAATATTCAGTGTAACACTCAAAGAGATGATATGAGTAATAGCGGTTAGCTACGGCTCACACAGAGACCAGTGAGAAATGACACTATAAAACATAAACAACAAATGATGGAGATTTGCCGCATGTTGTCTCATATGGTTTTTACAACTTAACTATGAGTGTGAAGTTTAAAGTGATGCTACCATCTGTCTGTTTTAGTACACTCTCTCAAACTCATTATCTTCTGTAATTTTTAGTAGTGACCTCAGGGTACAACAGCTGAGTAGGAAGCCCACAAAACTCAGCGGGATCAAACCCATTACTAAACATTTACAACACAACACAACACGACACAAAATGCTTACTAATGCTAAAACATAAACAAAGACGCTCAAACGTGTAAAACACGTCCTTAACAAAAAACTTTCGACTTAATTCAGTTGGGCTTCAGTTTACTAAATCATCTCTGAACGATTTAAAAAACACTAAGCATCTTCATTTGTATGATCCTTAATTATCCCAAACACAAGAGATAATTCTACATTTGGTCCCTGAGTGCTGTTTTGCCTCCAGTGACCCAAAGCACTACATGTCTCCTGAGCTATCAATGCACATACTGCATTTTACCTGGCCCTGTCAACACATTTGTTTATTCTCTGTTTTAGCCTCACATCCACATTTCAACAGAGTTTTAGGTCACTTATGAAACAGAGGTTTCCAGAAACACCTTTTAAGATGGAGACTTCTGAAAAGTATTGTTGTTCTTAATGTGAACACAAAAGCAAAAGTTTCAGGAACCGCTGATGTACTTGCATACGGCAGTTGTTTGTAAGTAATGCTAATGCACCAAGATGGCGAGCTATTTGTTTGTTGACATCTGTTTGGAACTGTTCGGTTTATTGCATACTACCAAGGAAACCTTGCTGTTCTTTATTAAGTTTTTATATCAGCAGAGAAAACCCACGGATGTATGGGGAAAATGTGTAAACTCCACGCAGAAAGGCACCTGCCCATGAAGGGATTTGAACCAGCAACAAATTTGCTTCTATAAACATTATTTAAGTCTGAATGACAAGTAAACTCTTCATAGTCTGTCTTTGCTTTATTACAGATACACTTTATAAAAGTGATTAGAATCTTTTTCAAGCTTTAGTATTTCTTTATGTTACTAATGTTGTATTAACACAAAAAGCTTTTCTACAGTTGAGCTCATTAAAAACTTCACTTTTGAAAATAAACTATTAATGTGTCATCAAAAAGCAGCACTTTTTTCATTTCTAGGCAATATGTTGTTATCTTGTTGAAAAATCTCTTCATTATATTAACATTTATTCTCTGTGATAATAGCCTAAATCCCTTGTGTTATTGGCTTTTTTATATGAGAAAACCCAACAGTTTAAAATAAATGTAAGGGCTCTGGGAAATGGCAACCTTCACCAAAACTGAATGATATAATAGAGAGAAAATAGATGGATTAATAGGTCATCTTAATCTTCTTCACTCATCTCAATCAATATTTAGATTAAGAATCAATATCATAATTTTTTTTTTGTATGTAATGTATGATTTCCTGTCAAACAAAAAAGCAGCAAAAACTGTTTTAGTTTCTTAAATTTGTTTTGTTTTCATCACTGCATATCTTTCCAAGTTAATGTCATAAAAAAGTCATTTTAAGGTGGTGAGGCATTTTGGTGATGCCATTCAAATTCCTGTTATACAACCTGTGCAGGTAGTAACACACATGAACTTGAGCCCTCTCACACACTAAAGACACTTATATATCCTGCAGTATTTCTCCAACACACAAAAACCCAAACATAAATTCATACACACACACACACACACTCTCTCACATACACACACACACACACACACACACACACACACACACACACACACACACACACACACACACACACACACACACACACACAGAGGTAACATCTCCCACCACCTCTCTTTTTCCCTCTCTGTCTGTCACTCACCAGTCTTCCCCTCCTCCTTCTCGGACCTCATGTCCTCCTCGGCACAGGCTCCACTTGGATCCACTGTCAACTGTGGTGTGAGCTCTCATAGCAGGTAAAAAAGAAAGGGAAAACAGAAACACACACACACACACACTCTCTCTCTCTCTCTCACACACACACGTGTGGACTTACAGACCAGTGCACACACCTTTCAAACCAACACACTGACTGCCTCAACACAGCCGGCCGCTCCCAGCCCTGCTTGCTGACGCTCCACCCAGACAGACAGGTTACCAGGAAGTCGTCTCCTGAGAGCCACTTGGCTACATTTCCTGCTCCTTTTCTCTCTCTGTCATTCCTCTGTTTGTGCGTCTCTTTCTACTCTACTCTCTGTGTACCTGTTCAGTGACACGCCCTGCGGCAGCTAGGAAAACTTTCACCCCATGCCCACTCCTGCTTCTCCTCTCCCCCTGGTGTGCAGACAAGGAGGGGGAGGAGGAAGGGGGAGGGGAAGACAAACTGCAGCTGAGGCCTCAGGTAATAGAACAGGTGAGTCAGTGGAGCTCTCACTCCACCTGATGGCTGACAGCGAGCACAGGACAGAGAGTACAATTACACTGAACTGAGAACAATAAGCCCCTCTGTTTAAAAGCCACGCACTCCCAGAGTGTATGTAGAGCATACATTGGCATGCATTAGTCACGCGTTAGTCACTTTTTAATCTCTGGTTACAGATTCTACATATACATGTAAAACCTGTAGACAGGGATCTAGATTTAAGTCTGAAAAACAATATACAATATAGAATAAACATCTTGATGAAACAAATACCTGCATCAGCTAAAAATTTGTTAGACCTTAAAAATGTCAGCTAAAAGAATCCACCCTTTTCAGGTTTTCATCACTACGAGAGGTCGGCCTGAAGCATCTTTGTAAGATAGAATTAACACTGAAACTGAGACTCAGCAGACACATGAACTTTGATACTTTGATTTAAATGATCCCAGAAATGACAGTGTTGATTTAACAGACACAAGAGGTGGGGGTTGCTTGGCTTTAGATCTGGACTATAAGTTGCTTCTTAAATCGCTCAGTGGACTACAACTTGAAACATACACCAAGGGAAGTCATAACTCATAGTTATTCAAAGCAAACTGCCAGCGACATTGGATGCCCAAAAAGGTGTTTTTTTATATCGTAAGAAATTTCCCCAGAAATTAGAGAATCTTTGAGGGATTATGTCCTTTTTTCGACCGCAGGAACTGGGGTTAAAATTTATTTCTGTGGTAACTGATCTAGCACTTTCCAGATCAGGAACTATGGGGATGGAGCCTGTAAGTTCCTTACTGGAGGAGCCCTGTAGTGTATTTTTTTTCTCACTGTCTACTGTAACACCACACAAAGATGGGATTAATGTAAATTTAATTAATCCTAAACAGTTGCCTTCTTTGAGCCTGATAACAGGTGTTACAAATTTAAGAGTGACTCTGTAAATGAGAGATCTTCAGCTAAACATGTCAGTGGATTTTGAGTTCACAACAGCTATTGAAACACAGAGGAGGTCCTCATGAATGCATTCTAGTTTGTTATTTTTACATATATGCCAAAATATTCTCATCAGAAAAGTATAAAATGATAAACCTAAAGCTGTTTGAGAAAGACACATCCTACCAAAATTCATCCATCAATAGGGTTACTCTTTAAGCCAAAACACTGTCGATCACTGCTGTCTTAACAATGTAGAAAACAGAGATTGACCCATTTTCGTTGGTTGAAACCATTTCAAAAAAGCCTGTTTTGGCTTTACTAGGAGCTTGTCTCCTTTTAAGTGTCTCTCTGTCGCCCTCTGTTGGTCCCCTTGTGTGGCACAATTAGTTTTATTTTTTTTCTGAATGTCACTGGCTTGATCTGCAGGTAACGTTTGCTCTGCTTGGTAGATCACTGGCAGGACATAACCAGCATTTGATCACATGACACATCACAGACATGTCTTAGAGCACCAGGCTGTAAGTAGCGCTATGTATAGACTGCTACTAAACTACTGTACAAATTTAAAGCGTTTGCTTGTTTCAAACAACAGCGCTACGTAGCTATTGATAAATACCATACCTTGTTGCATTGAATTCTGTAAAGGTTGTCAAACAAAAAAAATGTTTTGATCCGAACTCCATTCATTTTTAACACAAACACACACCTTGTTAAAAGTCACACCTTCATGACAGTGTGCGTGACACTTTAAGCCAAAAGGTGGCGCTGTAGTCCAATTTAAACAGATTCTCCTCACAGCAAGTTTAAAAGAGTAGCTCCAGAACTAAACGTTCCTGCAACTTCTGTTTAAAAAGCACCTGTAGCTTCCCATTATTCCTAGAAAGATGAATTAACGTCAAACTAATGTTAAAGGGTCCCATTGTTGGTTGCTTTATGAATATGTCTGTGTGAGTGGCAACAGGAAAAACGATGGAAAACTATGCAAGAGTAAAATTCAAAAGTTTTATGCTTCTAAACTTTCTCACCTCTACACACTGAGATTGGATTATCAGTAGGAGCCCACCTGGGTATCTTAAAACTCTCCTCTTTCTCCTGCAGTTAGAGATAGTCTGTGATATGTCAGTTGGGGATTTGAATGCGTGTAGACACAGATACAGAGCAAATAAGGTTAAGCATTGTCCATTCTGCCTCACAGGTCTCTTTAGGCCCCGACACCCTCAGGCAGGTACAGGTGGTACCAGAAAATAGATAGGGACACAGCAGAATTAATTCGGCCTGCAGACCTTGGCTGCACATAAACTTATAATGGATTTCTTTCTGGTTTTTGAGCACCAGAGTGACACAACTAGCATACTAAAACACAAATGCAGGCATAATTTAAGCAAGTTTGCGTGTTTAGAGAAGAGAAGAGATAAACCTCTTGTATTTAAAGATCAGCCAGCAGTTCAGTTCAGAGCGGGTGTGCCATTTGTGCTGCCTGTCAGAGGTTGACGTTCAGTGTTTTAACTCCCTTCAAAGATCAGAAGCGCCCTAACCAGATACTTGTCACATGAGGCAATGGATGTGTCAATCAACTGCTGACAGCCCAAGGATTACTGTCAGGCTTGTTTCAATCTGACTGATGCCAGCTAAGACAAACAATTAAAGAAAAACTCTTCTTCTTTAGAGGACTGATACTTAAATTGAAGGTAACGCATACATATAAAGTGCATTTTAAGACAATCAATATCATATTAACAGCTGTGATACCAGAATTTTTACTAATTATAACCACTTATGGTCAAATATCAGCTACTTTTACTTGTTCAAAGAGCCCCATCATATCCTACAGACAGAAAAAATTGACCAAATGTAGCACTTTATACTTCCAAGGTCATGCTGTAGCCTGCCTCTCAGCAACACTGAAGCTCTTTTACAGCGTTGCTTTTAACCTGACAGTTCCTCAGTCTGAAATTTTCCACTCCTCTGTGTCCTTATTCTTCAGCTTAACTCCCTGTATCACTATGTCATTCATTTGCTTTGCTCACATTAAAGCCAGAAGAAATCCTAAAAGCCTCCTTTTTTTCCCTCTCCCTCCGCTGTACTGCACTCACTTCTCTCAGCTGCACACGGTTGACCTGTCAGTCTGCATTATCAGTGCTGGGGAGTGTTGATAGAGAGCCGGGACGGAGCAGCATTAAAATATTAGCTAGCCTTGAGAGAGAAGGTGAAGAGAGGTGGAAAAAAAAGGCTGGAAAGAGAGGCTGAAAGCAGAAGTGATGGGTTCTGGGAGAGGGAAGGAGCAGAATGAGCGGCTGAGGTCATCACTGTCGCTGCACATTGTTGATGAAAATGACATGAGGCTTGTCTAATCGCTGCTGAGACCGCTCTGTCATATACAAGAGGCTGTAGTGGATGAAAAGATCGGAATAACAATTATGACCCCAGCTCTCTGGTGGGTTGTCAGCGTGAGAACAAAAGAGAGTAACAGCAGTCATTATGAGAAAAAAACATGAGCACAAAGCCTATAGATTAAGCAACAATATACAAGCAATCATTGGACTTCATGATCAATAACGCTTGTGGTAGGTATTATTACAGGCTGGTCAGTTAGATCACCTCACAGGAGAAAATGAAGGAGACTATTATCCCAGACCTTCTTCCTCCCTGAAAAACACTTTGAATGATCTGCTGCTGCTCATGGTGCGATGGTGCAGGTGCATGCTTTGCATTGGGCATGCTCAGCCCACTTCCACTCAGAGCTTCTGCCACAGTCTTGGTGCAAAGAAATTGTTGTTGATTAATGAAACTTTTCTGCTGTTTTCTGCTGCTTTAAATCACCCAGTACTGATACAATACTACAACGCCAAAGCTTAACTGCCCATACATTTGCATACATTCAGCTGTAATTCTGTATTTAGTAGGCAGCATGTGAAAACCATCAAGATCTGCAGTATGCCAAAAACTCCCAGATGTCCTAATGATCCGAGAAGATTTCTCAGTATCCAATGGACCAGGCTAACTGGCCCATTGGATACTGAAAACACACTATTTCTCGCAATGCGCAGTGCTGATGCTGTTCATCTATGCAGGTGTCACTCAGGTTTAGGTGAATTATCACCACCTACTGGGATGAGTCAGCACCACAACTGCAATACAACACTAACTTGACAATCGGTGAGATGGAAGTGAAGTGTCACCGATCTTTTCACTTTTTGTCAAGAGATGTTTGGCAGTTCTGCAAAATTCATTTATGTTAGCATAAACCACCTATTAAGTTTTTTTTTTTTCAAATTATACCTTAGTTATACAGAGTTTTCAGTTTTCAGCAGTTTTTCCATCAGCTGTACAAACAAAAATTCATTCTGTTTCAGTCCTGGGGAGTATAATGAACAGTATAACTTTTTGTGTAAGATTGAAAATAAAAAATAATGAATTCTGCTGTAATATAATTCTACGCCTCTCAAAATTTCTGATTCATAGAAAGAGGACCCTGAAATCCCTCCCTTAATTTGTTGTTTTTCTAAAAGAATGTAAAATGTACCTTAAACCACTGAATTTAATGAAAGGACACACAAATACAATTACTTAAAATAACTCCTCTGTGAAATCTAATAACCATTTTCTTCTTTGCTTGATTTCATTAACATTTTATTACATTTGACTTAACTTTTATTGTATTGTTCCCCTATCTTCAACACTGATTGAGTGATGTTAAATACTCTTATCTGACAATCTCGCTCTATATTTATAACTAAATTGTTAAGATTTCCCCTTGGTTTGTTTTCTATGCATATATAATAAAGAAAAAATATCCATCAGCTGTACTTCCGCTTTTCTAAACTGAAAACCAGCATAGCATATTACAAATAGACCCAACAGAACAGTCATACTACACACTACATTTCATATCAGTAGGCAGAATGCAGTACCCACTTCTTATCTAATGAATGCAGTAGGTGGTTTGGAAAACAGTCCATTTCATCCTCTTATTATCTTATCAGGTGATACTATGGAAGAAAATTTCCTATAAACTTTACTTTTCCTTTCAAGATCCAAAACCTAGCAGAGCTACAGCAAAGATCTAACAGAAATGTAACAAAACACAGTATCTTCACCAGCAGTGTGCAGTACATACTACATATGTGAAGGAGAGGGTTTTGAAAACAGCCTGAATGTGAGTGAGTAAATAAAATGTGGTGCCATATCATGAAATAATTACTCATTAAAAACAGCTGAGTAAGTAAAACATGTCTTTAAGCTTGTTGAGTTTAAACACAATGTAAATGCTTCTATTCTGGCAGGAGCTCTAGCAGTTTTATGCCAGGCTGTGCTGGGTGACAAAACATGTTACTGAACCTGCAGTGAACTGTAAGCCCCCTCCTGACCAGGTACCCACAGCTGCTATCTGATTTCTCTCACACCGCCAGTCAGCATAGGCTTCTGCTCCAGTGTGAACTTCCCAGTCAAGCTGACAGCTTTGTGTCTTTTAACTGCCAGAACAAATCACCATGCACACATCCTGCTGTCACCAAGGCAACACAAGCAACACCCGTACCTTTGCCTAGCGAGCAGTCTGGAGTGCCAAAGTCCATCAGGCTGGATATCTCTGTCGGGTAGCACATGTCTGTCACCATTGTCTTCTGCCTGTGATGCACTGATGGATCTGCAGAGGAAACAAACAGAAAGTAATACGTTTATTCCCTCATCATCAAAAACTGTGTCCAACAAAACAATCTTATACTTTCATGCAAGTAAAACTTTGTTGCCACTTTGTTGCTAGTTGCATCAGTACTGTTCAATCAGAAGATTTATCATGACTTAATATCAGTTAAGCACACACTCGGGATCTCTCTAAAGAAGTTTCTCCAACAAACCACTGCAGTTGTGATTTGCTTGTTAAGGCTAATATACCTGTCTTATGCACCCATCTTCTCAAACCTTATTCTCAATTTATAGTTATAGATAATCTTTATTTTCTTCATATTGTTATATAAAAAGACATATACATTACAATGTCAATATAAAGGAAAAAGTCTGAAATGAATAAAAAGAAACTCTCTCACAAAACGTTATTTAAACACTTGACAAAACACACACAAAAGGAGTGACACTATTTGGCCAGAATGCCATATTAACCTTCTATCAGATCATTCTTGGAGCAAAATAAAAAGCAAAAAGATTTCCAAACAAAACTTAAGTTTCACCAGAACAAAAGAATAACAAAAAATAAAAACAACAACAACAAACAAACAAAAAACACAACCAGACAGGGTTATATTTGTCTAATGTGTTGGTTTTGATAAGTTTTTTGAAGATACTGAAAGTTTTGGCTTCTTTGTCCATCCAAGTTGTTTCATAAAGAGATACCTTTAACTATAGTACTCAAATCCTTTTGAATTGTAACTACTTTTTCTTTTGATGACATGACACTGAATGTTAGGTGGTAGGAAATTTTTGTGAGCTGCGTACATAATTTGCTGCATTTGATAATCTATTAAGTCACTCAGTTTCAACAACTGTAATTTTACAAAAAGTGGATTTACATAAAATCCATCCATACGTGATCCACTGACCCATTTCTGTGCCCTACACATTCAGCTAATAACACTCAAGAGCTTCAATTAAGATCCAGTGAGTGAAGCTCATCTATTCAAACACTCTCACTTAGTACATTTTGTTCGAGTGGAATCAGTAAGCCCATGTGAAACTCATCAAGGCCCCTACATCCACTGCTTTCACTTTCCTCCCTCACTAAATGTTTCACCTCCATGTTTGTGTAAAGCTTGTAATGCTACAAAATATGAGATTAATTACTCTAGACAGCAACCTCCGCAACCAGCCAGAGATTTGTTTTTGAAGCTGATACCAGGATTTCCTCTTGAGGAGGGCTTTAGATCAGAAATCTTCAAAATGAAAGTAAATCTGCTTAGGTCTTAAGGTTGGATTTCATGCCAGTTTAAGGTGTGACAGCACCCCCTGCATATGTGCAAAAGTTTAAATGAAACATGTTCCATGATTTAACCATGAAAACCACTGATATGCACATCCCCTCTCAGGTGCCTTCTGAGCAGCACAACCACTTCTCCGTAACTATGATCTCAGCTCCTCTCCTGATCTGCACATTTTGACAGTTTCAATTTCACGACCACATGGTATTTATCCAGATTGCTGACCTTCTCCTCTCCTCCTCCCTTCTTCCCTCCTCCGTCCTCCTGACCTGTCAATAACTGTTTAGGTGTTGTTAAGCTGACCTTTTCCAGAGGCTTTAATATGGAGATTGGACAGCGGACAGCTCATGCCAGGGCGCTCTAAAGGCTGCTCTACTGAGCAGCGACCATAATTAGAGGAGGAGGGAAACAGAGAGGACAAGGCTGCTAGCTTACAGACAAATTCACATCGTATATTTTTCAGGTATTTGTGATTTCTACCACCAAAAATAGAAATGCCAAAATATAAATTCACAGCCTCAGCGTAAGAGCTGGCTGAGGAGGGCCAAAGGAGCATGTTAATTGATGAAAATCAACAGGTTTATTTGGATATTTGTGCAACCGAATAAAAAAGGAACGCACTAAGTCAAAACATTTTATACTAAGGTCAAGTGTAACATACATCATCACACTTTTACCTTGGTGCTTTAATAAACCTCTGTCATATGAACTTTTCTGTTTTTTCATGACCTTCTATTCCTGAGGGGGTTTCAGTGAGGTCCGTTATATTTCAAGGGGAAAACAGCCTGTCACTGAGTCTGTGTTAGTGCTGTAAATTATGTGAATGTGCTCTGGAGAGGTGTATCCCGGGGAGTTTATCTGCCACCTCATTTCTGCCTGCCTGAACTCCTGCTGCGAGGGGTCAAAGGTTAAAGAAACTATGAGGCCAAGCTGTGTAGGTCCATCACCTTTCTGGTTTCAAACCATGCAAAATCAAAGCACAAGCTACTGAACTGACAACACAAAATGTTTCACTGATATATCTGTAATATTTTTCTTAAACACAAGCTTCCTGAGGGCTGCAGGTCTGACTGACAGCAGCGGCAATATGGTCAGATACTGTGAGATACACTCAGGACAAGCTTCCTGTGAAACAAATATGCCTGAAATTGATCTGTCTTATTCTGTTAGGTGGGAATCAGAATTGGGCTTTTTTCAAAAAAGGACAGATTATTTTGCAGTGCTGTTTTTATTCTGTTTTGTCTCAAAGGGGCCTGTCAAAATGGTCATACTCACAAAAGCAAATTTGTGTGTCCCAGCAGGAGCAAAATTTAGGCATTTAGGCACCACAACTGCAGAAATAATGACCCACAGTCATTTAAACTAAAGCTAACACATATCTAGAGGAACTGATGAGCTAATAAATTAGGAGACAGTAAACTCAGATTACATGATGTTACCGACTTTAAACAAAACACACAAAAACTAAAACTGAGACGGAAATACAACTTTTAGCAAACGCTGACACAAAGAGTGTGACAGACTAACTTGATACCTTACATTATAGTACAGCCTTACAGTATAGTGAAAGCACTGACAGTAAACAAAAAGTCTATCAATTCTTGTCCACCATAAGCTAGGAAAGGTAAATATGTCAGGGAATGCCTCTTTCTCTATCTGCTGGTGTTATGCTGCGTTCAAGTGCCCAAACAATCATCAGACATGGTAGATTTGGAAAAAGTCGAGACTGACCACATACTTTTGGCTGAACATGTATGCATTAGTGAACAAAATGTGAAGACAAGATATAAACAGATAAAAGTAAAACTGATGTAGAATAACTCCCCATGTTTTTGTTTTTTTGTTTAATAGCTACTATCGCCCAAACAGTGATGTGCTGGTCAAAAACGACTCAGCTCTTAGAACCAGGTTGTGTATGTGAACAATATGCGCCAGCTCCCGTTTGAGAGTTAGCCCCTCCTTTTGTTGTTGACAGAATAAAGCATCTTTTGTTCACACCATTAGGCTATAAGAACATCATTTACTGAGTGCAGTCTCAAAGTGTAATGAATGTTTTAACAAAACATCATGTGATCATCACGTGAAATGCATGCACGCAAATAATTCAAAGACCCAAACTGTACTGCAAAGGTCAGATTTAGAAAAAGCCAAAGTGGTAATGAAGAGTCTTTATGGGGTGGGGCTGACAGAGCCAGGTCATGCTTTGTTGAGCTGAGCCAAAATGTTCTGGATGACCAAACAAAGCTGGACTTCCTATATAAAAACTAGAAAAGCACTCAGAGAGCGCAGACCTCTGCTAAGCATATTGTGATTGTGATGCAACACTTTAGTCCAACTTTAATGTTATACTCCATTTCAGCATACTGTCTGCCACAATTTGGTGTTAGCTGCAGGTTTGTATGATTATTTGTTACCTGACAGTGTTGAAAATTATGATGACCCAGTACATATTTCATATCCCGGATCTTAGTATCCAGAATATTGTCAGGATGTGGATCTTACTTCTACATCTGTCAGAAATTATGGTGACCCTGTATTGTATTGTTTTGGAAAGCAATCCAACCATTTATCGTGGAGTTATATACACATGGTGAAACCAGCCATATCCCACAATGATACACAATCCTTTTAAAAAGTCACCCCCAATATTTAATCATTTCCTCCTTGTCCTATTTTGAACATTTCATCAAGATCCATTCATTGGTGTTTGAGTTATATTGTTCACAGACAAACAAACAGACAAACTCTCCCAAAAACATAACCTACTTGGCAGAGGTAACTAATGTCAACTCTGGTGGCTTGTAGATGTCCCTGACACTCATTTTACTCTGATTTTTCACCTGCTAATAAAGGTTATAAGGTTACAAGCAACCTGTTTTTGCTTTACTGTATGATTTTATTTTCTTATCTGACGTAATCAGATGATAGAGTGACCTTTGTGGTTTTTAAGCAAAGGAGCTTCAGTGTACTTTATCGGCTAAATGCAAAAAGTTTCCATCATTAAAAAAACCAACAAAAATATTCGTAGGTGCTCACTCAAACAGGAGAAAAGTAACTTGGAAAAAATTAAATTTCCCCCTGATGGTGGTTGGTGTTTTTCTCTACATCAAAAGCAGTCTAATAAATTATTTAAGCAGACTTATTTAAAAGATTTGGTTACGCATGTAATAAGAAAATTAAAAATGGTAACAGAAAAAAAGTAAACTTTTCATTCTGGTTGAGCTGGAAATTGTTATTTGAAGTCTTTGAGAAATTTTGGTGACTTTGTTGCAGGTGACAGAGGAAAAACACACCCCTGTCAGCCTTACAGGGTAAACACCCACTAGTTAATAATGAAAATATTCTGTGGGCAGTGTGTGGCCACAGAAACACCCCCAAGTGTGATTGGGAGTCAGAGAGGCTAATCAAACATCTGACACAACTTCCCTCTCTAAGTCTAAGCAGAGGGAGGCAGACAACATGTTTGTCTCCCGATGGAAACAGGAGACAAACACTTAGTGGGAGGCAGAGCAGTTATCCAAGCAGACATAGGAGGAAACTATCACGGGTGTGCAGACGGCTTATTATTGCCTACCCTGAGCCAACCTTTAATTAAACTGGCATTCAGTCAGTCATGCAGGCGGCAGAGACATTCATCCTTGTATCAGTCATCACACCAGAAAGGATGAGGACATCACCATGCTACTATGGAGTCACACCACCCTGAAACCCAGCCATCCTGCTAAGCATAACAACGTGTTTGTTTGTGTTGTATCATTCAGAGAGACTGAGACGGACCTGTAGGTACCATTTACAACAAATTACATTGGCTGAAAGCATGCTGAAATTAGCAGGACATGAATGTGCGTAGGCTGCTTTGAGAGATGATTAGCGATTAGAGTAGTCCTCAGCGAACAAAAACTCATTTTCATACTCTCCAAATGGAAAAGTTCTTGGTCTTTGTCGGGGACATAGAGTGGCAGTGGTGATTGAGGGTTGTGGTACAGCAGTTCAACAGAAGTAGGGGTGAATTCACCACGCCGTGGTCATCATGCTCGAACTCAATATGAAGCTCCAAGTTGCAAAGCATGTTAAACACTTAATCGGACCACTTTACCACATCCCATTTGAGCAGACAAAGACAGAAAATATTCTAAGTGTAACATTTCAAGCTGAAAGAACTGCAACCATCACAGCAGTATTAGCATTCAACCACTGCCTAGCGACTAGCTTCCTGTTAGCTTACTTGAACTGACATCTGCTGATGTAGGAGTACAAAGTGTTATATGTTTCCTTTTTTTCTAGACAAGTTCCTCAGTGAGGTGATAAAAAAAGATATCTTACAACCCACATTCAAACATTTCATCACAAATAAATATTTCCTCACAAGGGCTTTAACTTGAATTATCACTAAACATCACTTGATGTTCACTGCTTAGTCTTTCTGTTCTTTGAACAATCTGGAGGCAGTAAACTGGTATTAGTCGTGGTCCAATTAAGGGTTAGCAGCAGCCCTTAGGACACTCAACCTTCGTAGACCAGTCAGGCCAATCTGATTTGAGACGGCCAGGGTTACGGAGGATTCTCTGTTTACGTCAGAGACGTGACGCATTTGATCTTCAAATGCAGCTTTCGAAGGCTGCAGGCTCTGAATTGAGACACAGTTATGGATTTGTCCAATTCACTTCTTTATTCTAATGAAGACACATCAGTAAGACATTATAACAACATTTAAAAACCCCTGAGTATGATGTTAGAGGAAACTGGCTGCCATGTGATTATGGTTAACAGCTGAAGTAACACTGTGACATGAAAAAAAAGAGTTGAGATGTCGTGCTGGGAGCAGGCTGTCATATGTAAAGCCCAGAAGAATTTCACCATTTTTTTGTTACATGCTAATTATTCCTCATTGGGATGACAATAACCCCTGTGTTCAATTTTCTATTATTTCCACTCATGCATTTAAATTGGTATGGCACAATGTGAGGAGGAATTTGAAACACTATCTAAATGGAATTTCACAGCAGCGCAGACAATGAACGAATTAACAAAGCTAAATGATGTGAAGCCTTTTGGGTCTCTAACCTTTGGCACACAACTGAGCCGCAGGGCCTCTCTTGGTTACATAAGAAAACTGAGTTAGCTTGTGATGTTTAATGTTTAATGTTTGAAAATCTCATAAAAGAGTGCTCATCACTAACCTCAACCCTCATGGGTCACTTTTGATCTCATCCAGCACAGACGTATGAGGTTTCTCTCAAATCCCTTCACACAAAATGCTGACACCAACACTTTGTGTCTCTTCTGGTGAGTATCACAAACAGTGTTTGACACAGATGGAACAATGAACAGCGAATAAATCTTCCTTATGTTCAAGCTAGACAAAATGTCATAAAAACTGCAAACAAAATATTGTGTAAAACCAACAAAAATGACAAATCGAAACCCCATAAACACAAGCTGTAAACGTGTCAAATAATTATTTAACAACAGCAAGGAAATACAGAAGGAAGCTGACTTAGTATTCAACACGCTTTTGACACCACAGGAAAAGCAGCAGATAAATCTCCCCTCAGGGACAGATTGTAAGTGAAACTTTATGCTATATATCGAAGGTCTAGCTGTCACATCTCTATTAAACGACCAAAACATGGAGCCAAACACTGCAGCAAAATGTCATTCCTTTAACATTTTACCCTGCCCGAGGCTGGAAACTTACTGTCTATTAATCTGTGTTTATAATCATAGGTGACACAAGGAATCAATACCCCCTGCACTCACACAACATTAAGCCTGAGAGGCAGCTCCAAGGCTGCTGTGATCCATAGCCTCTGGATGCTGTCTGTGCGCTGCCGTTAAGAGCACAACAGCAGCCTGCCCTGAGGAAACATGTGCAAAAAAAACCCTTCAGGGACACATCCATTACATCAATGAGGAGAAAATGCTTGAGGAAGATGAGTGTCCAGGGTTACCGGTGTTATGGCTGATGTTGTTCAGCTTGTAGCCATCTGTGGTTTGGTTGCATTTCTCTCACTCTAATGATTTCGGTGTGAAAGGGCAATACAAGGAGGGTTTTTGGGAAAGTAAAACGCAACACGGTGAACCATACTAAGGGCTACTCTTAAAACCTCACTGAATCATTTTCAGTGCTGTTGAAATGCTACTGCAAAATTTTCATCAGAAGTTTTTGGTGTTGAAAAAGTAGATTTAGCAGACAAAAATTATCCATGTGCTCTGGTTAAAATGTGACGTGATGCATGAGATATACCAGGAAACGTTCCATTTTCGCTCATGTTACAATTTATAGATTAGTTCTTTGGTAAATTATGGATTAAATATCTAAGTTACCTTATTCAAAGGACTACAATAAAATTCCCATTCCAGGTAGCATCCAAGTCAGCTGCTTTTTGCACTCAATTACACAAATTCTTGCCCATATGATGGCCTGGGTCCAATTCAGAATGTTTTTATTTACGTATAACAGTTTTTAATGTTTTTAGAGGGAATGACTATGTAAAAGGTATATGTTTTCTTTTCATGATAAAGACAGATTTTACAGCAAAGTTAAAGTCCATGATGTCCATGAGTCCAAAGATGATTTTGGTGAATTTATAGGCTACCATACCAGCCATTGATAAACTGACTTTCTGGTTATTGCTTTCCTGGCAGCAATGTTCAATAATCTAAATACTGTAAATAAAACAATTCTATATCCATAAAGAAGTGTAGCTTTCCAACAAAGAACCACAGGTTTCTCCAACACCAAGGAGCAACAGTTCCTCCAGCTGCTGGAAAAAACAAAAACAAACAAAAAAAAAACTGTGTGGTCTAATTTCTGAACAGGTGTTATTTGATGAGACTCTTTCTACAAAACAACTTCTTGGTGCTTTGCCTATTCTTGTAGACAATGCAAATGTTTTTTTAGCAGATTTTCTAAGGAGAACCAAACAGAAATAGACACTACAAAAGCTCATGGTACAGTATCTAAATATACACTGCAAAAGCTGAAATCTGAGCAAATATTGATGTGTTATTTTAGTAAAAAAAAATTGTCTTATTAGACTCAAGCTGCGTTTCCACCAAGCAGTCAGGGTCGGTTCAGTACGGTTTGGGACGGTTTGGTACAGTTAAGCCTGATCCTGTTTGCGTTTCCACAGCAAACTGTGCCCTGGCGTGGCAGGCGGCGTGTAAGCCGGATGCCAGAAGCCGCAGCTGTTAAACAATAGCGTGACGTCGTAGCAGCGCTACACAGTTTACCCTGCTAATAATTTCAACAAAGAAGAAAAACGCGACACTGTAAACAAAGAGCATAGATGGAAGACATGCAGCATTTCGTCCTCTCTGTGATTGTCATGTGGCTCTTTGATACAAAGTGCAATCAAGCTTTGTTTCAGAGAAGTCTGTGTGCCGCCAGGAGAAATGCAGCCGCTGTCGGGGTAAGTGACGATTCTTTTGACCAATCAACAGTCTGCAGTGTGTTGCTCCACCTTCCGAGAGCAGATCGGTTCAGTCTGGCACCTAGATGGAAGGGTACCAAAAAAGTAGGCCGGCTCGTCTCGGTTTTTAGGGATCCGTCTCGGGATAAGTCAGTGGAAACGGTGCAAAACGCGTGCCGAGCCAAGACAAACCAAACCGGTCTGCTTGGTGGAAACGCGGCTTTAATCTGAGCCACATTGACCTCACAAGTCCAGAAAAATGTCTAACATTGGGATATTAAAAGACAAAAATGACACCTGAATTGCTTGTCAGGAGTGAAAACAATCTGCCAATAGGATGATAAATATTTACTTGTCCAGTTTCTTTGGAAGACTTTTTAAATCTTGTTTAATCTTGGATGACGTGGTTAAATGTAGGCTATAATGGACCTCATGTTGCTACTTGTAAATAACAAAGTAGAAAAAAAACAGCAAATGAATGTTATTCTGAAAAAGTCTAAAGCATTGAATTTTGACCCAGCATCAGAGAACGAGTTTTCAAGCATCCTTTCAACAGTTGAGCTGGATATAGCACAAAAGAACTAAACGCTGGAATTTCAATACAAAGTAGTTTCAAAAGCTTGACGTTTTGACACAGAATTCAATAAAAGCCAACGAGTAGACGGGCATTTTTGACCGGGCATCATTTGAATCACTAATTCAGCCTCGCTCACCACACACTCAGACTGATAACATTAAAAGCAACACAGCACTCAGCTTTGTTATTACACGGAGCAGTGTCAATATGCTGAAACCAAAACAGATGAAGAGCACAGGAGAGCAGAAACTACTTCTGATGATAATTCATAACACTATCATCAAGAATGCGGGACTGAGATGATGTCTAACCTCAGGGTCACTATGGGGGGATGTAAGTATGTCCTTCCATATGACTGGTATGATGATCCGCAATAGATGATGAATATTGCACAGGGGGGATGTCCTGCTAAAGAATAGAAGGAGCTTAAGGATAAGCAATCTGTGTGCAACTAAAAAAAGAAATCACATCATCCGTCATACTGGTTTCCTTCTGGATGTAGACATCAGATAGTATGTGGGGGGTGGGGGGTGGGGGGGTGTCAGACATCCATAATCACAAACCATCATGGATCTGTCAGTGCAAAAAATGTGCAATCCATTGTGGCCTAGATAATAAATGTTACTGTAACCTTGAAGGATAAGCCACTGTCTGCTGTACTGTAGTTAATCCAACTGTATCCTCCATGAACACCACCACCAGTTCAAGGTTCAGCTGGTTTAGCCATACTCGGACATGCATGGATTGCAAAAACATAACATCAGTTAGGATTGATTCCTTATGAAGGGCACTAAAGACAGACAGGGCAAGAAAAGAAAAGCTTTTCATTTATAGAAGTAGCCCCATGTCGCAGTATGTGGTATTAAAGATATGCATTAAGGTAGTAATCTATAGGGAATAAACATGGTGTGTCTGTACCATCTCTTTAATGGCATAAATACTGCAACATCTTCATTCTATGCCCAGTGGACACGTTTTTCAATGCATATGCAAAATCACATGGAACCACCACACAAACAAACATAAAATCCCCCTTTACTATCACACACACACAGCACACACTCTGAGCTTCAGTGCACAAACAAATGCATAGACTTTACAGCTCATCTGGTTGATACTGTGGGTCACAGCTGGTCATCACTGGGCATCATCTGCCCTGCCAGGACCCAGAGGCTTTGCTGGACCAGGAAAGCCAGATGAGGGCGGATTTAAAGTGAAGATTAAGCAGAAAAAAATCTGCCTGGAAGAAATCCAGCCCTGACACAACTCGAAAAATTCCTCCAGATCCTTGTGCAAACGCCTTTCCTGCCCTTGATAAAAGCTGGAATGATCGCAGAAGGCTGTTGGTGGCGCTTCGTTATTGTCGGAGTGTGCAGGCACATTTGGAAAATGTGAAACGTTTAGCTGACCTCTTTTCCCCTCAAAGGCCTGGGAATTGATTAACACTCCTTTCACAGATACCAGTCCCACCACACCCACCCCAGCTGCCTCTGCAGCATCCAAGAAGGACAAACCTCCTGGACAGGACGAGGAAAGCGGATGGGATGGGCATATTTTGACTCACAAGAAGAGACAGCTAAAAAGAAAGTTTAGTTGCAAATCGCCTGTTGGACAACGGAAAACAGTTTTTAACCTTCTCAGTCTTGGTAATGTATTCACACAGCTGTTTCATTGTGGTGTCACACTCAGGGTGGGAAGCTCAGATGGTTTTGTGATGTTGAAGGCTATATTCAAGGTTCTATCTTCTACAATATTGAGTTTATGTTAACTATCTGTATTCCTTTGTGCCTTTCTGAAAAATCAATGAGAACATTGAAAGTAAAATTGCGCAGCTTTCAGACTTTAATTCTTACCCTCTGATGCTTGAAATACTTAATCTTGTGACAAGAGTTTTTCCTTAACAATTTATTTATTTTTTCCTTTTTTTCATGCCCTACGAAGAATAAAAACACTTGCAGAAAAAGTCTCAACACATGCTGAAATGCAGAAACCAGTGCATTTAGGAGAGAATGACTTAAGTAGCTGTCCTTTGCAGGGACCACTGTGTGCCAGAGGGTTAAAGAGATGCAACTATTACATATCCCACAAGCTAAGTTTAACCCTTTAGATCCCAAATCCATGGGCGGGTCCAAAAACACACTTATTTTCAAATGACTGTCATTTACAAACCGTTTCTCCTATTCAAAATCTGTAAAAAGTGGTGTTATAATTAGATTCGCAGGTTTCCGATGGTCCCTAAATGTATTACACGTGAAGTCAGCAACATGCTAAAAATCGTCAGGAAAAAAACGAAAAGAAAGTAAATCAACCGTTTGCTCTAGCTCAACTCTGTAAAAAACACATAATTCTACACTCTTCAACAAGCTTTAACAAGCCCTGAAAGATCGATGTCCTGTACTTAAATCTAAAGAATTATTTGAAAATTGCCTTCCATCTTCCTGGTGTCATGTTTCAGCTTGGGGCTGCTCTGCACCAATGAGCAACAGTTTGTGTGTTCAGAGCTTGTGAAAATTAAAATACTTCACTATTCTTTGATCCAAGACTTGAATAAAGTGTTTTGTACATAGTTATTCACAGTTTTAATTGTTTTAGAGCAGGGATCTCAAACTTGTGCCATGGAGGGCCAAGAGGCTGCAGGTTTTCTGTCCAACCAAAAACTCCACCGGCTGATTTCACTGATTAGTCCCTGCTCAGGCCTCAAAAAAAAGAAATTTCACTCCAGTTACGTTTATTATTTAGATCAATGCCCATGTAAACACTTGATCCAATTATGTCTTCCTGGTTGGGGTGAAACTGTTGTCACTGCAGATGCCCCAAACATTGTGATGGGTTTCTGCTGGTTTACTGTCAGAATAGCAATAAAACTAGTGGGAGCTTATGAAACTTGTGTTTCTCTGAGGTTCTTTTTTCTATAGACTTTGAAGGAACTCAGTCATTCAAACAAGTTATGTTGAGATTAGCCACTTTGTAGTAAAATGACACCAAAGCAATCACAAGTAATGGTATCAGCTTGCCATATCACATTATGTCATAGAACCACTTTATATTACAGCAATACACACACTACACACACTATTTACATTGTATTGTATGCGCATGTCTTGATGCTGTTGTGCAAAACCCTTATTAAGGACTTCAGGAGACGTGTCTCTAAGTAGACTAATATCCCAAGTTCACACAAGCGATATGAAGTGATACGTCAATTTTTTGTTGTCTTATTACTGCTTGATGCATGCTTAATTTAAATTTACTCCACCATTATTTTACCAGGTTGGCTTTGTTGAGATCAAAAACCTCTTTTTCAAGGGAGACCTGGCCAAGACAGGCAGCAGCAAAACCACAAAATTACAGACGAATGATACAAAAAAAGACAAAGTACAGTTTACAGTGCATGTGTGTGCACATTTCTAGCTGACATTTTATTTGTTGCGTAGCTAATATAACATTAGCTTGGAAACCCTTTTCTAGCTCACATGAGGTTATCAATGTACTTTTTCTATTGTGTTTATTGAGCACACTGGTTATATTGTCTTCCAGCCATTTTCTATTTGAAACTTGAAATTAGTTAGTCAATCGATCTTTATTTACACAGTGCAAAATCGTAACAATCATCATAGTGAGCTTCTATAGACTAACATCTGCTAATACAAAAACTGACTTTATTTTATTACAAAAAAATCACTATTTATGGTCTTTTTTAGTTTTCTTATCAAGTGAAAGAAGAAGAGCTATAAATATTTTTGACTTAAGACTTTTCAGTTAAAATACATAACAACTGATGGACTGAAGTGCTGGGATAGCGACCTTCTCTGGGGGAAACCTTCATTTCACAGCAATCTGAATTAAATAAACAGAGAATCATAGTATTTGGAGTCAGTGGTGGGCAAAACACACAAAACTTAATCAACCAATCAGACTTTATTTGAAAGCACTTTTCACACACCATAGACGACTTTCTGTTAGAGCAGATACAGTAAACTGGAGTATATGTGACACATTAGTTTGAAGTGGGTGACCATGAGGGACGCTCGGTGAGGGTCTGAATAATAGAACTAAGATGACCACGTTCACAGAGCTCAGACAAGCCAGCTACTTATGAAAAGATAAGAATCACCCACGCAGGAACCCACTCTCTCAGCTCCACCAGCTTCAAACTGCATTGAATATCACCTGTGATGTTCAACAATTCACCACAGCAGAGCGAAACTCAAACCTGGCAACTATTTCTCAGCTGGAACCAAAACAGTAGTCAAATCAGACAGCCATGTATTTTATTGGTTCAAAAAGAGGATACTGGGAGCACAGATGGCCGAGTGGTTTACGTCTTGCTTCATGGGGTTAGCCCTTACGATGGCTCAGGTTTGATTCCAGCCTCTTTTCCGCCTGTTGCTCCCCACACTCCCCCCGTTTCTTGCTCTATCCACTGTCCTCTCTGCTTTCCAATTAAAGGCAGAAAAAGCAAAAAAAAAATAATCTTTAGAAAAGAGGATACTGTGCTGTGTAACATATCTTGCTCTTGTCATAAATAGCACTTGACTCCTGGAGCTGCTACTGCTGTCTATTACAGATGCTAATTGCAGGAGGAAAGCAGAGACCAACACAAAAGCCATGCTGTGCTCCTGGCATCAAGAATTATATAAGTGAAAAAAAAAACACAACTGCACTCCTGCTCTCTTGGATCCAACAGCAGAGTGTGAAGCTATTAGTCAAAAGTTGTTTTCCTGCTGTAATGATGCTCAAACACAATTAATCTGACAGTCTGACAGATATAATGCAGAACATTTACAATAAACAAATTCACCTGCAGAGTCATTGAAAGACACATTTTTCTTGTCAGGCTATGATTTATTTACTGAACCTGTTTAAAATGAAACACCTACAATTAATTACGCAATCTAATTTGGTATTAAAAAATGCCAACTTGTATTTACACACCAGCAGGGGAGATGAATACATTAATGTCTGATTCAGATGAAGCTTACCCAGAGGGTAAACTTGTCTGGGGTTCAGTTATTCACCACAGCTTATTCGCAGTTATAGAAGGACATGTGTTTGAAATTTATTTTAAAATGACAACAGAAAAATCTTAAAGAGGCTTATGCGAGTATCGTAACTCATGCAAAATACACCGTGCAGCAGCACTTAACCCAGCAACCCCATCCTATCGAATCCACATATCTTACACGACTAATGCAGTCCTCAGATTATCATCTAAGTACCTTCACTGCCATGGAGTACGCATTTATTTTTCTTGATTCACTGATCTGCACAAAGTTTCATAACAGGGTGTTGACACCAAAAGTGCTAATTCATCATGATGCAGAGAGATGCTAAATACTTCCAGGACAGAGAGTGCAGCTGTGCTGTTTTGGGCTGCTCTCCAAAGAGTCAAGGTTCAGCTGAAGTGAACAAAACCTTCAATAAGCTGACCTCCAGAAAAATGCATCCAGTCCTGGGAGGAGCAGAGGTGGAGTTAATTTCTGGCATTTCCTTATTAAGCCGTCATATGATCTGTCATGTTGCATGAGTCTCTTATATCCTTTTCTAAAACTTTACTTTCACACTCCCACAATGTGAAATTATCCATTGGAATGAGCATATTAGATCTAGCAGAATGTTAAAGATCAGATTAATGCTCACCATAAGAGGGATATTGTCCGTCAGTAGTGTCATGAGTGTGAAGGTTGATCTGAAGGTTGAGACACAAGCTAACCTTCTATTATTTTATTTTAAACATGGCTAAAAAGTAACAATGCTGATGTCCATACTTATCATGTGAAAAATTTCAAACTTTGACAGTTATTGTAAGAATCCCTGAATCTTTCTGTGAACTGCTCAGTCCATTGAACAAACAGCATGAGATCTTCACAAGACTTGCTGAAATATTGAGCTCATCACAGAAAGACCCAGCTGCATCATGACACTTTGGAGAGGTGCACCTAAAACACCAAGGTCCTCCAGAGGGCTGACCAGTCAGAGGCCAGAGGGTTTGTGAAGCAGGGAGCCTTAAAGAGACAGCTGCTACAACAAAGCGTTTGAGATTGAGGCTGAAATAATGGAAATGGAAATAACACAAATGGGAGGAAAAAAGGGATTTAGTTGAGCTGTGTCTTACATGAAGTTTCTACTGTGGTACCACAGAGACGGTATGAAGCCTATCAAAAAGCACAATACCCCTCCTTCAGTAGTTCAAAGCACTTCTCCTAACAGACATATTAGGCTTTAAATACAAAGCTAAGTAACTGCAGCCTTACCAAAATAACTGAAAAACACATTCCATCTTTTCATAAACCATATCATTGTGTCATGGTGGCTTTGAACAACTGTGTGCAGTG
This sequence comes from Halichoeres trimaculatus, assembly GCF_033239565.1. Classification (NCBI taxonomy): domain Eukaryota; kingdom Metazoa; phylum Chordata; class Actinopteri; order Labriformes; family Labridae; genus Halichoeres; species Halichoeres trimaculatus. The sequence goes on from NW_027437179.1 coordinate 28,460,232, forward strand.
AATTTAGCACTGCAGTAAGTTTCAAGAACTTTCAGCACCTTCTCTATGAACACACTCTTTATTATGCACATATACTTACATCCCATTACGAGCCTCGATGGAGAAGGGGTGTGTGAGAGTGTGAAATACAAGTAGTACAGTCAATCTGTTATCCTTGAAAGAAGAAATATATTCACGTAAAATTACATACCTCTGCTGAGGTGATGAATTGCCCATTGTGATGTTGGGTTTTACAGCAATGGTGAAAAATTCAGAAAATGAAAAATGACCCAGTAAGCTGTCCACAGCATGGCTTCTACTCACATAGTGTTACAATAGATGCTACAGTCTTTAAGGTCATTGCCTCACTCTCACAATACCTTACAGCTCTACAGCAGCCTGAATCAGCTTTTTGCTTTGAACAGCTCTGACTAATGTCTCAGCGCAGGCCCAATCTCAAGAAGAGGCTTGACCACTTACTCCTCCCTGACTGCATCAGAGAGCAGCAAAGAAACGAGTCCCTCCTGCGCAGCGCAGAATCCACTTTTAAAAATCTAATCCTCCTCCTCTTCCTCTGTCAATTCTTCAGCCCACGTAAGACTGTAATTAGTGGGATGGCGGTGGAAGTGCCAATTAGCATCTCAGCTAAGTTTTAACTTAACCACAGCACTTTGTGCAGACACACACACACACACACACACACACACACACACACACACACACACACACACACACACACACACACACACACACACACACACACACACACACACACACACACACACACACACACACACACCTACCAATTACAACAAATTCAATACCTGCAGCTAGAGCTTCAACACTTAGTTATTAATAATGATGACTTCTATTCAGGGTTAGAAAGTTTGTTGAAAGAAATAACGCCTTAATTTTCTATCTACAGCATGTGGCAGATGTTTGCTTAGTGTATTATTATTATTATTATTATTATTATTATTGAACACGACGCTGCTTCTTTTCAGCCCAAAACGTTCTGCCCTGTTTTTATTAAGTGCAGGTCTGAAACAGAAACAGTTGATAAAGTTTTAAGGTGCCTTGTCCTAAAGTTCTATATATGTGTTTATATGAAGCTATACTTACAAAGCTAAAGAGGCTCACAGAAAGTTCACCCTTACAGCGGTTACAGTCATCAAAAACTGCAATAAAGAAATTGTCAGTTTTGTCATGGGTGATCTTGTTTAATTTTGTAGGTCATGAAAAAAGCATCATTTTCAATTTCAGTCTGTAATACCCAGCTAAAAACTAATATCAGGAAACCTAGATTTTTATTTTTATTTATTATTATAATTATTATTTTTAATCAAGTGACTCAGATTCAAAGTGTAACCACTACATATGTGTTAAAGATAATCAACTTTTTGCAGGTAGGTTTACTCATTGTTGAGTATGTGGTCTATCCTACACAGCACTGCCTTGCATTTCACTCATTTGAAGAACACAGTGTTGGGCACTAAAATACAATTCCAAACTGATCTCTGGCTAAGTTCATCCTGAACAGAAGTCCAATCAGCCAGAGAAATTTAAAATACCACTGGGGGTGTGTAAGGCCTATAATTAAATCTTTTGTCTAAATGTCATCCTGTTATTTACTACAAGTGAAATGTTCAAGGTTTTTCTTTTTTTTTTTTAATATTTAGACCAAGCAGCGACCTACAGCGCTGAAAAATAGAGCCACTGTGCCAAAAGACAGCAATTATTTCAGAATGCACTGTAGCGCCTTTAATACATGGACATTTCTGAAGTGGAGATTTAAAGCCTTTCATTTCCATATTAGAAATGTTGACTCAACCCAGATATGTTTGAGTTAGCCTGTAACCTTTTCTCTAATAGCTACAGGGTGCCTGCCTGTCAATCAAGTCAGCCATGCTCTGGATAAGGCAAAAATTGTAAATTTAATTTTTTTTTCAATAAAGGACTTGTAAAAAAACAAAAATAAAAGAAACTCCTCTGGTCTATATGCGCCACTAGAAAATTAACTATTCAGACCCGAGACATTTTTTGAGCCTGGCAGTAAACATGTTTATTTTTGCTGGAAAGATCAGCCTTATTCAATTGGTGTGTATTCAGTTCGCGGAGCATCTGCAGCCAGTCTCAAGTGGCGCTCGATGAACTGCTGTTTTTTAACACTTTTACAGGTTGTCACTGAGAAAACACTTGAAAATGTCTGTAAAAGCCGAAGAATCCTCATTAGTGTCATGTTAAGATGACCGAAGAAACATGCTTACAGCCTGGTGAAAAAACATTTTGGGTATGTAGATCATTTATTTTTTCACACACAGCATATCGAGGGTGAATCCATTTTGAGTTCATCAAGACGTTTAAATTAATCTGGTACAGAGATACATTGATTCTCAAAACACAGTAACGACATTCTCAAGCATCTTTGTGTTTCACTTGACACTTCCCAGTTCTGGGTTAGTCAACAAATACCTGTGAGCTCTTCATTATGCTGATTTCCTCTGTCACATTTCATCGTAAGCACTCTGTTTATGCCTTGTTTAAGTATTGGCAACATTATCAATAAGATTTAATGGCATCTACAAGAACCAGCGTCATGTTAAATCACCTCCAATAAAGCTGTCGAACAAAACAGAGACCTCATTAAGACAAAAGACCAGCCTGAACAATGAAGCCAACATTCATTTATAGCAGCGTCGGTCATTTTTATGAGATGATAACTGTACAAAAAAGTGAAGTAAAATAATGCAAAACTTTTATGTCCGTGGTGAAAGTATTCTGATGAAACTATGTCTCAATGGCAGACAGCACCACTTCCACCGGCAGCTGTCAGGACAACTGCATGATGCAAGCTGCTGTTGTAGGTTTCATTTCAAAACCCATATAAATCTATTTTTGGGGGAATAACAGAATTTCTTTGTTATACATTTATAAGATGCTGAGAAAAGGGTTTGTGAGGGAGTTTTTCAGTTTTATCATGAACCTGATGTTTCTCACAGCAGTTACCAGCAGCCCTCCTTTCATCCATTCCTTGTTTCCTCACTCCCCTCTTTGTTAAAATACCACTGACAGGACACTGAGTGTGTAAGCAGCAATCCAAAAGGCTCCTCCACCTGTCCAGGAAGTCGACCTTTTGTGCAGTACTGTACATCAAAAGTGGAGACAATAGCCTGCTCGCTTAGTGCTCCACAGTGTGATTGATAGCATCTCATTAGCTGTAGGAGTCGAAACTGCTGAGAGCGACCCAGGCTCTCTTTGTGGACTCCTCATCTGCCCTGCCCTTCCTTATGGCTCCAGCAGCACTGCAGAGGGTCCAGCAGCCTCTCCTCCTGCATCCACCTTCATCAATCAGTCTCCTCTGGAAGTGTTAAAAAACCCCAAATCCCTCAACTCATCCACTTCTTTCTTTCTCTCAGGATTCTTGTCCTCATGATTATTAACATTCCTCTGCTGTTCCTGCACTGTAACTTCTGCAGAGATAGATATTCTCCCACTCCTTTCTCTCTCTTCCTGCTGCTGTTTCTCCCTCCATCTCTAATGCCCTCTTTGCCACCTCCCCTCACTTGGTTCTGCGTCACTGATCACCCCTCCTTCGATCCACTGGGGGCTTCTTCCCAGGAGAGTAACTGCAGTAATAAGAGCAGAGAGGCTCAGAGATGCACACTGCTGGCGCCCTGCAGGGCCGCCTTTCAAGTCTGTAACATTCACACGTATTCAAAAAGCAAGAGCAGGAAGAAAATGAGACCCGGTAAAAGAATTGAGAATGAAATATTTCTAAACTACATCTACAAACATTCATTTTCAACAAATCACCACGACAGCAGCATCTGCACAGTGAGAGTGCTGCAGAAACCAGCATGGCGTCGTCGAGTCAGAAACTCTGAAACAACAAGAGTTTTCTGTTCCTGTGTCTCCTCGGGCTCTGCACTCTCAGGAGACAGAGCTGGATTGACTGGAGACCTTGATTGTTTCCCTCTTCCTCCACAGTGTTGTCTGGTTAATTAATGAACCGTCAGTTCAGTTTCTTCAGGCATCGTTTTGTTTCCTTTCTGCACCAGATTTCTGCAGGCAGACCTCCCAAGACACTCCCAAGCATCTGGCCATGCAACCTTGTACAACAACCATTTTTTTCACCATGTAAAGCCACAGAAAGCCATTATTTCAACACCAGAGATCAACTTACTGTTAAAGTTACAGCGTGAGATTTGTCTGCAGAAGAGTATGAAGAGAGAAGAGTGGGATACACAGTGTGGCAAATGTGCCTGAACTCCCTGAAGGAAATAATGCAGCTTATGTCTCACTTAAAATGTGACTGATTATTTTACAGGCCGGTCCTGTCTTCTCCCATCTTAAGTTAAATGTCTCTGTTTAAGAGGAAACATGTTTTGCGGGAACATGATAATATTTTCAAACATTAAATCTATTAATGATAATGAAATTTTATAATTAACTCCAATTCAGAATTCAGTCTGCCTTGTATTTAGAAATAAAAGAATAAGAAATGGGGTCTACTTTTAGAAGGAAATAATTCACAAACACAACCACGATCCAAAACTACAACTACTCTAAAAAATTAAATGTGGAAAAAAAGGCAAGAAAGAAAACAGGAGATAACTCGATTCAGCCAATAATAAAAATATTTGCAGCCAAGGTTCATGGGTAAAAGAGGTGGTATTGCGCTTTTTCTTTCTTTTTAACTTTACAAATAAATATAAAAGTGTTTATAAAAGTACTGAATGTTCCTAATTAACAGGAATAAAACAAAGCTTCACATTTTGTGTTGTAATACTGTGATGAGATAGCTGGCTGCTCTGAACAGCTTGTTCAAAAGTCACATCAGAACTTAGTGAACTCCTTGTGACATCTGCTGAGATCGTGACATCACTAATTGGCAAATCTCTCAAAAAAAGCACAAGAAATGTCACACTTTGATGTTCTTCACTGCTTAAGATTTTTTCCCTTTGCAAATTTTCAAACCAGATCTGTAGCGTAAAGAAATAAAGGCTGATTTCAAAATGTGTCATTTTATAGAGAAACGGTGGTTTACTCAACAGCAACGACCATAGCAATACAACAGTGGAGGAAGATTCTTGAGTGCTGGTTTCCAAAGCATCCTTAAAGAGACAGTAAATGAAGCATTTCAGACATAGGCTGACATGGGAGCATTTCAATGACACTAATGAGGGTTAAGCAAGGGATAATTTTAGCTCTAAATCAAGTAAATCTACTAAAAAAAACTAAAAACAAAACAAAACAAAACTCGAAAAGCACTCAGCGAACGCAGACCCCCCCAAGCATACTGTAATTGTCACGCAATTGTCACTTCAATGTTATACTCCTTTTAAGCAGACTATCTTCTACAATTTGGTGTCAGTTGCAGGTTTTACAATAATTTGTTACCTGACAGTGTTGAAAATTATGATGACCCAGTAAATATTAAATATTTCAGATCTTAGTATCCAGAATATTGCCAGGATGCGGATCGCACTTTTACATCCGTCAGTAATTATGGTGACCTTGTCTTTCATTGTTTTGCAAAGCAATCCGACCATTTATCGTGGAGTTACACATATGCTGGAAACAGCCCTATCTCAAAATGATAAAGAATCCTTTAAAAAAGTCCTGGATCCAGACAGCGATTCAGATCACCTCAAAAATTTAATCACTTCTCCCTTGTCCTATTTTTGAGTTATGTTGTTCACAGACAAACTTCCAAAAACGTAACCTCCTTGGTGGAGGTAACTTACAAAAAAACAGTACTCATAAGTGTTATACTGTTACTGACAGTAACTGACTTTAACAAGCTTTTGATCATGTTGTGTTAAACAAACCTTTATCAGCAAACCAGAAACAGTGACTCTCTTTTGTAGCTAGGTTCAAGTCACATTTTTAAAGCAATTTTACACAAAATACAGCTGATACAACCAACGGATTGATGAGTCAAAAACATGTTTCTTTTCAAAACGTGACCTGCTGCACTCCATAGGTAACTGAACTTTGCTACATTGAATACTACTCCGACAGGCCTTGTTTGAACTTCAATCACATAATATTTTCGAAAACCCTCCTCTTGTTTCTCTTACATTAATAACATGCAACTGGCAACTTCAAAACAGGCAACTTGGGAGGACTGCTGCGTCCATTGTCACTTTTCTGCATTCCATCCCGTCACGGTTGCTAATCAACAGCTGAGCTGCCAACCTTTGGGCTTAAACTTTAATCCTCCCTCTAAAGGAAATGTTTAGGATGGCGGAGGAAAACTTCAGCATGATAAATGAGGGCGAGCCACCAAGCTGTTAATGTAAAGAATAATAAGTAAGAAAGATGACATAAAAAATCACCACAAACAACTCCCAACTCTCATTAAGCTTTAAAACAAAGGCTGAGCTTTTAGTTGCAACACTGATTGCTAAACTCTGATGGAAACAAGAAGTTCACGTTTGTTTCTTTACAAAAAGATTTCTATAGTTCAAAAAACATATATAGAGAGTCCATGTTCTGCACATTCTATTTTAGAAATACATAAATATAATGACTGGTAGAAATTTTCCTGCACTTTTTAACAGCCAACACAAGTCTTCTTACATTATTATACATCTACACCCAGAGAGAGGCAGAGAAAGACTCTAACACCACAGTCTGACAACTTCTGCAGCTTTACAATACAAGGCAGAAAATAAACCCTGTTCTTACCACAGCAGCCTTATCAATGGGCGGTTTGAAGAAAAATCTAAAAATAACAAAGCAGGCTCTGCTAAAGTGTGCGAGTCTCTCCAGCACCTCAGTCCTCTGAAATAATGAAGTTAGTGGGCGGTTAGCCTTGTCTTAAATTAACCACCTTTATCTGCATACCTGATCCTGGCCTAGAAATGTCAGAGCTTCTGGCTGCGTTTTACTCATCAGGACCGGAGCTTAACAGGCTAATTTAGTCAAAAGAAAAGACGAAATTCACGAATCTGCCAACCCCTTGAAAAACTAATAATTTAAACAGATTTAGCACGCTCATTTTGACAGGACTGATAAATCAACAATAATTGAGAGATTATATTTAGTTAATAGCTGGTCTGCGTCACAAAGTAGCTGTTAGATCCACAGAAATCACAACACAAAGGATACGAGTAAGGAACCATTAGTTCTCAGAAGATTCCTCATCTATTGTGCCAGATCGTGGTCCTGCTACACTGAGCAGCGCTGCATAATGGTTCATACTCCTTCACTTCCTGTTTCATGATGTGTCTTTGCCCCCCAGCGACGCCAACTTAATTAATTTGAAATGTATCATCCAATTATGTGCACTCGCCCATGCACAAACACATACAAATACATTACATACACTCTTGGAATGGAAACAAGGCCGTTGGTATCAGATGGCCACATTCTGCTGATCACAAGGTTAAATGATAGCATGGTGTGTGCCTATCCATTCATATCTCATTACAAGGCTGCAGAAACACAAGCTCATAAATCAAAAGTTGCAGCACTGCAGCTGCACAATGCTCACAGAGGTCAGAGGTTGACAGCAGTCGGAGCAAGCTGAACGTCCCTGTATTTCTTACCCCGGTATGAGTAGTGATGCATTGTCGCTCTACCTTCAGTCACCTTCGATCCATGCAGCTCCCAGGGTATACAGCTGGGCCTCAGCATCTTCTCACTGCTCAGCACTGAGGAGAAATCCATTTCTGTGCTCCTGTCTGTGCATTTTCTCTTTCAATCAAAGACTTCTTCCTGTTTCTGCAGCATCAGATTACTGGTGGGAGGATCCATGATGAGGGATGGGACACAGATTATCATGAGATCAGTCCACGCCCTTCCATGATTTCTATCCCCCACCCAACATCCATATCTACTTTTATAAAGCTTACTGTGCCCCCCTGCGGTGGTCTCATCCACCCTCTGATCCCGCTCCACCAGCAGATGGGACCTTCCTCTACAGACTACAGACCACAGATTCTGATACACTGCTGGCTTACAGTCGTTCATAATCCAGGACCTTCACCCTCCAACTGTGTAATCAGACAGCAGAAGTCGACTGTATAAGAAAGCTAATACCTGATAGTGACACAGAGGCATATGTAAGGCAGAGACAATCTTACTGTAATCCTTTGATACCGGCAGTATTAAAGGATTGCATCCAGTCCTCTTGGATCATACGGCACGGCAGCAACAATGTCTGCGAGCCTTAATACTAAGTGTACATTAAAACATGGCAATGACACACTTTTGTAGTCCCAGAATGTTCCTCAGTTTCTCACAAGCCTGTAAGAGGAACCAAATGACGTCAATATGTTTCCACTGAGAGCATTTCAGCAGCTCGGTGTGAAATCAGATAACTCAAACTAATGTGTGATTACATACTCTAAGCACAAAGAGAGATACTGTACATCTCTGTGTTCTTACTGGAGTGCTAATTTAGCTTTCAAAGCTAGGGGTGGATACCTTCACATTTGAAATGATACGGTACCGATGCCCGGTACATGACAATCGGTACCGGTACTCAACGTAACCAATTTTCCATACTTTTTTGTGTTCATGTAATAAAAATTTCAATTTGTGAAGTAATAAAATGCTTTTTTTTTTTCAACTACACCTATTTATTCTTCATTAAATAACCTTGCAATGCTGTGTTCATGTCCAGCATGGAAAATTGGCTACTCTTCCACTCCCTCACAGTCACAAGGATGCATTTATGTACCTAAACATGGCACCTTTCGATTTCACATGAATCGGTACTAGGTACTTTTGACAGAACGCGGTCAGTACCTATAAACCTAATTTGTTACCCATCCCTATTCAAAGCATCATCCAACAGAATAGGTTTGAGCCCGACCAAGCTTCTCACCTTGTTCTGCCATCCCTGTCCTCTTTCAGGCATTTTCATACTCTGCTGTCTGTTTTCTCTTCTCTTCTTTCTTCCCTCATCAAAGTTTGGCAGTAGGGGGAGGTAGAGCATAAAACTGTGATATTTAGCCCACTGAAATACATTGTTGTATCACACAGATAAGGATTAAAATGTAATGGCTTATCAATATTTTGTCCCAAGCCTACTTGTATTACAACTAATATCACTAGCAAAGTGTTAATTAAGCTGACACCATTTATCATAATGCAGTAAACTGACTTCACCTGTAGTAATACTATATCCCCTGTCTTAACCAGACCTTAAACCAGACAGTGAGTGAAATCAATTATATTTTTCCATATGACCCTTGCCTAGAAGTGTATTTGTTTTGGAAGTAAGTGGACTGGTACTTACAGCACTACTTTTCTAGTCTTTCCTGACCACTGAGAGCACTCTACACTTCTGACCTCCTTCACCCATCCACACCACATTCACACACTGATGGTGGAGAGTTTTGTTCTTGTAACCATCACTATTATCTAACACATTCATACCCATCCACACACCACTGACCAACAGTAGGAGCAGTATGGGGTTCAGTGTCTTGCTCAAGGACACTTCTGCATGGGGATCGAACCCTATTTGTAGTTACATATTGCTTTTGTTTGACAACAATCAAACTTTGTAGATTCAGTTTGTAATGTAGTTTAGTAGCCAGCCATATTTAGCGCTGCCCACAGCCAGTGCTCTGGGTCATTTCCGTAACTTGTAACTTTAGAGAATCCTAGCTATGTCTCGTGTGCTCAACTCCCAACCCCAACCTCACCAAGTAGAGCAACCCTAGTGTTTCATTTTATTGATAGACTCCTGAGTTTGAGCAGACCACTGCAGTATGAAAGCTGCATGTGGGGTGGGATGAACATGATCAAAAACAGCTCAACCCATGTTTTAGCCTATGCTCTATCACTTTTCTGATTAGCTTTCTTCTGCTCTACTGTCCTTTCTCATTTTGCCAGTTCAGCTCCAGTTTTTGGCATTGTTACAAAATAAATTCAAGACATTGTTTTCTTCAGAAAAAAGACAGATTTTGCTTCTCACTGCTAAACTTTGCTGGCCATTGAAATCAAAGGGACTTTAGGTCTAAGTGTCATAAAAAGATACGTATTCAACCCGACCAAGGACACAAAGAACCAGAATTCAGAAATAACAGATTTTGGCGCTGATTATTTAATTTTTACTTGTGGATTTTGAACAGGCGGATATTTAAAAGTGAGACAATTTCAAGATCACTCATAAAGTCCTCAGAGGGCTTTTAACCAGTCACACTATGAGTTTTATTATCTAGCAGCAAGCTGTGGTGATTTACAACAGGAATGTATGAGTGATCTTTGAATGAATGAGGCTTTATTTGATAGCACAGCCACAGAATCATGACATGAAAGGAGTAGAGAGTGGGGAATGACCGCCAAAATACCAAGGACTACAGCCTCTGTGTGAGGGGGGTACATTATAATTACTGATCGTAACCAGCACCTCACAACCCATTAAAAAACTGCTTTATGTTAAACAAGGAGAAAGTGATCAGAACATTGAATTTTTAGATCTATAGCAGCCCACCCAGCCCACCCAGTAGCCCAGGTTTGCTTCAGCTACAGGAGGAGAGACAGAAGCGGCGTCCGGAGGAAAGAAGCAATTAGTCGTCTCTCTACAGCTTGTCACCTGACAGTCTGCACATCCAAAGTCTGATGGAGGAGCCTCTCTAGTCTGCTCATTCAAACCAATTAAGGTCTGGAGGTGTATTACCACACACTCATTACCTGTCTGTCACAGAGCGCTGCTGCTGCTCTTCACATCCCAGCTCATTGGTCTGTTCAAAGCCTTGGAGTTTTACCCTTATGATTCATTTTCTTTGTTCCATACCGTATGCCCTTTTCTGTCTTTCTCTGCTATGCTGTGTGTGCTCCCTTTGAATGTCTTTTCTCTCTCAGTAAAAGAAAAATATCCACCTTGCCTCTGAAATATGCAAAAGTTTATGTCATAGTAAGCATGAAGTCAGGAGAAATTAAAGAGTAGCTTGTTCATGAACTCTTGAGAATAACAAATGTGAAAATGCCTTACAGCGTTGAATAAAAACAATGCAGAGACATCAAAACATCCCAACATGCACACACACACAGACAAAAGGCTTACATCCCATCGTTCTCTCTCTCTCTTGGCGCATAGTACAATAAAACAAACTCTCAGATGTTTGGGTACAAAGGACTGGACTCATGTCACAGCTGGAGTGTGTATATGGTCTTGCTCGAGCTGTCCAAATAGTTTATCTGTGTGAGATTGATGACATATCTGGAACGATTCAAATTCCCACACTCCCTCTTGCTAAACAAGTTACAAACCATACAGCTATAAACTATGAAACACGAAATTTTCAGGGCAGAGATGTTGAGATGGTTGGAATTCCCCTCATTGCTCTAATAACGCAGGAAAAGAGCAAATGGAGAGAAATGACTCAGCCCCCACAGTTTTAGGGAACAGAAATGTGCAACACAAAACTGTTTTGCTTTCACAAGACATTATGATCATTTCCGTTTCAGCAGAAGCCACCTACAGTACACGGAGCTGCAGGTCTATAAAGTGAAACCAGCTTTAATAATTACTGTGCAGCTCTCCTGCTCCAGGTACACACTCATAGCTTTTCATTTATTCATAAAGGCAGCGCAGTGTGAGCAGAAACTCATTCTAATCCCTACTGGGCCACTGTTAACTTGTTGAAAGGTCAAAACAAGACTAATAAGGGAGAGTTGCATCGATTAACAGGAATTAATGGTCACTTGAACTCAAAAGTGAATACCAGGACCTCTAATTGAGTCCAGATGGAGCAGCCAGTCCGCCAGCCAGCTAGCACAGAGCCTGCAGGGGGCCTCATCAGTCCTGCTGCTACAATCCAGATTCTGAGATTAACATCTGCAGTTTTTGATTTTTTTTCATAATTTTTCTGTTAATAATTTTATATTTCATTACTCTCGCTCAACCAATAACCTCACACTGTGACAGAGATAGAGAAAACCACTTTGTTACTGATTGCCTCCCTGGGAAGATGTTCTTTTTCACAGCTGTATTTTTCTCACAGCAGAATAGGTGTCAAAGTACGGTACACTGAATTATATTCAAGTATAGTTTCTGAGCTGCCCATTTTTATTTGAGTATTTTCTTTTTGTTGCGGTTTTTAAACAAAAAAAATGCTGTTTCACAGATATGCTTATTCAGTATCCTGACGCTTTTGAGAAGGTGTGCATTCCCTGTTTGCCTTAGGCCCCGTTTACAATACGTTTCATCTAAAAACTCTAAAACGCAGTGAAAAAAAGCTGTGTTTACACGGAAATTCTGAGGGACTGAAAACGCTGCAGTAAGAATGCCAGGCCTGTAGGTGGTGCCATAACTGTCTTGTCCAAAAGCAGCTTGTGGAAGATTTCCACTGAGTAGTGTTGAGCCGATCATCTGGTGTATTGGGCAATACTAAGTGCAAAAGTGGAGCAACAGATGCACATTTTGTATGAAGAAGTCAGCAGATACAGCAGATTGAGCAGCACAAGCACAACACGGTAGCTCGCAACGATTGGTACTGTTGTCTGGTTGTATGCGCGAAGCGCGAAGCGAAGTGTGACGTCATCGTTTCCACTGAAAACGCAGGCTTACTGTTTACAAAGCAACAGTGTCGGCAGCGTTTCAGAAAAATCCCACTCTGGAGGCCATTTTCAAAAGTTTGCGTTTGCAGTTGGGTGAAACGCCTTTTCCGTGTAAACGCAAGGCTAAAACGCAACAAAACTTTTGCATTTCACCTTAAAACCATTGTCATGTAAACGGCCCCTTGAACAAATCTTCTTGAGTAACCTTTGAATCCCCTGTAGAGCTAGGTAGATAAACATCCAAAACATAAGCAATTATGTCCTTTTTTTTATATGACTATTGGGCTGTAGGTTGGCTAGATGATGGTTAAGAACGTCTGTGTCCAAGGCTTTTGTAAAACAGCTTTTGACTGTGACAATGAAGCCTGGTGAGATTTATTTGATTAAAAACTCATGCACGGGACAAAACGGCAAAGTGTGAAGTATTACTTCGTCCACATGGGGCGCAGAAATGTGGCCAATCAGGAAGCCAAGTATTAACACTAAGCTGTGAAAGCAGAAAGAGAGACTGCTGGTGCAAAAACCAGCGTAAGTGGACACAGGCCCTAAATGTTGTCACTCATCCTTGTATGGAAGAGAAATAAACCACTCACCACATTTTTTCAAGTGTTCTATTACCAGATCTATAGAGCTGCTGACATAGCAACAACACAGTTTTAAGTTAGAAATCATAAAGTTTTATTTCAATGGCATCTTTTATACCAATGAAATTCAACTCAAAGGATTTTATATTGGTTGCTTTCCAATGAATCAATCAAAAATGAAGCATACTGGGTATTTAAATGGACTTCACAGTCACTACTACGCTAAAGTGTGGTATAACTTTTTTTTAACCTTGCAAAAGTTATAACTCATGAGAAGTCTGATATCATTTGCTCTTTTCCAGAATTAATAGATGACTAACACGTATAGTAGACACAGGCCCTGATTCTTGATCATTACTCAAAAAATATGATGGCATGAGCAATACATAGGGGGAAACAAATAGGCATTACCAGTATTTTCATTGCTCTAAAAACCTTTGACATATGTCACTTTTTGTTTATTTGATGAATTGAGTTACAATCTTTACTTTTATTGTGGTATTCTTCCAGTTTGATATCATAACTTTTGGTATTTCGTACCATTTTATTCAGCAGAAATAATAAATAGCATATAACATGCTATTTAAGGTGTCAGTTTTTTCTTTCTTTTTCTTTTTGTAATTCTTCCTCCTTTTTTTTTTTTTTTTTTTTGGCTAGGAGCTTGTATGTTAAAAATTAACCAATTAAGAAACAGTGTGAGATTGTCCACTTTCAGGCTAAAGCTGTTGCTTAAGTCTAACCACACTGTCCCTTTTTTTAACTCGAACAGCAGTGATGTTTAACACACCTGTAAATTACTCCCACAGCCCCACCAGCCTCCCCCTCACACCAATCCTCGCCCTCTGCACTAATAATACCATAATGATGCCACTGTTAGCACAGCACTGAGGTCCTGTGCTTTATGGACTGACCTCAAAATCAATTCAGCTGCACACAGGGTCTATTAATGGAGCTAGGTCTTAAACTCTTTCTCTCCTCTCCTCTCCCCTCTTCTCTCATAACCTTCTTTATGATAACCTCTAATATTTATCCCCACTGCCTCTCCTCACCTCTTCTTTTCCAGCTCTAGCTCCAGGACCTCACCCTGGACGGTAAATTACACACAGCCAGGCCGGCTCTTCTCATTTGGACCAGTTCTTTGACAAAGCAGTGGACGTTCTGCAGCCCTGTGGCTCATTTGAACCTCATGAAGGGAAAGTAATAGAACCTGTCTCAGATGACACACAGAAGCCATGAAAAAGTGGATCACATAAAAAAAAGTTCCCCCCCTCCATGACACTGCACCCACAGGTAAACTAGACACAGTGAAAGAGATAAATCACAGGTGGATTCTTTTTTTCCTCACAGGAGAAGCATGTGAAAATGAAAGGCTTTGCTTTGCTCTCATTAACGTCTCTGGCACACATAATTTGCAAATAAGGAGGATTTTGCAGCGGGGATGGAACAGAGGCATACTTGAGGGTTTGAGAGCGCATTCCTGGACAGAGGGGGAAGAGCTGAGTCTCTTGCAGTGGTTAATATGGGGGGAGTCTGTGGGAAACCCCTGAATCTGAAACACCCGTCCAAAATAACCACACCACTTCAAGTAACGGCGGCCATGTTGAATGGAACTCATTGTTCGTTAGCCAGAACGGAAGATTCCATCACTTACGACCAGTCGTCTGAGCTGTCAGCGTAACCGTGAGAGGGCCAATACCAGAGAGCAGGAAAAGGAGAAGGGAGGGATGCTAGCAGCATATTCAAAGGAATATTTCACCAATTTACACACTAGTAAAAAGGAAAACTGATCAGCCGTTAAGTTTGACAGTGTCCTCTTAGTCAAATTTGACTCAGTGAGTTTGACTTTTTGCTTTAGGACACAAGACGGTGAAGAGCTGGAAGACCTGTTGGTGCCATGGCAAGGACACTGAGGGAAAGGCTGGGCTTTGGGCTTTGGGCTCTAAAAGGTCTGGGTTTCCAATACTGTGCCAAATACATTTATAGTGATGTGGGCAGACTACACATCCCTCATTAACACTCCTGAGAATTTCTCAAAAAAATTTCAGAGTAGCTTGTTCCTGAAAATTTTCACAGACAATCATACAAATGTCCGATAAAGCTTTTCTGTTCACAAGATGTCCAAGACAACAAAAGAAGCAGAAGCAGTGGTCAACATTGAATCCTTATGTAGAACGAAGCAGAAATACCGTGCTAGCTCCTTTTACCATGGAGCCAGCAGAAAAAAAAAAAACATCTGGTGGATAAAAACCTAGCTTTTTACTCTTAGTGGGGAAACTTGTTGCATTAGTGAATATGTGAATAGAGAATAAAAAACTGTCTTGTACTTTAAATTGAAGACATTTGTACACTAATGGCAGAGGCCGTGAGCAACCCACCAGCTCTTAGCTAATGCTGTATTACCCAAACTCACACAGGCTACACCTTTGGGTACAATTCAGGGTTCAGGATCTTGCCCAAGGACGCTTGGACACATGGGTCAGAAGAGCAGGGGACCTCGCAGCTTATCTTCTGATTAGAAGTTGTTTTGCTCTACCCCAAGAGACAGAGCCATCCCCCAAGAACCCCCTTATAAGAAAACACAACACACTCATGCCATGAGTCACCAAAGTACTGTTTCACTTGGTGTATGCTGATAAAGGCCACTCCAAATGACATTAAATACTGCTTCACTTGTAGTCTGATCATTTTCTGTCTACGGTTCTGAATTACCAAACCACATAGCAGCATTACACTAAAGTTATTGCCAAAAACTTTTCACTTACATTCATGTCTAACCTGTAGTTAACTTTTTTTTAAATCAAATTAGACTGTCACCTTACAAATCCAGGAAAAATGTCTTATTTCAAGATATTAAAGACAAAATGACGCTGGATTTGTTTGAAAGAGCCACAAAGTTCTCTGATGGGGTAAGAAAAATTTGATTGTTAAGTTTCTTGAAAAAAAGAATATTGTCTTAAAAATAGTGTAAAAGAAACTTGACAATCAAAACCCCTACCCCACTGAAAAATTCAGGCATCATTTTTAACACTTGTGTTCAAAACACAGATTGAAACTACTAACTGTAGAGTGGAGATAAAAGATATCACACATCTGTAAAAGTCTGAATACATGGCTGAGTTTAATCTGTTGTAATTGGTGAAAAAACAAAAAACACACCAATAAAAAGTATAGCAACTATTGTCCAAGGCTAACAAGCGACCTGTTATTTTGTTTTATTGGCCAGAAAATATAAGTGCATAACAATAATGATGTGTAACACAATGGGCTATTTGTTAAACCCGTCTTCTCTGCAGATACATCCAAAACATGCTGCTTGCAAAAAGTAGTTTCTAAAAAAATGTAATAAAAGAGAACAGAGTTTTTTCATCATATTATCCAATTTGAGCCATCAGATGAGAAACCACTCAATCAATAAAGGGTTACATTACAGAATGGAGCCACACAGGTTCATTTATCTTATTACTATGCATGAAAACTGAAATAATGTTGATACAAATGATGAGTCCATCCCCGCAGAAGCCTTACGGGAATAATAACAAAGCTTTCAATATTCTAGGTTTGAACTATTAATCATAATGGGAACCAGATACCGCAGAGCCAGGGAGAAATGATAAACAGAATAAAAAAAAGTGCTGAATGTTTAGTTCTTATTGGCACCGCAGTTTGCATAATTTAGGATCAAATGGCTTGTGGCAATTTCCCAGAGTATCCTTTGCATAGAAGTCAGTTTGGAGTTACAGTCCCATCAGATACAGAGATTAGCAGGATTGTTGTGGGAATGTTAACAGTGCACTGATGCTGCAGATGTATCTGACTCTACAGCCAAGATGTGTAAGGTAGTTGTATACTTTTATGTGCTAAACTGGGGTAGAAATGGAGATGTTTTTGAAAAAAGAAAGTAATGTGCATGCTGTCATCTGAGCCATGTCAAAAAAGAAATTCTGCCACCATTGCGGCAGACAATCAAGTCTATGTATATGTCTATTTAACCCAGCTGGCCTCTGATCTCACTCCCTGAGAGCTGAGAGTAACTTTAAGATGGCCTCGTGATAAACATGTCTCTTTGAATGGCTGTCTCACTTGGCTTCTATCAACACATGTAGGCTTTGAGAAAATTTGTCCGGGGATATCGTTGGAGTACATGTGGTTTCAGGTAAAATTTGGCCAGACACTTATCGCAAGCAATAAACAAATTGACAGGAATGCATTTACATAAGCTTCTCAACTGAGCCACAGTGTGTTTGTGTGTGTGTGTTTATGCCTGAGCTCGTGGGGCACAGTAATTGGTGACCTGATAAATATTTGTGTAAAAACCTCCTCAGCAGCAGAAAACAGAGAGGCATGCTTTCAACACTAATGCCTGCAGGCAGAGGACCAAAAATAATTCAGGGACAGAGCCCACGAACATGCTTCCTGTCAACATTTCAGAGGCCCTGGAGAGACGATACATCAACAGAAGCATTCAAATGCAAAGTTGGGCTGTTTTGTTATAACAAGTTTATGGTTTTATCCTCAAAGAGAGTGGGACACAATAAGGAGAAGATACATTTTCACAGGGGGGGAAGTAGAGGTAAACCAAAAAGAGGAGTCTGGAAAAAGGATTCACGTTGCGTTGCCAGTTTTTGGTTTATTATGTGTTGATAGCCAGTGGCTTTAATCCAGTCAGACACAGACAGATACAGCTCGGTCACATCCCTTCAGACTTGAGCTTGGTGCTTCGTCAGGAGTTTGTAATCTCATTTGTGAAAGCCATGTTCTCCCTAATGATGAATTCAAACTCAGAATTGATTCATTTTGGAGTAATTGGAAATAAACTCAGCAGAGGAGCTCAGTGGAATGCCGCTCAAAAGTAAACAGAGGTGTGTGTGTTTCTGTGTGTGTGTGTGTGTGTGTGTGTGTGTGTGTTTCTGTGTGAGGCAATGAGAGCAATCTGTCGCTGTCTGGGAGAAGAAGTGTGGAGATCCACCAAACAAATGCAGTAGAAACAAGGAAACCTCAGCAACATACTGTGTCTTCAAAAAACTGATGATTGTTTCACTTGCTTTGTTTTGCTTTTTGCCTTTTTTGCAACTCATGTTCATTTCCTGGGCAAAGAGAAATCTCTTGGACAAATATGAATGGCAAAAAATACACAAGGACACAAAACAGGGGAAAGAACTCATGCAAACCATATCTTTGATTCACTTTTTCCTCACAAGCTCCTGTGAGGAACTTTCAGAATTTTCAGGGTTTTTTGTTTTGTTTTTGGGTCCCCTCCGGACAGAATATTTACTAAACATAGTGCAAAACATTAGAACTTTCAATGCCAAAGTATAAATCAGGAATAGTGTTAGGCTTCTGATTTGATTCTTGCAGAGGATTTATTTAGAAATCTAAAAATACGCCCTGCAAAATGTGACATCAGTCATCAGTGTAAAATGAAAAAACTTGGCTACCTATAGCCTGCGTAGGTGTTCAACAGCACACTATTCTCAAGATGTGCATTATGTCTTCAATCTATCAATCTCTTTCTGTGTCCACACAGAGTCCTGCTTATCGTCCGCTCGGCTGGAATGTTCCTCTTTGCGTCCTCTCGATACAGGAGGCTGTTCTGCACTTCCTCAAAACTCATTTTCCCCCATGCCTACTCCATTCTCTTCTGGGAATGGATTTAAACTGCAGCCAAGGCAACAATATGTACCAGCAGCAATAAAAAGTCTCCGCTGCTAAAGCAATGAGGCATTTTAATAGGATGAGCGGAGAGTGTTGAGAAGGTACCCAGGCTTCCTCTGTCTCGCTGTGTGTCTCCTCTTCTCCGTCTTACAGATGCAATTGTTTGAAGTTTGGGCTCAACAGGGATTTGGATGATTTAAGGTGAAAACGAACTGAAAGATGTGCAGAGAGGAAGCGTGTTGGAGATGGAAAATCAGGTTCTTAAAGTCTGATCATTATCTGCACCTCCTGTCGGGAAAGCGGCACCTTAACACCCCAGCAGCAGCCTTGAAACACCCCACATGGGAGAATTATACTAAACGCTTTGTCAGAACTCATTTTTTGTTTCACGGCAGCCGCGTAAAGAATCTTTTTCCTTCCGAGTCCAACGTGTGTCATTAATCGAGACACATATCCTCCATCATATGAGAGTGTGCTGTCTCAGGCTTCTGTCAGACACACTTTGCTACCATCAGGCCTCAGCAGAACCCCATCAAAGCTCACTGTATCTTAGCAACAGTCAAGGAAATCCTCTGCTTGAAGCAAGCTTCCTAGACCTGAACCCAGAGTGAGATTCCCTCCAGATGTACATGATGCAGATGAAACAACCTGCAGGTCCATAAAACACAATCAGGAAGCAATTTTTCACTAACCCCATATCAGGATATCTCTCTGCTGACATATAGCGGTGATATTTACAAAATGCTGAGTTTTTATGAGATTATTTTCTCCTCTGTCCCTCTTTCTCCTTTGCCATCTGGTTGCTGCAGATGACTGTCCACCAATGAGCCGGATTCTACCTGAGATTTCTGCCTGTGTAGTAAACACAGTCCAGACCTGCTAGTTGTGTAAAGTGTCATGGGGAAGCTTTAGTTGAGATGGTGTGCCAAATTTTTTTGTATTTCATATAAAAAATGTAAAAACAGTTGTTAGTTCTGATTTTCAGGACATGTGACTTCACTTGGACTTGAGCAGTGGTGACATAAACTGGGTGTTTGCATTATGACTCAGAGTTGGGGTGGAGGACTCTGACTTGTCTATCAATGATGAGTTTTCATTGTTTTTGTAAGTTTTTTAGTCTAAGGCACTGCTCTTTCAGTTCAGAGCAAGTCTAGCATGTTTGTCCACCTGCGTGCATGATCCAAGCTTTCTTGTTCAGCAACAGCTATGTCTTCAAGCATGATGCTTAAAGACATGGAAGACTCACACCTTTGCTTTCAAACATTTTACACTAAATGCAAGCTGGGGAAGGTAAAGGTGTTTAAGAACCACCAAGAAGAAGGAAACAGCCTCAAACTTTAACAGACATCTGTCCAGGATGCATTTAAAAAAGTCAGTGAGGTGCTGAAGTTTGCCAACTTGCACTATTAACTGCATTTATGTTATCAGGCTAACATGGTGTTAGCAAAGTGACTCAACCACATGGTCCTAGGTGTTTGCATGGTTAAATTCTGGTGAAGAGAGAGTGTTCTGTAGATGTTTTTAAGTTCCTTAAGCCTTTGTAGTGATCCCACAACATCAGAATAAGGGATGGGTACTAAATTAGGTACTATTATTGGTACCGACCGAACTATGTCTGTAGTACTGAGTACCAATTTACGTCAAATCAAACGGTACCATGTTGAGGTACTTAAATGCTTCCTTGTGATTGTGAGAGAGCGGAAGAGTTATTAAACTAATTAATATTTACTACTACAGAAACAAACACAGAAGTACCGAAAATTGGTACTGTTGATTACCTATACTGACTGCCTGGTACCAGGCGCTGGTGCCGTATCATTTCAAATGTTACAGGTATCCATTCCTAATCAGAATTACTCTCTCCTCATTAAGAAAGCAGTGATGTGACGTGTCCATCTGCCCAAAGATGCATCGCCCACTGCTCGACTTCTTCTTTTGAATAAAGTAGGAGTTTTTATTACACCACCTTTTGCTGTTTATAGATAGTTTTGACTTGATTCAGGAGGAAAGTTGTTAAAACTTGATAGCCAGATGCACTGTCAGGTATTCCTTTTTGTTTTGCCGGGGAAGCTAATGGTTGAACTAGACCATAAAAGGGGGTACGTTTTCAGGCATGCCACCTTGTGTGCAACAGGTCTTCACTGTAACTTCACTAATGATTGAAATCTCAAACACAAACTGGATCCTCAAGAATCAATATAGTGTGTTTTCTCCACATCCAAATGGTTCAATACTGCAAAGCGAGGTTCAGTCTGTGAATAGTCAGAAACAGCAGTCCTCTGTGTCATAAATAATGACGTCAATAATGAGGACTCAACTCAAACTCTTCACTGGTTGCTTAGACTCAGCTCAGACCTGAACAAGCTGGAGTGATGCCTCTGTGAAACCTAAAGTGAAAGTTGAATTTAACAGTAACTTGACTTTACTGATGGAAAAAACAAATCCAAGTTGCATGAGAAGTTTTGATGAGAAGCCCATGGGAAGGAAATGGGGGAGAAGAGGACTATAAAAGGAAGGAATAACACTGAGAAATATCCTCGTTAGTTAATTCCTCTGTCACTTTATGTGCTCTTAACCTGAGCCCTGACCTCGACACAGGAAATCTGTATTAAAAGCTGTCTCTATCTAAAATCATTGATGAAACAAAGGCTGTTCTGAGCCAGTGGGAAGGGAACAGTTAAAGGAGCTCTTTGGCTTTCATGAATCTCATTAGAATATGGAGGAATATCACTCTCACTGATAGGGACAATATCATCTGAGAGGCAGAGCGTCACACCGGAAAGCAATTCAGGGCTCTGAGTCACGCTAAAGTTCTCCTTGAATTGGTTTTCAGTGACTTACTGAAGTGAATGTTGAGTGTGAAGTTTTATTCAGATAAAGCCGCATGGAAAATTTAAGTGCAGAGGAATGTCTGTTTGAGATGTTGCCTGTCTTGGGGTTGGCATTTTTCTTGGAGCTCTTTTTCCCGGCTCTGCTTCACTGCCTGTCTGCCTCAACACCAGCCTGCCTGCTTTCCTTTTCCTTTACGCAGGCTCACTTTTTCTCTTAGGTGGCACTTAATATCACGGGTCGCATAGTGATGGCACAGCAGCCATCTGCCTCCCAAACTAAAGGAATGTCACCACCAGCTGGCATCCAAAGTAAGCGCCGCTTCTGCCACTTCTGCCACTTCTGCTAATAAAGCTAAGAAACACAGGGGTCAGCTGTCATGTCTCAACTCTGACCTTAAATGAATGCTGCAACATGAAATCAGCAGCACGCCACGATGCCCTCCTGGTGACCCACATACTTGGAAAGATTTCAGAGCGTTTTAAACAATACGCACCAGCTTCCTCTGCCCCTGTATGGACATGAAAGTGGATTCCTGCCACTAGCCTCCCTCCCTCCCTCCCTGCATGTGTATGCACACTCTGTGGGCAACTCCAAGAGTGGAAACTTTCTCACAAGTCAAAGTGCACAGTGGCTTCTGCACCGCTGACAGCCTCCGCAGCTCTGTCAGTTCATTAGTGGGGTTCGCATTCTCTTACAGAGCAAAACAAATAACCACAGACATTATTTATTTAAGGCCATTACCAGCCACTGTGGAACAAAGGCTACTGATTTGCTAGTCAGAACATCTGAGCCTTTTTCAGCTGCTCCATGCAGACCTATTCAACTAAAATCAGAAAAAACAGAGGAAATCATCTCATATTAACTGAAGACACAGCATCAGATATGCATACTGGCACTTGTTTGCAAGCCAACAAGCAGTATGTTTGCTTCTTAAACTATAGGCACTTTTCATATCTCTTTGCGTTGGTTACTTCTTGCTTGTACTTTGTGTTTTGCTTTGCATTTGCTGTCATTCCTTAGCCTGTGTTGACTTAAACGTCTAGTTTACACATGAAACAAAATGATTAAATCTTCTGCATTAATCTGCATTTCATCTCAGCAGGGATTCAACAAAGAAATGCAATTAAAATGTCATGAATTACTCATTTAAAACTGAGCACTGCAGGGCATTAGTTTACTGTCATTAACGGGGATAATGATGTCTGTCAGATCACTGGAAACATCACGTTTCCGTTGTCTGCATCTTCTTTAAAAATAAGAACAACATTCCCACCCACCCACCCCACAGTGAGACATTTCTCATCTGGATGTGGAACCCCCGGAGTCTTTGCTTTGCCGTTATTAGGTCTGCCGAGGAGGAAGTCTAGTGAGGAAGAGGAAGAGAGGGAGAAATGTGAGGGGAGTGAGGGGCTGCCTCTCCCTGGCTATTGTTTGGACACAGTTCCTCTCACGCTGCATTGACCACAGACAGGGCGTGGCTGAGGGGGGCCAAGCAGGGAATATGAGGAGTGGTGGGAGGGGAGGTGGTGTTCGTGGTGAGGTATTTGAGTGGTGATGGATACAGTGGAGAAGGTCAGAGTGGATTGCATACTTTCTCTGCATGTGGATAGCGGACAGGAAGGCGGGTGGTCCCTGGAGAGCGTTTTACACACAGAGAGAAAGAGAAAGAGCCGGAGTGAGTGGGATTTTTGTGCCCCTGTAGTTTGGGGCTCAGTTCCCAGCCCTGCTCATGTGCATGATGAAGTAATGAGAGACTCGGGGCCTCCGACAAACTCAGGCCAGATGGGGAGAGGATTCTTCCCCACAATTACTCTGCAGCAGAGAGCATTAGAGTCACTGCAGCTTTGCCTCTACGGAGAAAACATAATCACTGGGTCTTTTAGGAGAATACTTAATCAACACTTTTTTACAGCACGCCATACAATTTGGAGGATGGCTTTAAAGGTTTTAGCTATGTGATCCGCGTCTATCCCTGAACGTAGCTTTCTAGCGTGCAGCAATCTCTTAGTTGCATTTGTAATACGCTTTAAAAGAGGAACAAGCTGTTGGTTCTCACACTGTTGCCTGTTCAATTAAAAGTTGAAGATATTTCCCCAAAAAATACAAGAATAAAAGCTTGATGCATCGTGCTTAGAGGCATTGTGAGGGATTTTGACCAACTATGAAACTTTTAAACTGAAGCAGCTTTAGGTAAAGCTGTACACAGAAAAATTTGATTATCAACAATTTGATTGATGATGGTTATTTTTTTTAACAAAGTGTTAGTGCATAAGTTCAGTTCTGATTTTAGGTTAAAAGGGTAACTGATATTCAGTTTTAACCAAAAGATATTTTAAATTCAGTACTCTGCTTATACCTTTGGCATCAGAGTTAAGATGGCAAGTTGGCATCAAAGAGATCTGTAATGTTTTGATGAAATTAGGATTTTAATCGGAGTAACCCCACAACCAGGGATTTGCTCTGTAAATGATTTTACATAGATTTATAGTTGTTAGGATTTTTGATTTTAGGTTTCAAACAAGCAGCAACCTCAGGCCATGAGAAATGAAGTTATTGCAAATGCGTAAAAACCACAGTTTTTACATTTGACTGAGCCTATAAAAGTATTCAGAACATTTTATTTTGTAAATCAGCTGTTTAGAATATGTCAAGATTTCAAGTTCTGCATAATTAAAGACATGGCTGCCTCTACTGACAGGTGGGCTCACTGAAGCTGTTAGCAAAAAGGTCCGCCTCAACCTCTTTGCCTCTTGCAAGGTCGACAGAAACAGATGGGCGATGTTGGTGAATACGTCCATTTGTTTTACAGTCTATGCTCACAACGTATCAATACACAACCTCATCAGTCTGCATCTGGCTAAAAGCTGCTGTGACTAAAAAGAGAAGTTGAGAAGTTGCTCTTGAATAAAGAGGAATAAAGAAAATCTGAATTACACTAATTTGCTTCCATAACAAATGTGTGCAATGACAAGAGCCACATTTATGAGACAGTTTGTTATGATGCAGCTAGTGGGAAATGGAAGACACTACTGATTTGGTCTTTAGGGGTCACTAGAATTAACACATAAAGACAAATCCTCACAGTGTTTTTAAATCATGTTAACTTTGTTTTTGCCACACTCAATGAATGTTGTCTTCCTTGTAAAAACTTTTGTATTTTTACTTTCCCTTCTATCAAGAGCATTTGAACATTAGGGTCTCCTCAACAATTTATTCATGATTGTTGCGGAATTCATTTACAATCTTCTGTTTCTTCTATCTTGTGAATTTTGGACGATTAAAATGATGGTTAAAATGGATGGAGCAACTTCTATAACCATATTCATAAGGGATGCACGATATATCGGTATTGGCCTATGTCGGTTATAATTTTAACATATAGGCATCGGCCGCCGTGTGAAAGTGGGCCAATATTTACTTATTTGCTGCCAAACATTTTCAGAGCATCTTGAACGATCTTTTAAGACCCAAATGGTATTGTTTTCTATGACTACATAAACACCAAACTCTCTTCTTTCATGTTTCTCTTCCTGTTTTTGATACAAAAAACAGACAAAACGTACTTTTTTGATCGCGTCTTGGGCCCTCCATCCTCTCCATGGTCGTCTTTTCTCACGGTGGCCCTACTCCGTCTCTCTGAACTGCCTCAACACATCATCTCAGATAGTTTTTTTGCTTTTTTTATTTTTTACCAATATTGATGTCGGAAAATATCGGTTTATTGGCTATGACAGCATTATTAATATTGGGCATTGGTATCGGCCAAAATTTTCAAATCGGTACACCCATATAATTTATTTATTTTCCATACCGCATATCCTGTTCAGGGTCATGCGGCTGGAGCGCGACTTCTCAGCCAGGTCACCCTATAACCAGATTGTCTCAAGGGATCAGCTTACGGCAGGTGATAGCCAGTAGTGTCAATGATGGCATTCCTGTTTGACATGTTTGACTTCTTTTGCCCTCAGCAATTTCTTGCAAAACACCAATGCCTGCTGAAATGCCAGTGTACTTCTACAACTACATATGGAAACTCTTAAAATTACTGAACTTCTGCTACCAGAAGTTGTGTCAATGCCACAACTTTTTTTTTTCATCATTAACAGACAACTGTGAAACAGTCATTTGCAGGCTGTCATCTAAGCTGTGGCAACTTCAAAACAAATTGTCAGTTCATTAAGGAAAAAACACACTGTTAGACTTTCCAGAATTCATCCAGTATGACTGAAAATCCCCAACTGAATAAAATAAACTTCACTTCTGTTTCTATCACACTCCAAAGCTGCCACATTAGCTCTGGCAGCACACAAAACAGCATGTTACGATCCTGATTTGTCCCACTTAAACTCTCCTTGGGAGCAGTAGCTGACCTTGCACTCGATTTTCACGTGTTATACCTTTAGCGCTCTATCGATGGACCCCTTCTTTTTAAACACAGTCGCTTATGTTGTTGTCAGCCTGAATTATTTCTTCTCCATCCTGCTTCTCTAGTGTTCAAACTAAAGTTCCCCTTATATTTACCATCAAAAGCTTTGTGTACTTTCATATCTCTGAATAATTGTTTCTCCCATTGTACTCTGCTCATTGTTCCCTGCGTCACCCAAACTCCCCGTGCTGTGTGAGTCACCACCAGCTGCCTCATGGTTGTGTTTTAGAAAGGTTTATGGATTAGTATTGGCAGACTCCCATGAGTCCGTGATGAGCACTTTCCCACTGAGTGTCTGCAGGCCACTGATCCACCATGAGTATAAATAATGTAACATCCTGTAAGGTTAACACATATTGATTTTAGAGGAAGAAATATTTTCATGCAGCCTCCAGACAAATTGAGAGAAAGTTAGAAGTTTAAGGATGTTTTTTTATTTTTTTATTTATTTTTTTCATTTTTGGGGGGGCAGTCTGACTACAATGAATTTGATTGGATTGGTGCTGAAACATCGGCATCATTTAGGAATGTTAAACAAGGCCTTGACATCAATGTGATGGATTAAGAAGAAGAGCCGATAACAAGGGGAGTCATCACCCCAGCCCAGGGATGAATACATTACTGTCAGTAACTTTAATAAAAGGAGGCAGGTTGTTTGTTACAGCCAAATACATTTTTCATTGACTCTGATGTGATCTAAAACTGAGACAAGTAAATGCGACCATATGCTAAAAAGATCTCACAAAGTGCATAAAAGTAATATGAAGAATATATCAAAGTATCACTAAAAGTTTGGGTTGATTTAATCTCCTGTGCCGTGATAAGTTCAGTATGAAGGACAGGCTTCAAGGCCATCAGGACAGCAGGCCGAGGTGCTGTGTTTACAGCTTTATTGGACATCTGTCAGAGATGCTATTGAAGCTCCGCAGGGAAAAGGCAGAAATTCTGACATTTTGGCACATACTTAAATATATTTACAGGAAGCCACTTCATGCATTTTAAAACACCTCGCTGTGTGGCTGCTTTGATCCTGCACAGGGCAGAGCCAACAAATGGACTAACAAACAGCCAAGCCTTGAGAGGGAAACACACCTGAAGAGCATTTAATCTCCCTAAGCCAGTGGACGCTGACGCTGGCTCATCCTACACCAAACTGCCTAACCTGGGAGATCCCTCAGAGGAATCATCTTCAACTTCAAATCTAAAAAAAAAAACATCCCAAAGCTAAGCAGTTCTCAGGATCATCCCTCTTTAAGCAGGCGACGTGAGGGCTTTGCTGTCTGAGTGTTTCAGTTTGGAGGAAAAGACGAAGCTGAGGGAGAGCTGAGGGCCTGAGTTTAGTTTGATTGGACACCTGACTGCTGGCCTGGCCTCTGGGAACAGGAAGTATGACATCACTGGTCTGACATTCAGGAATGTGGGAATGTCAGTCCGCCGGCTCACAGTGATGGAGCGAAACAGAGGCAGAGAAAAAGCAGGATGGACGACACGGATAACGCTATCAAGCTGAGTTTTTCCAACCTACATTACCCCTCTATATGAATGCTTATAAATGAGCCAATCAAGTACATGACGGCACATATTCACGATAATAGCTCTGCTGAGTGGACTTACTACTTGGATAGGCTCAGTCACATCAGGAAAATCAAAAACTGAACAACCAACTTGATCTTATTTCAGTCTTCTTCCTATATCAGTGCTGATTTTCAACTACCCAACAAGAAGAGCTATCCAACTCCAGCTAAGTGGTGTCAAATACTTTATTTAGCAGCAAACAGACAAGTTCTTAGATGCATTGTGCATATTTACAGAGTATTTTGTGGATTACAAAGTTAATCTGTTAAGCATCAAAGTAGACTAAAAGTGTTTCTGGTTAAATCTGAAAATCCTCCACAACAACTCACTTTTTGTGTCAAACAACAATGACTAAATGCTCCACAATAATCATGCATTTTACATCCAAGATGTTAAGGACTGGCAAGTCATGAATTAAAAGAGTCCAAAGAGACACAGAGGTAAGCTCCAAAATAACTGAATGACGTATTTACAGCTGCATGTTGCAACTTCACGGCATCTCAAATTTGATGTTTTTATTGCAATGCACAAGTGCCTGAGATGTCGATATCTGGCTCTGCAGAATATGTGAGGTACCCATGATCCACGTGTTAAATTGCAGGTAAAAGAACTATCCTTCTCATGCCAGACGACACAGATCGGCCCTCGGCCTTCAGGGTGAGCAGAGGATATGAGGAATCACCTGCTGCTGAACAACATATGTGTAACACAAGGAACCGGCGCAAGGCGCTCTGTCGAGGTATGATCTCAATTACCTCAAGGCTTCTCGACATACTTAAGTATAATGCAAAACAAGGCCAAATATCTGAAACATGAGGTCTCTTTTAGCGTGACTTCCCCGTTTAACCAGGAGAAAATCCCTGCGCAGGGAGGCGATGAGAAGATGAATCAGTCAGTCTGTTTCTGTTATTCTGTCCTGTAACACGCATCTTAGCTGTTCACACATCAGAACAACATGCAAACAAAATTACAAAAGGGACTTTCCCGTCCATTTTGCTCCATCATTCCAAATTAGCAGTCGTCATTAATGAATCCAAGATGTTTGCTCTATAAAAGAAACAACAGGAATCTGTCGTCAGGAGGTTTTATTTGACTCAGGCAATTGTTTTAAACAAGCTAAAGTTGACATTAAGAAGTGATGATCGTAAAAAAATAAGCTAGATGAAGAATTTATTTGTCATTTACAGACGTAAAGTTACAACCGCTATAAAAGGTGATACTAAAGGATGTAATTCGATGACAGAATGCCAAAACTTTAACAACTTTGGCCTCTAAAACTTCAGTTCAAAAAGCATTCCTCCTTCATCACTCCTCTTCCCCAGCTAAGCGATGGTGCCATGCTGTCGCCAGCCCCCATCAGAGACATTGGCATCCAGTTTCTGGGCCCACAGCTCAGGAGTTTAGGTCTCTCTGCCAGACTTGGGAAGAGAGTGGAGAGGGAGCCAGAGCAGGAGGGAGAGCAGCCCCAGAGGAACCCAGCTGCTGCCTGGGAAACCAAAACCCTGGACCGGCTCTGGCCCACGCTCTCTAACCCCCAACTCCTCCCTTCCTCCTTCGCTTCTGTCAAATAAAAACACCCAGATTGCCTCTTGTTCTCCCTCTTTTTTCATTCAGCTGCTTCATTCTGGTGTGGAGTTTGGGGAAAAATAAGTCACCCGGCTGCACATTCCCTGAATATTTCCCACTGTTGATTTCAAAACACTCACACATGTTCATGTTCTCACTCTCACTAACACACAGAGGCAGGGGATTAGGTGTGAGCGTGCACATATTTTCACACACATTCACA
Organism: Halichoeres trimaculatus; assembly: GCF_033239565.1. Classification (NCBI taxonomy): domain Eukaryota; kingdom Metazoa; phylum Chordata; class Actinopteri; order Labriformes; family Labridae; genus Halichoeres; species Halichoeres trimaculatus. Next base: position 28,489,594 of record NW_027437179.1, read on the forward strand.
AACACGCTGTGACACTCACCCCGGTAGTGGAGGCTGTCATCGTGGTGGTTGTGCTGGTGGTGGTTTTCCAAGCCAGGGGGGCTGCTGGCACCCAGCTCTGCCAGTCTGCGGCTGGTGGCGGAGAGCTCAGAGCGGAGGTTGGTCACTTCCTGGCTGGCAGACTGGATGGCCCCATCAATCCTCTGTGCCAGCTGTTTGTTGTCCTCCATCATTTTAAGGATTTTCCCCTGAGGAGCAAATCCACACAGAGCAGCATGATGTCAAGAGGAGCATTAGAAGGGGTGAAGCTCACACTTTTCCTTCTTCTCGTCCTGCTTTTTATTCCTTTCTTCTTCTCCTCCTCCTCCTCCTCCACCTGCGCTTCTCTCACAGTTAACTTTGCTCATATAAAAGGAAAGCAAAACGCCGGTCCTCCTTCTGTTCTTCACTGAGATGATGTCTACCTGTTACTACACGAGAACTACGTCTGTGTGACTACAACCAAAGGGAGCATGTGTGTGTGAGGAAAAGAGAAAGAGAGGGAGGAAGAGAGGAGAGCAAAGTGAGCAGAGGAAATAAAGACAGAAGAGGAGAAGAGATGCAGCCCAGCAGGCAGAGGGGAAAGTGAGTGCTCCCGCCGAGGAGAATGTGCTGTGAGCAGCTGCTCTCAGAGAGGACCCAGCACACACTGAGATGACATGCAGCCTTTTAAATGGATCGTACCATGTGCAGGAGGACCAGGGGAGAGAGAGGGGGGACGCAGTTGGACTGAACTGCTCTCCACTAACTCTGAAAGTACAAGAGTTTGCTGTGTATCCCACACCCTATGGAGCCTGTAATGAGTTGGCAATCAGGTCTGTGGTGTGGGGAAAAGCACAGATTGTTTCTCTTTGCTTCTTCCTCTTTGCACTCAGGCACTTTGGCAGCAGTATCGAACCCTTTGACAAGCACTTGTCAAGCTCCCTCCCACCCCCACATTCCCTTCCTCCCTCTCCTCTCACTCACACACCCGCTGTCTTTTTGTCTCTACCACCCCCCTCTCTTTTTTCATTCCATTATATATTCATCTCTTTGTCCTGGGAAAGCTCACCCCCACATTGGTGGAAGGGGAAGGGGCCGGCTCAAAGCGCCCAAGGGGAAAACATTTCAACTCTGAGAGCAAACTTAGCCGAGGACAGAGCACGGCCCTCTAATGGGCCAAACAAAAAAGGAAGAGGCCCCAGGAATTACAATTGAGCTGTGTCAAAAACATACGTCTTTGATCGAAAACAGTTGAAGGGATTATTTTTCAGCTTATCCCAACAAATAAACAGACACTGCCGCCATCATTCGTTATCTGCACGGCTGTAGAGATATCTTCGCACACACAAAGGGTTAGAGAAGGGACAGCGGTCTGTTCATCTTAACTTTAAATGATACCGGATATTGCTGCACCATCACAACTTGGAATCTGCATTTGACATTTCATTTCCCCAGTAAGAAAACACATCCTGTCTCTGGCAACAAACCGAGAAAGACGAGTGATACATCAGTCAGACGCTGTCATCCAACGCTTCGGTGATAACGGCTCAACGCTCATTGGTATTCACACAATGGCAGAGAGACAAACAAAGAGGAGGACTGAAGCATGTGAGGTTGGCAACAGACTCAGATGGACAACTTTTTGGTCGGTCTGGTGGTTTCTTCTTATAGAACATTACACACACTCCTCAATTAATCCACTCCTGTCCCCTTTTGACCATAAACATTTTATTTTGTTTGCAGTGACACCAAATGAGTTCCTCTGGCAGCAAAGACTGGTTTAGATGTAGCTGTCACTTATATCCATTGTTGTCAAAAATGAGATAAACCATCAGAAGTCATTGCACTTGAAACCTTTTGGCTCTATCTAAAACGACAGACGGGGCAAAACCAGATCTGTCTGTTCAAACAAAATCACACTTTATCTGTGAACTGGTTTGCACTTTGTCAGTTATTGGAATGTGATCTGATCTGGACCATGTGTTTCTCATCAATTTGGATGCTAACTTCTCAGCCAGGTCACCCGAGTAAAAAACATTGCAGACAATGTCTTGAGTTATGACAAAGTTTGGTTTCTATAAATTAACTTCAATCTGATCGAGCACCTTGTTAAATGTCCTGATAAATCATCAAATCAGATAAGAAGGTACTACTTTTTAATGTTATTCCATAATTCCAGCTCAATGCCTTCAAAATAATAAAAACAAATTTTGAACAGTTTCACTGTTTTATGACTGAGTCCATTTGATTAACAACCAAAATTCACCAGATCTTTATCTGGTACATCTCCGCTCCGTCACGACACTGTGTCTGAGAGATTTTAATTCTAGTGAATGCAATGCAAGACTTCTATTTTTGCTAGTGATGCATCAATTTGCACAAAATCAACACTATTGGCAACATGAATGAACAGAGGCTCGGTATTGGGGTGGGGAGAGTGGGTAATCTTCAGTTACGTGACTCCAGCAGTCCTGCGCTCTGAATCTGTGCGGAAGTCTGGCAAAGTAGCCAGTGGGTGTTGACAAACAAGTTAGAACAGATCCAAATTATAACAGACCAGATACGGATTTAGAGGAAGTGAGTGCAGAGTTAGCTGGTACTCTGGCTTCAAACCCAAGCAGCAAACTCAGGTCTAAGAATATGAGACAATGCGGAAGTGCTAAAACCTGCTGTTTCTCGAGTGTTCGCTTGAGGCTGGCTCCGGAAGTAGCGGAAGTCACATACACACCAAGCCAAAAAAAGCCATTTTCAAAGCAGAAATCAACCTATTTACAGCCTGGTTCAAAAAACGTCTCCTGTCTGAGTCACTAATTTTACTATCGGCACCCACTGTAAGGAGGGTGAATTTTTTTCTAACTCGGCCGTTCAGACGATATTAAGATCGCGAGCTCCCCCAATAAGAGGCACAGCTGAAAGTCATGTGACTGACAGGCGCCCTATGGCTGTATGGGCTGTACGCAAAGCCCTTGCCACTACCAGTATGGCCGCTATAGCCGATGTGCTTCATTTTCCATTTCAGAAACAGACGGGTGACGTCTGCGAGACTACGTCCATGTTTTATAAAGTCTATGTTCAAATCTCACACTATAAAGAGGTGGCGGGGCACTGTCCATATTACACACTTCATACAAATCGAGGGGGTCCCCAAAGTTAGTAGAAGTGAATAATATATTGCTTCATCGGTTCATTATAATCAATATAAAAGTGCAAAGTTTCACTTACAGCCAAAGTCAACCACACTATACAAACACTATAAAATGTTGTAATGCTAAGAAACATTAATGCAGTATGATCATCAGTGGGAGCCATCCTCTGGGGACCATGAATTTCTGGACAAATCTTCATAGCAACCCATCCTCTTTTTGTCCAGCTCTTTCAGGCTTTACTGTTGTGATATATCAGCTGACTGACTCTGGTACCCCTGCAGCTTCACTGTGGTTAAAAGTGGGTAAAAGTCATTAGTTACAGCTATAAATGAAAGATTTTATCTTATCCTTTACCTCCAGGACATAAACAGTTTCATAACAGGAGTTCTCTCTTATTTCATGATGGAATTTTTTTTCCCTGCTGTTTTTTTAGTCTCTCGTTTTCTCTTTCTCCCAATTCTCTCCATCATGTGATCGGTTCATAACATTCATCAACATCTCTACTATTCAAATCACAACCAATTATGTGCAAACAGGAAGTTTATTGAGAGGATGTACACAGTTGCTGCATGCTTGATCCCATCACATGTTAGCAAATCATTATTATTGTCTAGACAGACACATCACTGTCCTGGATTAGTGCACTGACCCTGATTTGTGCTTGATTAGCTCAGGAGAACTTGGCACTTAAAGACTTAAGCTCAGAGGATAATATGAAGGTCATTTCCACTTTTGCTTTAAACTGGAGGGTCCTGTCATTCCTCCTAGATGAAGATCTTAAACAACATGACATCTTCATTCATAAGAAACATCCACCACAGTCTGCTTTGAGCGATGTAAAGCAGGGCTTTCATACGATCAACCGTGGAATGCGAGGAAATGAATGATTTAGGGGTGAAGGGTCAGGAAGTGTCCCAGATACACATCAACACGCAGACAAATACTTTGAAGATGCATAATTGTGGTGTGTCCAATACAGACAAAGTCCTCTTCTGTCTCCAGGATCAGATTGCATGACCAGGGCAGAGACTTAAGACCAGTGCAGAGACTTGGTTGGCTCCTTTAAGTAACCACTTCTGCCATCAGCACTTCAGTGCATTTGGTCCAGACTTGGTTCCATGTTTGTGTTGTTGGTTTGCCCGCTTGTTTTATACTATTAATGGGAAGTTTAATTAAGTGTGCCGAGCGCGTGCAGTTAAAAAGAAGTATTGATAAACAGTCACCATGACTGTCTGCCTGGGTTAATTGAATATCGACTAATCCTCCACACACTGGAATGCTTTCCATTTTTACCCAATAGCAAAGTGATATAATGCCCTGCTCAACTATTTATACAGGTCTTATCAGCAGCCTGGGGGAAAAAATCCACTCCACTCCGCTCAACTTACTAATGTCCATCAAATACCAGGTGAAAAAGAAGGCTTTAGCGCCTGTCTGAGTGAGAGTATGCAGTGTTTTTTATTTAAATAAAAAAGAAGTAAAGTATATAGCAGAAAAGTGGAAGAAAAATATTTTGAAAGGGTGTGTTTGGAGGTGTGCTATTTCATTTTAATGATGTGTTTGTTACAAGCGAGCTGTGAATAAGTCAGCAGCCATGTTTCACGGAATAAACTCCATCTGGGTGATGATGTGAGAGCAGACCGATCCATCAGAGCGTGAGGACACTTGACTCTCAGACCTCAGCAATGTGTTGGTCGAGGATCCTTCACCTCCTAACTGCCTGTTTGCACAGTGTGCAGAGTTACAGCTTTCAAATCCAGAGGAGGACAATCAGTGAGGAGAGTGACTCTTATCTGATAGAGCGAACTGACAGAGGAACTGAAAATAGTCACAGGACAACAAATGACACAGGACACACTACTGATGCCACACACAGACATTTATAAACTAAATAGTAAGTAAGAAATTCAGACTGACATTCCAACTTACTGGATGGCTTTTGTTTTAAGAAGGGGTATTGTGCTTTCTCAAAATTTAAACATGGATATGAATTAATTATGCTGGATGTTTATACTAAACATACAGATTTTCAAACCTCTACACATGTTACTGAAATCCCTGAACCTGTCTGTGACCTGCTCAAAATGGTCTGTTCTAAAACCATGAGACTTGCTAAAATGATAAGGTCATTGAAAGATTAAAAACCTCCTTCCTGGTTCATGACATTTTGAAAGAGGTGGGCCTCAAACACCAAGGTCTGCTCATAGCGCTGCCCCCTACAGGCCTCCAGAGATCCAGAGAGATCAGAGAGAAGGGGTGTTTGTGGAGTGGGGAGCCTGAAAGAGACAACAGCTAAAATCAAGGGATTCAGGCGCTGGAATAAGGTTTTTTCATAAAAACAAATAGGTAAATAAATGGAGCTGGTAATGATGTAAAGATAAATTTTTAAAACTCTTAAGTAAATGCAGTAAGAATGGGTTTCAGGTGATTTTTTAGGGTTCATTAGGATTAAAGAAAATTGCAAGATACTATAAAGCAATACCACCTGTCAATTCAGCCCATATCAGTCACTAAAACCTGTATCAATCTGACCACTAGTGAGCACCACAGAGAGAGAAAAAAAAAACTTCTAATGTGGCGTTGGTGTCTGGTGTTAGCTCCATTAGCCATGTCTGGGAATATCATTAGGCTACTCTGCCTCCTGGTATTCCCTCTGTTGCTTGGTTAGCATGGCTAGCTCGTCCATTTTATTGGAGATAGATCTTACGTTCCCAATAACATTTGATGAAAAGGTCGATGTTGTCACCTCTTAGCTCACACCTGAGTACCAGCACGTCATCCTCACCCCCTTCTCCTCACCTTGTGGGAAACCACCAGGCCTTGCACCAGTTAGCACTGACATGCTACAGACTGCTAACAGATGATTTCACATGTAAACAATGCAGTCATAGTTACATGTAGGATCTCTAGACAAACACAGGAGCAAAAATGGTAAAAAATATCACTGAAGACAAAACCAGTTTAGTGTCCACAACCAAAAAATGAACCAAACAAAGTAATGATCCACTCCAAATGCAAAAATGATGAAAAAGAGATGAAAAAATTACAAGAAACGGACAAGGAAAAGAGAGCCGCTGTAACAGGCAACCACAACAGGGCAGCGCCTAGCATAACATAAAAATGATTTAATCCAGAAGCATGGTTTCACTGTTTAAGTGGAGAATATCCTGATAGTAACTCGCAAAACATGAGCGACAAGTGAGAGGAGAAAATGTCCTTTAAGGTACAACATAACAAGTCTTTAAAGAAGTCATTTGAGATAATGAAGAAAAAAAACAGTATCCTTAACACAATGCTGGTTTGAGAAGTGTAGAGGGTTTACAAAAGTCAACCTAAAAGCTTTCTAAATAATACATTACAAGGCAATTTAACATCAAGTATTTCAGTTTTCCTAATTATCATTATTATTATATTTTCATTTTTTAAATTTTGTTTTGTTATGACTTATTAGATGCTGAAATTTATGACAGATCTCATTAACATTTGATTTCTAAGAATGTTTTATTATGAAGTTGCCATTAAATTTGTTGATGTCTCCAATACAGCCAGTTTAGAAAGCATATTCACAATTATGTGTATAATAGTACTGCTCTGTCATTTAAGTCTCAGAGAAAGCCCCAAATTTCTAAAAACCAATACTTCAAAATTTTTAGTCTACTGAGGACAGAAGCAAACAGAAAGTTTCAGAACATTTTATTTTCTAAAATAAGCCTCACGCAGCAGACTGTCTTCCATCATCAAAGAGCACAAGAGTTTTGAATCTTTACTTGCTTGCAGGTTAATTGGCACCACAGTCTGGTTTTGCTTTTGTCTGTTAACCGTCAGCGCAGCATGTGTTTGTGTGAGTACAACAGAAGAAAGGTGTTGTGTTCAAAAGGATGACAGGACAAGTGTGAGTGAGAGAGTCCTTATCAAGGTTATAAATTGGATCAAGTGTTTTTCACTGGCACTGCAGCACCACTTGTTTTCTTTCACCAGAAATCATCACAAACAAAGGCTTCAGGAAAACTGCCCTTTGTCTGTCAGATCTTAAAATCACTTTCACAATGCAATAAAGCAGCATTACTTCATCCGTACATGTGATGGTAAGGTTAATTTCTGTTTAATAAGTGACAGATAATATAAGACTGGATAACTAGAAATAGAACAGCAGTTTCTTTCACTTTACTTGCTCTGAATGTTCACACAGAACTCAGATTTATCAAATGCAAATGTCACAGCTGGAGAGAAAAAAAAATGGGGTATTTCTGTGGGTGACAGTGACGTGAGGAGAAAGCTGGTTGCCCTGAGTGGTGACACACAGGCACAGAGGGTCATTGATGGAGTGAACAGGGAATAGCAGGGAGCGGAAACTCAGCTCCTTTTCTTCATCTTTGTTCTCCGCCTCTCTCATTCTCCATCTCTCTCTTGTTCCAACAGCTTTCGAGTTCATTCCTTGGAAACTTATTTTCCATTTATGTAGAAAATCTGCCACTGAATGATTTACCTTAAACCTAGTTTACAGGCATAGGAAGTTGCAAACAGAACTGCAACTGCATCCAGCTTGATTTTTTGATGCAGACATTTTCTGTGATTCATCTGTCTGTACAGTTTTATTAAAGTAAAAAGCTCGGCACATAATGAAAGCAAGGAATCTGAAATTATATGAATTGCTTTCTGTCATTTTTTGAGCTCTTAAACGCACCTGTCTGCAGTCCAATCTGCTTTTCAATGTCATGTTGGAAATTTGATGTAGAAATGCTGATTATAATAGTTATTATAAACAAAAACAACATATTTTTCATATCAGTAATTTCCAACAGATAGGGAGCACAACACACAACATGTAGAAAGTCTCCCTTTTGATAAAATACATGGGGGACAGTTTTCAGAATTCAAAAAATTCTTTTCAGCTTCAGGAAAGTTTGATATACCCTCACTATATCCTTTCACACTTTGAGCCCTGTGCTATCAACAGGTTACTGAACAGTAGAAACCAGCAGCTCTACTCTGACTCTGCAGCATGAACTCTGAGAATAAACTCCTCTGCCTTCAGCTGGCCTATAGCTTCTGAGATAAGACCTGAAGAGAAGCACCTATTATCTGTTGTCAAACTCTGCACGTCTGTCACCAGCAGTCCTCCTGAAGTTCCACTCCAACGCCTCACAGCCTCGTCCCTCTGCCATCTCTGATAGTCTGGTCATAATAAACAGTTTGACAGCCTCTCCTCTTGAAGATAATGGTGGACAGGGCTGCGGATGAGACACAGTGCTAGAGGCCTTGATGAGTATGAAGATAAAGGCTTGTCTGCAGGACTCTGGGGAATTGAAGGGGGAGGATAAGGGGGAGGGGAGAGGGGAGTTGGGCTGAGATGAATTTCGGGACCTGAGGGACTGGAGGTATACGTCTGAAGATGGAGAATCAAACTGCAAAATATGACATTCCTCCATTGTTCTGCGCACCTTCCCTCCACAGAGACATCTCTGCTTCTTGCCTCATTTCCCCTCAACGTCTCTTCTGCTCCCTGCTGGCGGTTTTCTGTCACTGTTTAGTGTCCCAGTGGTTCCCAGAATTCATTGCATGGCCCAGGCTTATTGTGTCTGCTTAATCTACCCAAGTTGAGCAGGGATTTTTTAATGTATTCCTACCCTCTTTAGTCTTTTCATACATTTTATAAGTTGCAACCTGAAAATCAAACAGTTATATCTTTGCTTTTTCTGTTGAATTAAAGAAATTTACCTTGAGGCATCTTTTCACTTGATCTTAGCTGAACTTAACTTAAAAGCACAAAAGTTTTTCATGTTTTGAATTCAATAAAATATCCACTCCATCCACAAAATCATAAAGTGTTTAGTGATTTTCAGTCAAATACAACCAAAGTTGAGGCCCCAGTATGGCCCAACTGTTAAGTCCAACTGTATATAGAGTGAACAGCTTAGCTCCGCCATTTACCATTGTACAGTTTTGAAGCCAAAATACCCACTGTCACAGGCACCGCCACTAGCAGCTGTTGTGCAGCCAGTCTACACAGTAGAGGCTATGAGGGGCTCTTGGAGAATATGGGTGGAGCCAGGTGCCACAAAAAAAAATAAAAAATCTTTCTAGAGTCTAATCTCGTCTTGGCTCTCCCTCCCAACATATTTTACAAAAAGTGCACAACGACAGCTGTCAATCATCCTTAAACGTGACGTAAAGCCTAATTTTTAACCTCTTATATCTAATGAAAACAAAACGTTTCAGAAAAAAGAGGACTTGAAAAACAAGGCATAACATCTTCAAATCACCACAAGAATAGGATGAAAGAAACATTTCCACGAAGTGTATTAATTTTCTTAAGTGTGACCACAGCCCATCTGGAATGGCTGGGGAGCTGGATTCTTTGACCCAAACTACTGCCAGCCACCAGGGGGAGCAGTTTTTTTGGCAACCTCACTTCGAGCCGAGCAAGATGATGTCCATTTTGTTTTTACAGTCTATGGTTAAGTCGTTTGCCAAATTAGGATAACACTCAGCTGGTTGGTCCAGGTTTAAGTCCAATATGTGACTTGTTTGCTTCATGTCACTCCCCCATCTCACCATGTTTCCTTCTCTATCCACAGGCCTGTACCTTCTCAATTACAGCAAAAAAAAATTAAAAATAAACTGAAAAATAAACTAAACAAATGAATAAAAAAAAGACAAGTAAACTTTCACCTGCTGCTCTGAAGTGACAATATTAAAGAGCCTCTTGATTGGCATGACAACAGAGCATACATTAAATTCATTTTAAACACATCTGGTAGCAGTGGGATAGACATTGATTTGCCACCTTTTTCAGTTTACAGAGCTTAGACAAAAGTTTTTTAATTGCAGACTTCCACGAAAAGCAGCTGCACAAACAGGAAGTGGTGGATTTAAGTTTGACAACATGTGAAAAAGTACTACAAAGGTTTATTCTTATGCAGGGCACCATCTTTTATCTGTCTGTGTGCTGACGTAAACACACAGACATGTAGAGCAGTGTCATCCTCTCTGCAAATATAGATGAGATTTAAAAAAAAGCTGATGTAGATACATAACAAGCATGTTTATCACATCACGTCTCGCTCTCAGCCACGTTGCTGCTGCCTTTTTGAGATCCTCACCCCTGTCATCGAGCTTTGCTCTCTTCTGCAGAACGCTCTAATCCACAGTGATGAGAAGGAGAGAGGTGTCTATAGCTCACAGGAGAGATAAGAAAGATTATCACTGTCAACATAATTAGAGTGTCGTCTGAATGAATCTGAGTAACAAGGAGTCGTTCGAGTAGCAGGTGGCAGCTAAATCACAGTCCTGATAGGAGAAAGAAAAAATCTACAGGTGATAAGTATTGACCGGCTGTTGAACAGAACAAAGGAGCTGTTTGTAGGTACAAGAGGATGTCTTTCAAGGTAAACATTTTCTACAACAAAAGGAGAACCTCAACCATTGCTCACACTTCCTCCATCTATCACCTGATCTTTCCTCTCCCCAGACAGAAGAGTGATTTACAGAGAGCCACTGTGGCAGAAATCAGCCTGATGGAGTTTCCTCCTGCTGATTTATGATATATGTTTCGTTATTTATTGGCTAATCATGGCGGCTTGGCTGACGGCAGGTTAACATACACCTCCCAACAGCTGGGTAAGCCTCACACAGAGTGATGATGGTAGGGGTGAGCGCTGTCTGGCGCTTTCTGTGAATGGCAGGGAGTGTGGGAGATCTTTGATTTCATGGTTAAAAGGGAAATTACTTACGGATTAGTTAAACAGCAGTAGATGAACAAATTGATAGCTGTCAGTTGTCTTAGTTAAGAATCAATTTTCCAGTTAATTAGTCGTTAGGTGCTTTTACCAAAATATCAAAGTAATTATTGAAGAAGCCAAAACTGTGGAGTCCCAGCCAGTTCTCATTCAAAGCTTTCAAACACCAAGGCTGTGTACCTAAACAAGATGCAACAGACTTTAAACCTAATATAGAGTTTTTAACACTTTTCAGCCCCTGACCCCAAAGTAACAGTGCCGGAAACTTGTGACCCTTATTGTCCCTTAAGGTGGTTTAACATTTCTCACAGCTGCAGGCAGAGCAGGTAAAAAAAACACCAACTTCAGTGAAACACACAAAAAGTTCAACCGTGAAACAAACCTAATCTAAAAACACTAAAAGCAGAGTTCAGGTTACCTTCATGTTTAAACCATTTTACTGATAGGTCATACAATATCTAATAAGCAGACATACAGATGAATGTGTTTCTGTGAGTTTAACACTGGTTTGCAAAGTTACTTAATTTAACTGGAGTGCAGAGATAGGTCTATAGCTGAATTTCCATTACAACTGAACTGCGCAAAAGGTAAACATTGCAATAAAAATGGAAACACCACATTTTAAAAAAACCTCTTAAATTTTGATAAAAAGGTTTTACGCTCGTGAGGTGATTCTCAGAAGTTTTGATATTGAAGTTTCTCGCAAAAGTGCAACACCTTTTTCACAAAAACATGTCATGTTGTCATAACTACGCACTTCCCTCACTGCCTCGTACGTGTCCACTACCACACATACGGACTCTGGCGTTCATATTTCAACAGCTCTGTTGTAAGTTGTCTGTGTTCAGTGCAGATGTCTGTGTTTTTGGCCGTCAGTAAGTGAAGGCTTTAGGACAGCTGTGAGTGGGTCAGAGTCAGAGTGCAGTAGGAGGGAGGAGCAGAGGTCTATGTGTGTGTTGCGTTTTGTTTGTGCCTGTTTTGAGTTGGCGTGATCACAGCCAACAGTTTGACCAGTGAATAAAAACACTAATGTCCATGAATCAGCATCATCATGAGTACAGCGTCTAGACAGATACCACGTTTTACTTTACTCAAGTTGTGTGCAATTCTAGTCGTAATGGAAACATTGTGAAGAAGTGTGTGAAACACAGCTCCAAGTGGACAAAATATTCTCAGAATTGAGAAAAAAGGCAGAATTTTTTTTTTTTTTAGAATTTTGAGCTAAAATAAAATTTTGATTTTGCCTTTGTCTTAAAATCCTGACTTAAATTTTGGGGATTTTGATCTTAAAAGTCTTTCTTTAAAGTGTCAGTGTTATTTTAATTTGTTTTACTTGCCTTGCCACAGTATAAACTAATGAAAAAATAATTAATAAAAAAAAAGTGGCCCATATCCCTTTCCTTATAATAAAAGATGTCATTTTTAACAGTTGTTTGAGGAAAAACTCAGTGGAACAAAAGCGCTTTTCACACATGCACTGCAATCCTCAAAATGTCCAAATGTGTTGACCTTGACTTTAAACAGACTTCTTGCAGTCTTATACAATGAAACTCAAAATTCTGAGGCCAGTCAGTCCTGAGCTGATAAGTGTGAACAAAGCAGGTAGTAGCCTGGAACGTCTGCAAATTAACACTCACAGGTGGGGGAAGTGATGATGTCATTCATGCTCCACTGCTGAATGAGCTTTTTTTCATACAGGTCTTTAAAAGTGTCTCAGTTAGGGTAGCCTCATCATCCCTTTTAACTTATGAGTTGATCTGTTGTAGTATTGGTGTCCCGGTGTGTGAGCACGTTATAGACAGCATGCACGTGAGAGGCAGCCATACAGTACACACACACACACACACACACACACACACACACACACACACACACACACACACACACACACACACACACACACACACACACACACACACACACACACACACACAGAGCAGTGTTCCTCTCTCAAAGTCTTCCCTGTTATGTTTGTTTGCTCATGTTTTTTTGACAGAGCAGTGGAATGACTTTGTCAAGTTGAAAGTTAAGACTAGACTTAACTTAAGTAATTCTGGGTCCTTCTGCATAGTCAACCCGATTACTTGACTTTTCCAGGCCAGTGAATCAGACCCACAGAATCTCCTGCTGTGTGGGACAATGTCAAGACCTTTCTGTATATTATTGGCATTTTATCCCTGAAAGGGGCTAAAGGAAGTTTGAAATATAAACTTTGTTATCATTAGATGTTCTCCATGAAAAAAGATACAACCACCTGCATGTGAGAAACAAACACTAACTCTGCCCAGTCCAGCTGCATGAGCAACAAATGACTAGTTTATTCATCTGAATTTGATGCTAAAGAGCCTTAAAGAAGCATTAATGTTGGAAATACTGAGCGAGGAGAAGCCGTGTACGGCCTGCAGTAACAGATGCCTTACAGGTTGTACTCTGCAGTCCTCAGCAAAAACGTCCCACATTCCAGCTGAGGCCAAACATGAATTTTCTGCACCAAAGAGGACCACTCCCAGGTAAACTGCAGCACTGCAGCCAAATAACTCAGAGACAGAGTAAGAAAGAGAAAGCAGTGCAATTCTGGGGACAGATTAATCCATATCTGACGGTAGAGCTGTTTCAGTACAGTGTTTTGATAAGAAGCTTGCCCCCTTGTCGTATGTGTGTGTCATAAGACCACAACTGCAGGGTCTATTGATTGAGAGACTCATCTCACCATCATGTCTTCGTACTCTGGGGGACAGTTCCAATGAATAGTGGAGACAATAATCACTCCATCACCACTTTATCACTGTCTACATGCTGCTGCTTTGTATGCATGCCAGAACAAGGCATGAGTTTTCACATTTATTCACATCCAAGTGACATCCCCAGTCCGCGACTTTTCAAAAACGCAGGCAGGGGAAGTTAAGTGGAACATTTTTTTTTCACAAAGGGGAGTCAAAATATCTCAAAAACGATTACACAACAAAGTGGAATTCTTCCTCCTTTGTTAGAGACACAATAACAGCCATGTCACACCTTGAGAATTTAAAATAGTTCCTAAAACCCACAAGTTGCTCAGTGCTGGGAATGACTTTGTTTGCTCGAGCTACTACTACAAGATATGAAACTTGTAGAAACACTGTGAAAAATGGGCAACAAGGGAAGCGGGGAGAAAGATAAATAAGGCAGAGAAATAGAAGGGCACGGAGACAGTGTGAGGGAGACAAGGTTGGAGCCAAAAACATGTGAAGTTGCGAAGTCGTTTATTATATTTTCAACATTTATCTCTGCGAGAGAGAGCCGAGTTATCACAAGGACTAAATTGAAAGACATTCAAGCGTGCAGCAGAAAGTCAGTAAAAGAACCAGTGATGAGCAGACTGGCGTGCACACACTCTCAGTTTTAGGGCTTAGCGTATTGCTTTGCATGGAGAGCCTCCATGCACTTACAGTATACGCACTACACACACATATATATATATATATATATATATATATATATATATATATATATATATATATATATATATATACATACACACACACATCTGCACCCACACACAGATAGCTAGCATTAAAATGCAAAAGCAATTAAAGTTGAGCCACAACAGTGCTGAAGAAGTGCCAACGTGACAGTAGGTTGGAGTAGACTTTGATTACTTTAATTAGAGCAATATGGCTGACTCATCTGTGAATATAATTGAAGCAAAAGGAGGATCACTTCCCAGACTAGAAACCTGCTTCATACTGTGCCTACAGTTACAGGGTACGACTACTTTACATATACTTTAGTGCAAAGGGCAAAGCACTTATGCAAATGTGTTTAGAGAGACAAACTGTGCTGATGAGATACTTTTGTATTGTGCTTTTTATTTAATGGCTCCAGCTTGTTCTAATTGTAAATGTATGTGATTTAAAAGTGTTTAATAAGCTGGCTCCTGCAGGAGCTGGGAGCTGCATTAATCTGCATGCTAAATGAGTTTGTCTAAATCCAAAAACTTGTCTGGCTCAGGGAGTTGAGCTCTTGTAAGGGATTATAACAGGGCATTAATACTAAGATCCATGCAAAGCAAAACAATGTAATGCTCCCTCCTCTTTCTAAACATTCTGCATGTGGGTAAACTAATTAGCATGATATCGTTTTACAAACACGCTGAACAGATGAAATATGCTCCAGAGTATGAGCCTGAGCAGTTTGCTTGCAGACTTGTCCCCGTGTGTTTACTGTCACTGGCGCCTACAGCGTTTCTTGTTGTAATTTCTTTTGTGCATTCAACACAACATTATTAGAGTGCTTTTTATGTGCACTTACATTCTGGTGAACACATCCTGCTGTTATTGTGTGTTATTCTGTCAAAGAAAGAAGAGGAAAATGGAGAAAAACACACCCTTGTATGGAGCAAAGACAAAATAAAGCAGGAAGATTGAGGAGAAAATAGGTATTTGTTGATCACCGTAGCTTAAAGCTACAATCAAAGGCAGTTTGTTTACCCAGGATAACAATCACATCAGGCTGCAATTCTTCGAGGTTTAAAAAACACCTCTCATTATGCAAGGCTTTTGAAGGCTTCATGGTCACCCTGCTACTCCCTGATGAGACAACACAAGTCCAAACATAAACCCCTGATGAGGCAGAGAGGCTGGAGAGTACACTGAAGAGCTTTGATACTTTAATGCATTTTTTTACATCCTCTGTCTGCAAATGCATAAGGAACATAAATTAGTCTATCCTTGCTAGTTGCTAGGCGCCGCCCTGTTGGCTATAGCTGCCTCTTTTTCGTAATCTTTGTATTTGGAGTGGATCATTACTTTGTATGGTTCATTTGTTGGGTCATGGACACAAAACTTTTTGTGGCTTCAGTGATATTTCTACTACTTTTTATCCTGTGTTTGTCTGGAGAACCTACATGTAACCATGGCCACATTAATTACATGTGAACTCAGCTGTTAGCAGCCTGTAGCATGTCAATGCTAACTGTTGCAAGGCCTGATGATTTCCCACAAGGTGAGGAGAAGGAGGTGAGGACGACATGGTGGTTCTCAGGTGTGTGCTAAGAAGTGACGACATGGACCTGTCCTTCCATCCATCGTTATTGGGAACGTAAGATCTATCTCCAATAAGATGGACTAGCTAGCCTAGCTAATCCAGCAACAGAGGGAATACCAGAGGGCAGAGTAGCATCATGCTATTTACAGACATTGCTAACGGAGCTAACATCAGACACCAACACCATGTTGGAAGAGCTTCACTTGCTGTGAGCAGACAGGATCCAGGAGACAGAGATGGAGCATGACTGAAGAAGCTCAGTCCTGGACCCTGTTGAGATGGAGGCTGGCTGGATTGGAGAATGATGAACAAGGTGTCATCATCTATTTTCTTATGGACCTTTTTGCAATTTCTTACTTTTGTTTTCTTGATTGCTGCTGTGACTTCAATTTTGTTGTACTTGTTACAATGAAAATAAAGTTCTATTCTATTCTATTTTCTATTCTATTCTATTTTAAAATAAATGAACTTTACTTCTAATTATGAAGCATGCATCAAAGTTAATCATATTTAACATCGAAAGACTCCTCTGTTGTTCTTTACTCCTGTAAAAATCTATATTTTCTGCCACGTTTGACACATCATACCACCCATAGACCCTGACTCCTACATGTTCTGAACCAATCTGATTAGTTCTCATATCACATACAATCATCATGTACTATTGCTGCAGGAAAACTTGTGATGGAACAGAATTTTGTCTAAGAACATGTACACCTTGTAGACAAAGGTCCCCGTTTGTTTCTGGATCGCTTCCTTCTAAAAACAGTCACAGGTTGTTTGCTGTCATAATGTGTTGCAAAATCACACTCAGTACTTGGAATGATTTGAGAGATATCCACTGTTCCTTTAGAGAGCTCAGTCAATCATAAATGACCCCAAGCACAGGCTGTTTAAAAAGCACAAATTTCTTTTGTTTGGTCACAGATACTTCCCACATGCAGAGCAAATAGGCTGAAAAACTCTGTCCCCACTGCCACTTGCTTCCCAAACAGCTCAATATGTTATTTATTTGTGATACTTATCTTACTGTTACAGCCTTTTACACCAGTCGAGCATATTGTTATGCCTTTATGGCCTGTGTGATGGTTGTGTAGCACTGCTGGCTGTAGAACAAATTGCCCCACAGGATAATAATCCTGATCCTTGATCCTTGGGATGAAATATCAATCTCAATGTTGCACTGGAAGAAAAGTAAAGGGATCATCTTTAAACTCTCTTACATTCATCCTCTGTCTCTGAGGATCAGAAATGTCTGCACACAATATCACAGCATCCCTTCACAATTGAGTTATTTGGGTCTGAACTGGAGAAGACTGAACATCTTTGCTTAAAACATGTTGAAACAGTTTGTGTAGCTCACACATTTTAAGGCTACGTATGATATTTTGACAAGTTAATCAGTAAGTGGATTGGCAGAAAACAAGAACACCGAACATCATATTTCAATTTCCTGATGCCATTACTTCAACAACAACATCCATCCTTTCACGAACATCAGAAAACACTTAAAGCTCCTGTGGCGACCCCTGTGGATTTAGCAATGTGTAATAACTGTTTTTTTACAAATATTGTCATGTTGCCTTCTTAAGATTTAGACTTATAACTCATTAATAGTTTTTTACATTTTTATAACCATTAAAGAACTGCAGACAGGAGCTTTAATATCTCTAAGCCAGAGGTTCCCAAACATTACAATGCCAAGTCCCCCCAAACAGTATTTGCTTCTGGCCAGGGACCCCCTTATAAAACCAATGGACAATGTTTCAAAATATGTAAAGAAATGTCAATTTTAAGAATCGGAAATTATCAACAAACAAAAGCCAGACTCGCACAAGTACGTTGTTGCAAAAGAGACAAGGCATTTCAGAGCTCTGTTGGCCACGCTAGGATACTACTTTCTTGCATGTAGCCAGTAGTTAGGCCTCAAAGTTCTGTTAAGGTTTTTAGATAGCTTAATAACAGGTGCAAACCGACAGGTTGACATAGATCATGACATCACCATGCCGAAGTTGCAGCTGTCACACAAGGTGCGGTTAGGTACAATCAGAAACTTGAGAATCTGATGATTATGTTACTTTAAGTTTTGTACGTTCAGGAAAAATGGTTATACAAATAAAATAAAATAATAGAATTTGTAAAATGATAATAGTTATTAAGTCCTACTTTTCCCTTCCCTCCAATTTTCTGAGGCCACCTGGGGGGCCATGGCCCCCACTTTAAAAAACACTGCTCTAGGCTTCACACATATTAAGGAATCACAGCACAGATTCCTTTTTCTTGAACAAAATATTGCATAAATTCACTGTTATAACTCTATATAGCTTCCTCTGATTGATGATCCTCCTTGTTTTTATAATTGCTACATTTTTGGTCATTTCCCTTTGTTAGCATTGACAGGTACAGTCAGCATTGTGACGTAGTTGGGAGCAGGGCTTACAAGATATCAGGGGGCAGGGTGTTCAAGTGAATAAAAAGATCTTTCCCACAGCCTTCAATACGCAAAGGCACAGATTTTAAACTCTAATGCTTGTACTACAGGGGACTGCACATTTGATCCCACTCGATAACCCTAAATAATTTTTGTCACTGTGTTTTACTCTCCAGGCTGGCTATAAATATGATGAATTACATTTAAATACCTCCATAATTGTATCATCATTGACGATGTGCTACATCGTGCAGGGGTTCACACACAGAGAATCATCATTAAACTTTGTGTTTATTTCATCTGCATCCTAATTACTGAATCCAAGATTCAGTGCACTGGGAAGCAGAACAGCATAACAGCACATGTTTGGGTTTTGCAACACAGGCTTGCACTCTCGTCAGATGGCGTTCAGCCACAGTGTTCTTCTTCTCAGCTCTGCGCTTCAGTTGGGTAAATAAAACTTTCACAGGTCTAAGTTTATTTATTGCAGCTCTTTGGCATTGTGGTCAGTGCTGTGTTTTCCCCCACTGTGTGAAAATAGATGTGGCATCTTGTGGGATGTTGACTTTATCTATTGGTGTCTTTGAAAGCTATCGGAAGGCACTAAATTATTTCTCTACTCTAAATAAAGTCCCACTAAATGAATGAAAATCGTCAGGTGTAGTTTTTTATCCTATATATGTACAAAGTCAAATGCTAAGTTTTAGAAATGATCATTGGTTTCTCTCATGCACTGACATCTCCAGGAGTTAAATGTTTTTTCACAGACTGGTTCAAAAGTAAAAGAAACCAACCATCTGGAAAACCAGAAAACTGTCAAAGGCATGGAAGACATTCAGAGCAGTAGCTATCCCATCATTTCACCGACGTTTTCAAAACTATTTTGTTGCAAATCAAACACAACTTAGCACGCTGTCTTGCATGGTGAAAAGGCACAGTTTTCTGTTTTCATATGAAAGAAATTGAAACTCACTGTGTCTCATTTTTCAGGAGAGATATTTGGGATGGTTAAAAAAATCTGTTGCAATAAAAATGTTAATGTCCAGGCTAAAAAACAAATGACTGAGTAAAAGATGTGTGGTCAAACTGTCAACACTTTTTCAGAAGATCACATGAAAATTTAGGGAAACAAATGAAGTCTGGATACCGTTTATATGACACCCAGTGTTTGCTTCCTCAGAAGTCAGGAAACATTCCCATTAGATGGGGATCCTGATGTTGTCTGTAACATTTTTATCTGTCCATCCATGATAAAATGAGTTGAAATAAAATGTGACTGTGTGATTTTCCAAGCGTAACAGAAAAATAAAGCCTCACCTTGCCTCCAAAAATTACCTATTATAGCTCTTTTTAAAAGCACCTGCCTGCCACTTTATTTCAGGGTTGCAAGAGGACAAGTACCACATTAAAATATCTTCTGTGGAGTTCATTAAAATACCATCTGCTCCCCCCTCCAAAAAAATCACAAAGATTCATGACGGAGCAGAATTGCTCTCCAGGGAATTGTAAAAAAAAATTAGGTTTCAGTTATCTGGCAACAGCAGTATTAGAAGATGCATAATTATGCATGCTGATAGGCTTTCAGCTGAGATCCCTGGAAACACGTTTCTCACTTTAGCAGGCAGACTGGAGTAAGTGGAGCATCCAGTCAGAACAGAGCAGTGCTGCACCACCAACGAGCCGGCTCCACCGCCACACTCGCACAATCGTACATGAAACACCGCAGGAGAACTTAAGAGGATTCAGAGTAGGAGTTCTTTGAAGCAATCGTAATCATGCTCATGAATACCAAAGAGGATGGAACAGAACGGAGAGCACATTAAGAGCATGATTCATTACATAAGATGACAAACACAGAAATATACAACCAAGTGCCTCCATTCCTAATAACAATGTATGACAAAAAATAAATCTGTTTTTTAATATGAGCATTTGTGTTTGACATTTCTGATCTCATTTCCTGCATTTTTGCAGTAAATCTTTCCATTATTATAATTGGGGCTTTATAATGCATTAAGCATTCCCTCTGCACCCGTAGAGTGAAAAGACTCTCAGTAAAATGTGTATGAAAAAGGAAATAAGCCATACAGACCAAACCATTTCTGTACATGGATGTATGTAAACATATTTAGTTGTCCTTTTAACATGTTCAGTTTAAATGGATGTTTATGGGGATTTCTTAGCTTCTGCAGCCTGCTGCTTGAAAGTTATTTAGCTGTGTGGTGCTGTGGTTTTTATTTTTCAAATGGTCAGTTATTTAATCCTTCCTGTCTCGGGTCAAGTAAAAGATCAGCAACCAGAAGCAAAAATTCTGTGAACTCCTTGTCTTGACCATTATTATCAGTTTTGCTTGGATTTGTGAATGACAGCAACATGCGTTCATGGTCTGTATAAATGAACATTCATTTTCAAATCTGCACAAAAGCCATGCTGTGGTCAAAGAAGCTGGAGCTGAGGAACTTGGACACAGAAATGAAGAACGCTGCACATGATTGAGAAAAGGACATTTCTTAAAGTTGCAAAGCAATCTCAAGGAAAGATAAAACTTTTTAATGTTTTCATGATTTGAATTGGTATTTACAGCTGTTGAATTGTCTTATCGTTTCCCAGAACTGCAAAAAATATTAAACACATAATAGAACAACTCCCCCCGTTTCTACCTTCAAAGCTGCCTTTTCCTCCCGAACCGGCATCCCATTAATGCCACAAAAGGACTTAGGATGAAATCCTTTTCCAGCAAATTCATTCAACAAGAAATTTTCAGAAAAATACTTTAAGCTGTGAGTGAAGATAAGTGCAACAAAATTGGAAGACAGGAAACCATTCAAGGATCTAAAGGACATCCGAAAAGCCTTCAAGTAGACTTATTTGTTCGTAGAATAAAAGAAAATAGAGGGAGTACTTTGAGGAATAAAATCAAATCAAACCTGATCACAACTACCTCCGTTTTATCTCCAAGAGGGAGAACTGAGAAAACTGTAACTCTGCATCAACCACCTGGTGGCGTGCTCTCCACAGCGGAGCATTACACTTAATCACTTCATCAAGAAAGAAGAGAGCAGCCTAATGAGGCCAACAAAGCTAATCCATGAGCAGCAGGACTGAAGTCTTCTGGTCCACAGTCTGACACCCTTCCCATCCTGAGCCTGATTTACAGGCTGGGAT
Organism: Halichoeres trimaculatus; assembly: GCF_033239565.1. Lineage (NCBI taxonomy): Eukaryota > Metazoa > Chordata > Actinopteri > Labriformes > Labridae > Halichoeres > Halichoeres trimaculatus. The sequence goes on from NW_027437179.1 coordinate 28,511,100, forward strand.
TACAAGCAGATGGCATCTATGTTTGATTGCATTACTACAGATTAGTTGACCAGATTACAGGATTTTATGGCAGGGATTATCAACACAGGATGGTTATTGTGATTAGTATCAGACTAACCAGTCATGGGTCTTTCAGCGTGGAATAAAAACTGTTACCTAGAATCAAATGTTGAATATTGTGTTTGTGTAGACATGTATTTGTTCATTAAGTAAACCATTTTTCAAACAGGAAATAAAAACTTCATAAAGTATTCATTGTTTTTATATAGAGTTGAGTTAAAATTATACTTGTTTGATTTTAATGACTTAAAGCTCCTGCAATGAAGTTGAATGGTGCATTTTGGCGCCCCCTTTGGTGAAGTAAAATCTCATCCTGCTGCCTTTTTTTATTATTTAAATTTCAGGCTTTTTATGCCCTTTAATCAGAGACAATAGGTCAGTAGATGGAGAATAGGAAACAGGGCAAGAGTGGGGAGTGGCGGGAAAAGTGCCAGAAGCTGGACTCAGATCTGGGACACCCGCAGAAGAGCTGGCCTCATGGGGCACCCAACCTAGACCACTAGGCCCCATCCTCCTGCCTTCTAAAAATAGATCGCTTATTGTGATATTTTTCCCTGGCATATGTAAACACAGGCCATTTCCTAGATGTCCCATTCCCCACCTTCTTTAAAAACCCACACCTGGCAGAGGTAACAAGCGTTCAAAAATCACTCTAGGCGCTGCCCAAGTAGCTGCCTGTTGCAGCAGCTCTCTCGTCTTTGTCCGTTTCTTGTAATTTTTTTTCGTCATTTTTTCGTAATCTTTGTATTTGGAGTGGATCATCACTTTGTATGGTTCATTGTTGGTCACGGACACCAAACTTTTTGTAGCTTTGGCCATATTTTTTACTACTTTTCTCCTGTGTTTGTCTGGAGATTCTACATGTAACCATAGCTGCATTGTTTACATGCGAAATTAGCTGTTAGCAGCCTGTAGCATGTCAATGCTAACTAGTGTAAGGCTTGATAATTTTCCTCGAGCTGAGAAGGAGGAGGTGAGGACGACGTGCTGGTTCTCGGATATGAGCTAGGAGGTGACAATGTGGGTCTGTCCTTCCATCCATCGTTGTTGGGAACGTGGGATCTAGCTCCGGTGGGATGGACAAGCTAGCCGTGCTAAGCCAGCGGCATCCTGCTGTTCACGTACGTGGCTGACGGAGCTGACATCGGACGCCGGCGCCACATTGGAGGAGCTTCGCCTGCTGTGGGCAGACAGGATCCAGGAGACAGAGACTGGACAGACTGCTGGGGAGGCTCAGTCCTGGACCCTGTGGAGGTGGAGACTGGCTGGGCTGGAGAGTGGTGGACGAGTGGTGGACAGGATGTCGTCATCTAATTTCTTGTGGACCTTTTTGCACTTTCTATACTCTTTCTTACTTTTGTTTTCTTGAATGCTGCGGTGACTCCTGAATATCCCCTCGGGGATAAATAAAGTATTTTCTATTTCTATTTCTATTTCTAGAAAGATTAAATCTTGAAGCTCTTCTGTCTTTTCTGTCACAGAGGCATCAGAATTACTATCGGGCTATTTCACAACCATCAAAAAACTCCTCACAGAAGGTTCAATCTTACAGTGCTAAAAAAGTTATTTATTTCTATTCTAGGCTATGAGGCTAACATGCTAAATATGATTTGTGTAGACCTAAAAGTATTCACTTGTAATGGATTCAGTTTTAAAAACACAGTGCCTTTTTTGAAAACTGCTCTATATTATGGATTGTGTTGAAATTTTTAAATTCTTTCACAATTCAGATTTGAACATCTGATTTTGTTTTAAATTTTTACAAAGCAAAGACTGTAATCAGTTAAAGACAAAAACTTGAACACTTAAGTGGATGACAGCTGCAAAGTCTGCTTACTGCATGAAGCAGCATCATATCTGGAGGATAGATGAGGAAAATACTCAGAGTAGAGAAGAACCTAAGGCCCAACAGGGCTCCAAAAACAGACCAATTACTAGGGGCAAAGTCAGAGTGCAGTGGTCAAACTGAAAAAAATAAAATAAAAAATAAATAACTGAAGTGTTGTGTGTGTGTGTGTGTGTGTGTGTGTGTGTGTGTGTGTGTGTGTGTGTGTGTGTGTGTGTGTGTGTGTGTGTGTGTGTGTTGGTTCCCAAAAACAGAGAAGAAGTGGTGTGAGGCAGCTCTGGGCCAGATGCCCTCCTGGCCTGGCTTCTCAGAGCGATTGCTTCTGGCAGGGAATCAGATGGAAGGCAGAGTCATTTATATTTCCTGCACCACCCTACAAGCTGTGGAGGCAGGGAACATTTAAATCCCAGCTTAGGTCAACAGGAACCTCAATGGCTTTGATAACAAGTATCCCATCTTTGATTCCTCACTCTTCTCCTCTCTGCAAGATTCTGCCTTTGATGGAGGGCTGCGCACGAGGGCTTTAAAGTAAACACAGCATGGAGGAAGACAGAGGGCGACTGTTCTGGAGGCTGGGCTGACAGGTGGAAAAAGTGGAGATGAGTGGCACAAAAGGCAAAGAAAGTGTTGTTCCATGTCATATCGATGTCCCTGATCATGTCTGCTGTGGACACAGATGATGATGATGCGTCTTATGAATTATTCATCTTCTAGTTCTGTGGAGGTGCCACAATTATCATCTGTCCACAAGTTTTTTTTTCTTTCAAATGAGCAAGAGCTATGGACTGAAAACAAAGATAGTAATGTCCAAAAAATTGTAAGAAAAAAATTCATTCCAGTGATTTGTTACACTTTGACCCATTTCCCGTCAGTAAACAAAGAGGAAGTTGGCTTCACATTTGTGAATGTGTAGTATCGTTAAACCTTTCCAGCAGTCTGTGGTCAATACATAAAAAGTTGCAGGTGGCCTCACATGTCTGCAGTTAAAATCTCTTCAGGAACTCTAAGCTTTTTGTGTTTTCCAGACATAGTCACCAAAGAACTTTAAGCTGCCTCTGAGCCAGGTATCAGACTCCAGCAAGACCAAGACAATGCCAGACTTTTATCCACATCATCCAGTCACAAAAACTCAGAAACCAAGAAGCTGCAGAAAGTATAAGTCTGCCTGTCACTCAAAAGGAGATTGACAGGGAGAGCAGCTTTTTCATATCACCTAACCTCCCCCTGAAATTGAGGTGAACACCTTTGATCTGCAGAGACATGTGTGTAGTGATCCAGATCAGCTTTGTGACAGTGCTCATGGTTGTCATAGAAACATGGGCGCCAGGAACAAGCCAGACTTAAACATCCTGAACCACGTCAACAGATGGTTTCCTCAGCCCGGAGGATGATGAAGTCTCACAATCTGGCATGCATCATTTCATCAGACGGAGGCCATATTGTCATCTTAAAAATATCCACAGTGAAAGTTTGATTTGCTGACGAAGACAAGAATGCTTTCACTTTGAAAAAGTCGCATTTATTTGACTGGTTAAGAGATTTATGTTTGCGCCTGTCTCGTGGCGTTCAGAAAACAATCTCATCCATCAAACCACAATATGAAATACAAATCTGTGCCGTGGTTTTCAGGTTTGACTGAGCTAAAGATGTGAAGGACGGGTTTTAAACTCTGCAGTCAGCTCCTGTCTGGTCATTTTTATGTGCACTAATTAATCTTCTCTGCTCCCCTGGTGTTTTTGAGTGGGCAGAAATGTGGAAACTGGTGAGAGATGACTACCATTGTTAGAAAAAAAAGAAGCAACCCTAGCTCTTTGAAGTTCGTCCCACTTCGGCTCATACTGCAACACAAAGGATGTAACACTGATGGAGATGCAAAGGACGAAGGATGAACTAATTTCCATTCAATGGATTTAAAAAAATATATATCAAAATGAGGCTTGAGATGAAAGATGTGGTTCTCTTAAACCTATTGGAGTGATAAAGGTTCCTATAGACTTAAAGATAGTTCTACAGCAAAGCCAGCTGTATCAGAGAGCTCATCATGATAACCCGCCTCTCCAGCAGGCAGACTCTCAAAATGGTCCTGTGGAAATTACAAGAATCACGGACTGATTTAGAATAAGGCTACATTTCATTTCTTCCAACGTGCTCCTTTGAGTTTTTCACCTTGACTACATCTTATTCTGTCATTTCTACTTTTCAAGTATACTTTCAAGTTAATTTTGTTCAGCTCTGATCTGATCCATTTCTCAGTAATGACTGCAGGATAATCCAAACCTCAATGGATCATTAATCCAGTCTCCCATCTATTTTACACATGGGCTCAGACTCATATTCCTCCTTTAATTCTATTGTACTCAATAATGAATTAAGGTAGAACTGCCAGTTTTATAATTTCAACTACAAAACTGAAAGCTTTCTTTTATGCTATAATCAGCCATGATCTCTCTCTGGATGCTTTTCACTTGGTTTTCTTCTCTTGAGCCGCTCTGCCCTCGTCTGAACCCACAAGCTCCATGTTAAGAAAATGTCTATTTGAAAGAGCAAAGCTTTGAGAAAGTAAACAAGGACTGAATGTCAGTCAAAAGCCCACTGCTGTGAGTACAACATAATCAGCATGAATGCAGTTTATGATTAAATGTTTAGCTCAGTTGGTAAAGCAATGGCCTTTATACAACGGCTGGATCCTCCACATGCTGGTTAAACTCTGATCTGTGACCACTTTGTACATGTTGTCTCTTACATTTACAGTCTCTCTTCAACTGTTCAATTCAATTCAGCAGTGTTGTTGTAATGAAGTCCATAACTTGCACTCAAGTACAACTCGAGCCCAGACTTCTAGGACTGATGTCTTGACTTGGACTTGAGCTCTTATGACTCAGACTTGAACTCTGACGCAAACATTGCCTGCATTAGCACTCAGGGGATAGAGAGGGGGACTCAAACTCATCTTTTGCTGAAGAAAGTTTTATGTTTTTACAAGTTTTTGTAGTAAAAGGCCAAAATATTGTCATTATTCAGTTATAAGTAAGAGCTGACGCGAGGGCTCACCTGTATGAGTGTTCACCGTATCTTGTTCAGCATGAGCTGCTGCTAGGATGCAGCTAAGAAGTGCAGCAAATGGTGCATTTTGTTTTCAAACATCAGTAGTTAATATGCTGGGAAAGAGTAACATCTATCAAGGATGTAACCAGAAAAGTTAATAGGAGGCTAACATTAACCTGCTTGGATTACCAGTTATGTTACTGTTAGCAAAATAAACTTAAAGATGTTATGAGAAGGATATGTCTTAATTGCACTCCCTGGCCACCTTGCTGCCTGGAGTCTTCGCACACTGTCATAAATTACTTTTAGTGAGGAGTGTATTTCTTTTGGAACTAAATGGAGACAACTTTTTACTGGACACAACGCCTGGAGGTAAGGGACTTATCAGTACAGTTACACAGTACTAGGGTTTCAAACGTGACCTCAAGCCGGAAATATGTTACCAACATCGGCAGCCCGGTGCTCAGACGTAGTTGTAGGCCAACGTGACAACAAGTTAACACTGTCAGTTTTGTAGTCGTTTACATTTAGACGTGCCATAAATCAATCCAGTCCTTGTCGACCCGAAGTGGAAACTAAGAAGTAGCAATCTAAAATAACCTATAACCAGCAATATTGGCGCTGATAATCTCATTTAAAAGTGTGGATTATGATCAGGCATATATCTAGAAGGAAGCCTTTTCAAGATCACTTTCAAACTCCCCACAGCCCCTTTAACATGAGTAGAACTGATTATTTAACCATAATAGAAAAGTTTATTTCAACAGTTTGATGAAATGGCAAACCCCGGTGTTAAAAAAGAGCCTATTCAGGAGTATTACAAAAAGTCAAGTCAAGTCCAAGTTGAAGTTTATTTATAGAGCACGTTTAAAAACAACCTCAGTTGACCAGAGTGATTTACAGGGGTACAAAACAATCTCTAATACGCTTTATATTAAGGCGCCAAATATTAAATATGCATAAAAACAGAAATAAAATGAGGATAAAAACAATAAAAGTAGAGTAAAAGATAGGAAAGGGAATAAAATGTAAGGGATAAAAGATACAAAGATAAAAAAGATAAAAAGAGATAAAAAACCAAGATTACTCATTTAGTTGGGATTGAATGCTAAAGAATAGAGATGGGTTTTCAGAAGTGTTTTAAAGTGCTCAGTTGACTGTGCAGCTCTAACCTGGATAGGTAGGCTGTTCCACAGCCACAAAGTATGCAGTTGAAATATGCAGAGTGTCCAGTGGAGTCGGGCCTCCGAAACCCAATAAACCATGTTGGAGACCACATCAAAATGCTCCTCTTGACAGACATAATAAATCTATTTTCAAAAATGGTGCTGGATAAGTGATTACTTTGTTTATTGCATACACTGTAGGGAGAGAGATTACATTTTTTGTTCCACATCTGTTGAGGCAATGTACAATGGTTTACACCTGGCCCACGGTGTACCTACCACTCACTCTCCCCTGCAGCTGTTGAAATCTCTAACTCAGATAAAGTGTCTCCGTATGGGCTGAGGTTTCCAGATTCTGTTCTGTTTGTACAGATCAGCCTGTACAGATTAATATTTGTTCTGAGCTGATCCATCTCAGAGGTTAAAAAGAGAAATCTGCCTCTGAGGAAAAACAGTTATTTGTTGTATTTTTTAAGAGCTATGGTGACTGGTGTCTCCTCTGTCAGGCTGTCATCAGGTCACTATTGCAGCCCTGCTGCTTCCGCGACAAAAGTAGCTAATGCAGTGCAACGTTCCACTACATCAATTCACAGCTTCCACACCCACTGAAATGCTTTTGATTAGTCACCCCAGCACGGCAACGGGGACATAAATAATTCATCTGTGCAAGTGACAAATGAGGCAATCAATTCTGGGACAGCATTCAAAGAGAAAGTATTCAAATCCCCTCTAAATTAATTTTGCGCCTTTTACTGGCTGTGGAGTTGAAATTTTTATGCTGAATTAATCAGATGATGTTTATTCCCTGGCTTCCTCAAATTCAAACATTTTGTGGTCAGAAGATTTTTTTAAGGATGTAAATAATAAACACATCAAGATTTTTCATTTGACTGTTAGCCTCTGAGAGCTCTTTATGCCTGATGAGCATAAAGTCTCACTACAACACAGGCAGCTTGAAATACTGAACATCAGAACACTGCTGTTGAGTCTGAGTCTCTTCGTCTAAACCGCACAGAGAATAGCAAGTATTTCAAGAACAGTGAACCAAATATTAAAACAGTGCTGTAAAAGGAGAGCTGGATGAATTTCATATTCTGTCTGAAAGTGGAAACTGCTCTCCATGAATGCAAAACCCTCTGCCTGCGAGAGCTCCTCTATGTGCAAAGAGATCACACTTGACTTTGACCTCAGAGACTCAGAGAACAAAGAATCTGATGCATAATCTGCCCACAATTATTTTGTCTGTGTATTGATGCCTGAATAATGATCAAGAGCCGGAACGCTCGCTCCTGCTGCTCAGATAAAGTGAATTAACAACAAAGATAAGGGTCAGAGTGTTGATTCTGAGTCTAGCATCAAATCAAGTTATTAAATCTCATTTATTTTAACCAAATAGAGCCTAATTTAGTTTCACATTCAAAATGTGCCAGCAACAAGGGTCATAAATCATAGGATCACCATGTCTCTTTTCGGGTTTGATGCATCATGTCTTTTAAATTTAAAACAATCTTTGCTCAATAAACCCAAACATTAAGTCATTGGTTTGCAATAATGGAAAAAAGGCCAACACTCCTTTTCCCTGCATTGTTTACAGTCCATTTGAGAAGTAACTAGGTAAAACAAACTGGTTTGTTGTGCTATCTGTCTGTACAGATAGTGCAAAGAAAAATCTGTCGGTGTGAAATTGGATTTTGTTATCGCAAGTGGCCTAGCATCTGTTTGTAGCCCAGCAAGTATGATCCACCAGTGTTTTGTTTTAAAGGGCTTTGGCTGCAGGGGTTCGTCCAGACTAGACTCAAGTGGACGTGTAGTGACTGTAGTGGCCCAACAGGGTCACCTACAAACTTAATTTCAGGAAAAAGTTGGGTGCTGCGTATAATCTTCACAAAAACAGCTATGACAGTTTGAAGATAATTTAAAACTGAGTATTAGTTTAAAAAAGATAACAAATCAAACGTTGGAGCTGACATTTATTGTTCAGTGAAAATGTATCCTCATTTTAGATCTGATGATGGCAACATGCTTCAAAACAGAATGGACAGGGCATGTCCCAATCATAGATTGTACAATATATGGAGTGTTGTGCAGTGACATCACCCATTTGTTTTTGATACAAAGTTATAAAGCCTATCATCAACAGTGGCCATAAAGATGTTTTTTGTGCATAACATATCTATACCATGTCCTGCATGATCTGCTTTTTGGAAATTGATGCTTCACAGCTACAACACATGGTAAAAATAAGATCCCTGTGTTTCTGAAGCAGAGGGCTCTAATTTGCCGGAGCACAAGAAAGCTGATCTTGTGTGAGTTGACACATTGACTTGAATGGAAACCTATCAGATCTGGTGCCATTAAGGAGCAAAGCGGGACCTGAGACACATCTGGTGTCTTTAAGCTACAAGATAAAGAGGCCAGCATTTAGTCTAAGATCTTGCTCTGTTTTTCCATATCAGAGAAGGTTGGGCTCAGTTGCTCCCCAAAGCTGCTTACAAATCTCCAAGAAATGATATTAAAAACTGACTGTCAAGACCAACATGAGATGGAAACTTACATTTTTGCCTTAGTTTTAGCAGGCAGAAGTGGAACCAATAGCAGTCCTTCCACAGATTGACACAAACACGGCAAAAATACACCAGATGCCTCTCAGGTCCAGATATGTTTCCATTCATGTCAATCCGCCAACATACTGGATCTGCTCTGACCTTGCTCTGGCTGCGGCAGGTCGCAGAATATACCCAACAATCCTATTCATGCTGGAGTTGTGACATGTAGGGATGTCAGCCCCGATCCAATCACGTGATCGGATTCGGGGCTAATCGCGTCATTTTTTAATGATCGGAGATTGATGGAGAGGGAATTGGAAAAAGCTTGGGGCCTTAGTTTTTGTTTTTAATTAAAATGTGTGTAATAGCACATCATCGGTCATTTTAGTATAGAACTTTATTTGTCATTGTAACAAGTACAACGAAACTGCAAACAAGAAATTGCAACCTTATTGTCACACACATACAAGGTAATCTTGCGGTGCACCACTGAGAAGCTTTTTTTTTTTTTGTTGATCCAGTGCTGCACTAAGTGGAAGAAAAAAAAAGCTATATCCATGTTGGATAGAATGATACCTTTGTTTAAATAAAATAAAAAAAAACTTAAAGGACAACTTGTAGGAGTTTTTTTCTTTTCTTGTTTTCTTTTCTTTTTACTTAATGCATTGCTGAAAGATCGGATTGGGAAATATTGGGATCAGCAGATACTCCAAATAAAAAAATCGGAATCAGATTGGGAGCAAAAAATCGTGATCGGGACATCCCTGGTGACATGCCAGTTCAACCCCACAGAGCAGATCCAGTGGGACAGGAAGTCATGTATGGAAACCATCTAAAATTGCCAGATGACTTTCAAAATAAACCAAACCACGTGAAAACAAGATCTTGTATTAGTTGACTAACACAACAAACAGACATAAATGGGAAGTGTGGGAACTCCTCGGTCCTGCAGCTCCAGCTGTCTGGTGTTCATCCAACAAGCAACTGAGCAGAATCAGAATCAGAATCAGAATACTTTATTGATCCTCAAGGGGAAATTTCATTTCAGCTACATCCCTTTCAAGACATATAAAAAAACAAACATGGGGAAACACAGAAATGGGATGAACCCAGGGCTGGACTGGAGACACATCTGGTGTATTCCCAACACCAGTGTGATCAAGGAATGTGTTATCACTGATGTTTTCCACCTTGTTTGCTATCCAAAGACTCTTTCTCATATTAGGAATGCATGATATATCGGTATCAATATCGGTATCGGCCGATATTAGTCATTTTTTTAGATATCCGTATCAGCCGATATGTAAAAGTGGGCTGATATTTACTCATTAGCTGCCAGCCATTTTCAGAGCTTCTCTAATGATCTTTCAAGACCCAAACAATATTGTTTCCTATCACTATGTAAAAACACCAAAAATACCTTAGAAGAGCGGACCCTCTTCTTTTGTGTCTCTCTTTCTGCTTTGAACCAAAAAACAGACAAAACATACTTTTTTTGATCACGTTCATCACAGGCGCTCCATCCTTTGATCTTCTCCATGATCTCCTTCATTTTTCGTCACGACTGCACCGCTCTTTCGCTATGGACTACCTAGACACATCATCTGTGTCAAGATTGTTTTTTGTATTTTTTTTTACCAGTATTGATATTGGTAAATATCAGTTATCGGTCATGACAGCAATATCAATATTGGATATCAGTTTGACCAAAATGTCCATATCGGTGCACCCCTATCTCACATACAATCAAAGCCCATCAAATGCTCAAGCCACAACAACTCAGACTAAGAGCAGAAAAACAGACTACAGATTCCATCAACATTTACAAATGTGTGTACAGAAATTACATCAAAGTTAGTGTTGAGTCAAAATCTAAACTGAAGCTTCATCCTGGCATAAACAATCGTGTTATGGAATACTAAACTCAAACATCCTGCATCCTTGTCCCATCCAATCATCTCTGCAATATCAAATCCTAATTGATTCCTGACTAACCTATGCCTTCACACCCCTCAAGGAACCAACAATTCAAAAACTTTGAACACCAGCAACAGAAAACTCAATCTACAGCAGCTTTCAGAACCAAACTCCACACAGGATCTCACTTTTTTGGACAGATAATCCCTTTAGAATAGTCCATAGCCTCAGAGTAAACAAACAGATCACCACAGCAACTGTCAGTCTCATGTCAGTATCCCCAGCTGCTTTGTTTGGTCCTCCTGACAGTTCAGAGCTGCGAGCCCCCAGCTGACACAGGCCTCCACCTGACACCCCTTCAAAGCTTAAAAAAAAAAAAACACTGCAGAACATGTGTGTATCGCCTGACAAAAACAAGGCCAACAGGCTGAGAAATCTGACATGTTGATTGGTGTCTGAGCGCTTCACTTAACACTGAACCACTGGCCAACTTTTTTTTTCACCAGTCCAACTTCTTGGGGAGATAATCATCGCTCCAACTGCTACAGAGGTTCCTGCTCATCCATCACCTCCCGATGTGATATGCCTTAAAAAAAACTGACTGCAGGCTACCAATCCTTCACTCCAGCTTGCATACAGCTAAGTTGAGGTGAAAGCAGCGGCCTTTTGCTGAATTACCTTCCCTTTAATCAATGACACCATGTCGGAGAAAATATCTCCAGGAGAATGGTAGAGAGACTCTGTATCCATCATGCAGGACTGCGATGGTGCTAATGGATGACCCTCATGCATCACTCTGTCAACATTCATCAGGCATTCATCAAAATGAAGAAGGATTGTAACTAAAAGGACGAATGGAAGTAACACATTGTAGATGAATTATTTCTGCTTCTGAAGCAGCTTTGGTGTGTTTTTAAAGAAAAACACGCAAAAAACAGGTTATTCACCAACAGGACATAAAGAGACTATATCTATGAGTTACTTTAAATAAACAGAAGCTAGGATCAGTGGGCAGAAACAAGCTGAATCCCAAGGATTAACTACCAGGTAATTTAAGCCAGTGAAACCATCACTTTTTCAAACCATCCTTGTGTTTGCCAACGTTTTCACAGACTTGGACAGGTTGAGCTGTGGGCAGAAGCCAATGTTTTATCTCGGTTCAGGCAATCAACAGATTGTGGATTCAAGCTTGGGCAGAAGTCAAAAAAGGCTCCCACATCTCTGCTCTCCACACTTAGTTAACAAGTTGTGAAATATATGGATGTACATTCAAAAGTTTGCAGGTATGACAGAGTTAGAGAGAAAATCAATCATCAGAAGCAGAGGTAAACACTTAAAAGAAGACAGGCAGGTTGAAAAGGGAGACTGGACTCCAACTTGCAGAGAAATAGAAGGTCAAAAGATCACTCTCAAGTCTTGAGGAAACCTTCATCATCACAAAGTTTTCATGGTTTTAGATCATTTGGCCTTGATTTACTCAAATTTTACCACCCATGCTTAATTATTTTTAAATCAGTAACATTAGGTAATTACATTTTGCGCTGGTTGTAAAGTCTTAAGTCTTAGATCATTAAATCATGAATCTTGTGAAGTTGCACTGAGGGGCCGTTTACACGACAGCAGTTTTAGGGTAAAACGCAAAAGTTTTGTTGCGTTTCAGCCTCGAGTTTACGCGGAAATGGCATTTCAGCCGACCTAAAAGGCAAACTTTTGAAAAGGGCCTCCAGAGTTTATTTTTAAAATGCTCCCAACACCGTTGCCGTGTAAACAGAAAGCCGGCGTTTTCAGTGGAAACGCTGACGTCACACTCTGCCTCGCGCGCTCGCATACAACAGGACAACAGTACCGTTGATACGATCGCCGTGAACTACCGTGTTGTGCTTGTGCTGCTCAATCTGCAGTATCTGCTGACTGTCTTTCAACAACATGTGCATCTTTTGCTCCATTTTTTAACTTAGTATTCCCCAATACACCAGATGACCGGCTCAACTCTACTTCAGTGTAGATCTCCCAAAAGCGGCTTCTGGACAAGACAGTTATAGCACCATATACAGGCCTGGCATGCTTACTATAGAGTTTTCAGTCCATCAGCGTTTCTGTGTTAAAGCAGATTTTTTTCCACTGCATTTTCACAGCGTTTTAGCGTTTTCAGATGAAACGTTGTCGTGTAAACGGGGCATCAATCTCCTACCCTCCTTCCCAGCTCTCTGTTCTACAAAGGCACCCCATAACCACATCAAAAACATGACACTGGGCTCTCTATTTAACTCTTAGACGAGCATCCCACAACTTTCTCTGGAAACACATTAAACACAGACGTTGGCTGCTGAACCACCCGTTGCAGATGATGCATTGACTGGACCTTGCAAATCTCAAACACAAAATAACTTTAGCAACATACTGGCCCTATCCGATACCAGTGTAATTAATTTGACGTTCTCTGTTCCTCATTATGAGGATGAGACTGAGAACTATGTTTTAGAAACTTTAGGCTTTTCTAAAAAGGAAAGGATGTAAACCTCAGCAGCGGATTAATAAGGAATTAAACTTTCACATATTGCCATCAGTTATTGATGAAACACACAGCTTCACCCAGTGGTGAGTGGTTGTGCTATAGCTCAAGCACAAGCACATCATATGCCCCAATTTCAGGGATATGTTAAAATGAAATACTAAAAACATGTGAAACAGCCGAATGTGGTATCCACAAGCAAGGATGAAGACATTAATTCATGTTTAAACATGCAGATCCTAACCCCCACCCCAGAAAAACAGTTCGTAATGACAGAATAATGCAGCTTTGCATGTCATGAAAGGTGTCTTGTTTAAAAGAATGATTTCCTAATTCAAGCAGACCTAACTTGTGTAAAACAAAAGGGAGTTTTTAACAAGTGATTTGTGATAAAGATCTTGAATGGAGGGCAAAATCATATACTTGACTTGTATTTATTTCAGTTTCCACAGTATTTCACTCTTTATCTGTGATTTATGAGTTCTGTAGCAGACGATCTCAAGACTATATTTTCAAGTTTCTTTTGGGTTGTTACTTTTTTCCTCCAGACTTGCTTAGTTTGTCTTCTGAAAAGGAGCACACAGTGCTCTGGTTCTGGCTCCTATGAATTTACAGTCTTGTAAGCTCATATGTGCTGGGAGTAGCTGAATTCATGACATGCCAAAATCCGAGCAACTGACTTCCTTCTGCTCAGTGTGCAAATGAAGCAGTCAGTCACTCATGATGTTCCAAACACTAAAGTATTGTTGTTAAACTTAGTGACTTGTATCTAAAATGCATTATTAATCATCAGTCATCAGTTATTATCAGTCCCTGTTGTCCCTCATACACTGAGGGACGTTTTATTCAGAAGAGAAAGTCTGTACCTGGGCATCCACGAGCAGGTGCCTCATCAGGTTCATGGACTTCCTCAACGTGTCCCTCTCCCCAGGGATGAAGGCCACATCCTCGTCAGTCAGGCTACAAGGTCTGGTAACCATGAACTGAGCGATCTGGTCATTTAGATTGTTGAGGGACTGGACCGCTGTAAAAAAGAAAAAAAAAAAAGAAAGAAAATCTTCAGAAAAAGAAAAGTCATTACAGCTGATGTGAGCTTTTCATTAGTGCCACTTTGGCCGCACAGCTCTAAACTTTGTTTCCTCTCTCCACAGGGATTTTCCGGATCAGACTTGTGTGATATTTTCATCTACGGCCTCAGTGGAGCAGTTTCTATTATTCTCCTCCAGATTAATCCCCTTTATGGACAAGTGGGGCATCATTAGGCTAAATACATTACCAAGACACAGAAAAACAAATTCATACCCAATTTCTAACAATTTAATCCATTTACTTAATGGTAATGGCTTCACAGTAAGATTGATTTTTTAAGTCAAGCCCTGTGTCAACATAAAATTATGATCATTGATGTCTGAGCAACATATGTAGTTGATTAGGGCTGCCACGATTAGTCGACGTAATCGACTACGTCGACGATAAAAATTCATCGACGCAAATTTTAATAGTCGACGCGTCGTATTATTGTTTTCATCGTCGTTGTCACTTAGTGAAACCAAATACCAGGGGGTAATACTCATTTGTAACGTCAGCTCACAGCATGAGGTGCTGTGTTATTGGATACTTTTATGGGAAAAGATCACTAAGTTCATACGTGAGGAATATTGATGAGGAAAAATCTCCACTCCCAGAGAGCGCTGTGCGCTGACGGAGGCTCTGCATCTCCGGCTTGGACAGCCTGACAGCTCCCGGAGTTTAGCGTCTGATAACGTGATTTAGAGAGTCTCCTTCACTCTCTGTTACAGACAGATTTTCAGGATCTGAGTCACAAACTAGTGTCAAAACTCCCCTAACTTTTGAAAAGAGAGGACATTTATCCGATGGATCTCTCACTCGCAAGCTCACACTGCACCGGTAACACTCAGCGGGGAGGAGGAGGGGCGGAGTGCGCATGAGCGAAATAGCGCATGTAGAGAAACGAAACTAAACGCGTTGTCATGGAGAGCTGGGAGAGAGTCACCCCTAAATTCCACCGCAAGCGCAGCGGAGCGCCGTGGTCTTGCTCCGATTGTCAAACCTCACTGGAAGCAGCGCGCTGCGCAGCGCTGCTCCGCTCAATCTGGAGGGGGAGGGCTGGTCCTCGGAGAGTCACAGGCTCTCGTATGAATAGCGATATCACACGATCACCATCCACTCCCATAACTTTTGATATGTCAGTCCACACCTTGTCCTTTCTGCCTGTATCCTTATGAAAGGATATTTGGGATCATACAGAATTTTGAACTTATCCACTTCCAAGATCAGCTTCTCTTCATCCATGCCTTTGTTTTGCGTCTAGGACCCTCCGATCGACTGTTTACCTAATGCACGTGCCTTCAGATGTGGCATATGCTATAACATATAGGGGAAAGTTACGTTTGAGAGTCCGTGCATTGTGTTTTATTTGGAATCTTTCGGGTATTTTACGCAGTGACTTCCTGTCTAGTGCTTTCTTATCGACAGTGAATTTACGAGGTTTGGAAGCGGCCGCGCAGAAAATAGACATGAAGCCTATTCCTCGCGCCAGGGCGCGGGCAGTGGAATTTGCCTGATAGATTACAATGGAAGCGAAACTGCTCCGCAGTACATTTCAAGTGCGCTGCGCTGCGCGGCGCTTGCGGTGGAATTTAGAGGTCAGACGGGATCATACAGAGAGCAAAGCCCCAATAAACAAATGAACATTAAAAAACAAGCACAAAGTCACTAATAAGCGGTCTGTCCAACACTGCGTACAACTTCATTTCCCTGTTACCTGCTTCATTCATTTTGAGATTTTTTTTGTATAGTGCCTACTTATACTTTTTTATGTCATCATGAATGAAATAAAGATAAACAAACAAACATTACACAAGGCTGACCAATCAGAGGCGAGAACCTAAGTCTGGGTAAATGCAGTGAAAATGCAACACAGGTTGAATTATAAAGGTCTGCACATTTTAAAGGCCAAATTAGGTTGAAACATGAAATAATCGTGATTAATCGACTAATCGAAAAAATAATCAATAGATTAGTCGACTATAAAAATAATCGTTTGTGGCAGCCCTATAGTTGATATAAACTTTTTTTCATAAAACAAGGCTGAAGCAGGCTCATCTCTGCAACACAGCCTGTTTCATACATAATGAGCATTAATTTTGAAACAACATGAACCTAATCATTTTCTAAAAGACTGACTGTGTGTCCTACACCTAGGTATTGTTGAGAACAAGAAAAAAATTCAAATTAGAAGCTGTATGTAGATGGTGACTTTCACCAAACATAGAGAAACTGACTCAGTTTGCTCCGACCTGCTTTAAGGTTAAAATTTCAGAAGTTCTGTGGCATGTGTAAGCGGAGAAAATCTAAAGTTGAAACTATTTAAACTGATTTGTCTATCCCAGATAGCCTCTTTTCACTGATGCCCGATGTGGTCTGTCCTCCTGGGGGTCTTTGTTGCTGCTCTCCCTGCCATAGCTTTTCATCTATGTACATGAAAGAAAGGGGAGCAGAACAGCACCATACCATAAAATCTGATTTAGTGCATTCAGATAATTAATTCTTTTGATGTTAGGGGTCCTGAATAAATTTTGTTTAAAAGTTGAGGCTATGAAATGATTAAAAAAAAGAGTTGGAAAAACATCTTTATACAGACAGCATGTCTTCAGCAGACAGAAGTTTTGGTATTTAAGTAACATCACTCATTTTTAGCAGAAAAAAAAATAGAAAAATTATAAAGTCTTTTGACATATAGTGTGATTAATAAAATATAATTAAATTTGCTTCAATGGACTCATTATGTTCATACAGGTAACCCTAAATACAGCACATTTGTAGGGGCCCTGGAGACTCAAATTTGGTCAAATATCACTTTTTCTGCTACACACACACAAACTAGCAAGCAGGCACAGAGGTCAATTTGGGGCGAGAATGACGGAGCGGCTGAGGCAACGTATGACTAACTGACGACAGCCAAGGTCGACTTTTCAGCGGAATGATCAAAGATTTACGAGCACGCCTCCCAGCCTTCTCTTGAACTGCAGGAGCACGACGAAAAAGAGGCATGTTTATGAGCACACAGGAGGCCTGCAGGCTGCGCCGCATACATCAAATAAGCACAGGCCGGTCGGAGGTGTGGATGGGGATACAATGTTTACAACACAGTCTGACGATTGGTTTCTAATTTCACATTCAACATTTACAAGGCGTACCTCTCAGAGCAAAAGACAGGAAAACATGGCGGGTAATAGCATGCTGTTGTCGAAAATGACACGCTGTCAAACTCTGTACAGACACACCTCCTTCTGCTCACTGCTCCACTTTCAGTTTTTGTTCAAAGCATTCTGCCTCACACTGTGATACCTGATGGAAAGGATGGGTGGCTTTCTACAAAATCAATTTAACTTTGACCGTCCTGAATATGTCAGCATAAAACATCACAATCAAAACGCAACAGCTCCTGGTCAAGGCCATAAAAATTCATAAAGGTGTGACAGGCACAACACACGGTGGTGAAGTTTGATTTTGTTGAACTATTTGTAATGACTCACTGCTTCTCAGTCGTGAAATTGCAACAAATGCTGAAACTCTCAGCTGCTCATCAACATCAGACAGGATTTCAGCCGTGAAGTGTACATCTGCAAGTCTCCAGCACCACCTGCACATTTAATTTTTCTCAGGTTGCAGCAAAGCAGATGAAACGGTGGCTTGGAGATGATTACACACACAGGCCTCTGCTGAGAATATGGAAGTGGAAAATGCCAAACCATGTTTCCTGATCACTGATGAGATACAGTAGTTAGCATAAGACCTAAAAATGTTTTGTTAAAACTGATCGTATAAATCTTTCGGGATTTCACAAAGGGAGACTTCTGATGTGACAGTGAAGTTTAAATTATTCCATTCCATCCATTTTCATTCACAGTTCAGAGTAAAAGTTCATTCCTGCCATCCTTCTAAGAAATCTGTCTGATATTTGATTAAAAACCTCTAGAGCATTAATCAGCATCATCCCCAGGACTATTTGATTGATTGTTTTTTTGTTGTTGTTTTTTTTAAAGGGGGGGAAGAGAATATAGGTACCCGGAAAGTGCCAGCAAGTGATTTACGACCCTAGAGGTCAAGAGGTCACCCCCCTCCCCCCACCTGTTGTTGTCAATCAATTACATAACAACACCTGTTGTAGTCAATCAATTATTTACATAACAACCCCGCCCCCTCACCTGATGTTGTCAATCAACTTCCCCCCCACCCGTGGGAACTTGGGGTGCCCCCACCCGTGGGAATTTGGGGTGCCCACACCCGTGGGAATTTTGGGTTGCCCCAACCCGTGGGAACTTTGGTTGCCCCAACCCGTGGGAACTCTGATTGCCCCAACCCGTGGGAACATTGGTTGCCCCAACCCGTGGGAACTTTAGGGTCCAGATACATCACTATTGTATATTTTACGTTCTTTCGATATAAAACTATGATTATTTGAATACTTGAGGAGAATACTTGTTGCTGAATACATTGAAATGTCTGCAAACAGGCTAAAAGAAAGCTAACTTGCTTTCAAACACACTCATAGAAAGCTAGCCTGCCTCCAGCTAGCCTAGTAGATGGCTAATTTACCTGCAGCTAGCCTAGTAGATGGCTAATTTACCTGAAGCTAGCCCAATAGCTGACTAATTTACCTGCAGCCAACCCATTAGCTGAGTAATTTACCTGAAGCTAGCCTATTAGATGGCTAATTTACCTGCAGCTAGCCCAATAGCTGACTAATTTACCTGAAGCTAGCCTAGTAGATGGCTAATTTACCTGAAGCTAGCCCAATAGCTGACTAATTTACCTGCAGCCAACCCATTAGCTGAGTAATTTTACCTGAAGCTAACGTAGTAGATGGCTAATTTACCTGCAGCTAGCCTGATAGAAAGCTAATTTACCTGCAGCTAGCCTAGTAGATGGCTAATTTACCTGCAGCTAGCCTGATAGAAAGCTAATTTACCCGAAGCTAGCCTAGAAGATGGCTAATTTACCTGCAGCTAGCCCAATAGCTGACTAATTTACCTGCAGCTAAACTATAAGATGGCTAATTTACCTGCAGCTACCCAGATAGAAAGCTAATTTACCTGCAGCTAGCCTAGTAGATGGCTAATTTACCTGCAGCTAGCCTAGTAGATGGTTAAATTACCTGCAGCTAGCCTGATAGAAAGCTAATTTTCCTGCAGCTAGCATGATAGAAAGCTGATTTTTCTGCAAACAGGCTAAAAGAAGCTAACATGCCTTCACACAGGCTATTAGATCTGTAATTTACCCGCTCTCAGCCTACGGTCGGCCTTCTGTCTGAACAGAACAGAAGAGAAAAGCAAATGTGTCCTCTATCACGGTATAATATTCTTTTATCAGCAAAATATATGAAACAACTTCTCCACACGTGACACAAATCCTCTTTCACCCACCACTTTCTCTCCTTGAGCCAGTGTCAGGCCACTGTGA
The DNA here is from genome assembly GCF_033239565.1 of Halichoeres trimaculatus. NCBI lineage: Eukaryota > Metazoa > Chordata > Actinopteri > Labriformes > Labridae > Halichoeres > Halichoeres trimaculatus. Next base: position 28,530,678 of record NW_027437179.1, read on the forward strand.
CTCAACTAGAGACTCATTCAGCTCCAGCAGTCAGCTCAAGACACAGTCGGCTCAAGACACTCTTTACAACAGTGAAAATTGTGAAAAACTGAGAGAGCAATGTGAAGTGCAAGATCTTGTTCATTCATAAATGAAAATTTCACCGTCCCAGTCTCTTTAAATTTACCTCTTACTTGTCAGGACATTCTTATATGAGCAGAATTAAACAACTTCTCTCACACAGGCCTCACACAGCCATACAGCCCTGTGACACGTGGTCCACACACCTCGTGGGTCTTACAGGCCTCGTGGGTCTTACAGGCCTCCACTCCAGTTTCAATTCCTGTGGGAGTAAGACAGATACTCTGGTTCCACTGTTTTCTGTAACCTGTTTGTGTCTTGACACATCTTCAACATAGATTCTGAAGACGTGTTGAGATCTTTGCAGTATGAAAAAGCCTCCCTGTATATCCACAGTTACTCTTGTTGCAATCAGTGAACACTTTTTACAGCTGAGGCGGGACGGTGGCGCAGTAGTAGGCGGGGTTCCCTCACTGCACGACAGCATGGGTGAGGTTTTCCCCGGGTAGCTCTGAGACAGACCCACTGATCTCTGCGAGTCATTCTCCATCTCCCTAGACTCCAGCAACTCCACGGGCCTCAACAAAGATTTTCAAAGCTACAGGCGTCATTTCTTTAACCCATCACCCGCACTCCAGCATTTAGCCAGTTTTCCTATTTAGTCAGAGCAACTTTGCTCCGTCGTAAAAACTACTGATTCATAATGACTAAACTGACAGCCATTACTTCTTCAAAGGATTGAAAATATTTCAGCATAGTGTGGTCACACTCCAACTAACATGTTTATGGTAGCGACAACAGCAACAACAGCCACTGCAGGTACTCCAGATGCAGCGTATTCAGATCACAAACGAGCCAAAACCTTTGGGGTGGTTAAAAACAGGTGCAAGTGTTTTCAGGAGAATACCTCCGTTGTACTTATGTACCCTGCAGTTAGAACCTATCACTGAAAGCATAGAGGGCACTCATGTATTCATTCAACTGCATAGAACATCAAGAAACACATGATTTGAGCAGGACATTCATACCTCTTAGGATTAATTTTGACCGCTGCTCTGTCAAATCTGAGTGATGATTTTAATCATTATTATCATCATTAAAGACGTGTTTAAACTAACACCATGTTGTCTAGGTCAGTCACCTTACCAGAGACAGAGGCATAAATCAGGACTTAAGGCTCAAAGGGTAACCTGAGGCTCGCACTGCTCCTCTCAGCTGCTTTCAGCTGCTTTCAGCTGTTTGCAACTGTTTGCAACTGTTTGCAACTGCTTGGTTAGAAAAGATAACTTGTGGCTGAAGTAAGTCTGAGAAACACATCATCAAAAACTGGCCGATAAGTCCAACAACAGAAAAAAACAAACAACCGGAACAGTTCTCTTCATTAGACTGCAACAACAGGATCGGTTGAATCCTTTAACTATACGGGGTATGTTTAAACAGTTTAAACACACACACAAACAAATAAATAAAAAGATTATGACAAACTATCCGCGCAACAGAAAGAGACGTGGATATGAAAAGCCTGCAGTGGTCCCTGTACAGGTCAAAGTTTAACAAAGGAGAAAGGAAAAACAAAACAGAGAGAGAGAAGAAAAAGGGCTGGGAAACAGAGTAAAGAAGATGAGACAGCGTGAAAGATGTGGTCTGTGTTGTGTCCCACAAGAGGCTGAACTGTGCAGTTGGCAAAGGAACTATTACATACGTTTCTCTGACGGCTCACTCTCTCTGTGATCTTGTATTATCACCTTCTACACACGCTTTAATAGTTTAAGCGGCTGTTTTCATATAGCATGCCATAAAGTAAAAACTTATATAGCATTCTACCTTAAGCCTGAGCTCTTTAGAGCAACTTAAGACCCGAGCAGCAGTTGATGACTTTGCCTGAATTAATACACGCAATAGCGCTTTGTGATGAACTTAAAATTTGATTTACTCAAGGATTCAAAAACAGATCTTTAGTACTTCTTGAGCATTCTGTTTCATTTGAAGTTATAAAATGGACTAAATATATAATAAATATATTAATGACACCTTTTACCATATACAAGCCACATAAATAATAATAATAAAGGAACCACAGGACAAGTATGGTTGGTGTTACCTATTACAGAATGGTTATTCTGTATCTTTCTAGAATTACTCAGAGTCCAATGTTGCATGCTATTTTACTCAAAGCACATTCACGGTGAAGTTTATGTAGTTTGGTAGTTTGGTAGTTTCTTTCTATGTGTTCATCGCCTCGTCATTTGTGACTTTATTATTATCATTTTGTATCCTTTATTATCCTGCTTGTTAAAGTATATTGTGAGTTATACTTCCAATACACTCCATCCTCTCTCTTTCCCTGCTTTGATAGCAGAGTCCTGAAGCAGCTGAGCTGCCAAAATGAGTTCAGCATATTAGTAAGATGGTCGGACAATCACTTTGTGTTTAAAAGCTAGTCTGATCAACATTGGTTTCAGCTGAAACAAAAAAAGGAAAAAATTAATCGGAAGCAACCAAAACTCACAATATTCAGCCCACCAAGCAGCCAAAATGAGTGGAAATACTCTTTATGTATCTAGATTCTTCTATCTATCCAACACTGGACCTTAACCACTCATCAGAGATCTGGATTTATGATGGCAGGAGTTGATACACTCCGCTTCTTGACAAATTTTCTTTTCATGGGTTTTCCAGAGCTCGCATGTGTTACATAACCTACACAGGACAGAAAACAACTGTTGGACACTAATGTAGCTGACATTGTAGCATGTAGGTGACACTATGGCATTTTTTAGGACTCCACCATCAAACAGCAGGTTCAGTGCGATTAAATTAACCAGGCACACTGATTACAATCAGAACCATGACCCTGCATCATAACATTACACTTGAAGCTGCTAAAACATGTGAAGCATCTCAGGGGAGACTAATTAAGTCTTCTTTAGGAGCCACTTCAGGTGCTCAGGGAAAGATTAAGTTGACATGTTTTTAAAAAAACAAAGTTCTCATTGGGGCTTGAAGAAATCAGTCTGTTAAAAAGTGCCGTTAATGAGATCAGACTTTGAACCAGGATTCAGCTGACAATATTGTGGAGGGACTGTAAGAGCCAAAAAAATCTCATGCTATGCTTGCTTTTTTATTTTGCGTGCTTTGTAGCGCTTTTGTGTGACTGATTTTTTTAATTCACTAGGGCAAAAGAATGGTAGAAAAAATGGGACAATCTTTGGAAAGGTACATTGTATGCAACCTGCAGTGAGTTCAGCTCAGAGAGTCAGGGTAGATACATTGAGTGTGGAAAAAAGTTTGAGAAAAATGAACAAATGTCTTCTAGTTACTCCTGGGGTTGTAATCCTCTCTGCCCCCCTTAAGTGTCCTGTGGGCCCCTCGTGTAAATTTGAAGGTCTTGACCCAGGTCGTAGCAGAGTTCAGGGTGCATAAATCAGAGTCCTCAGAGGCCTCCCCCCGGATATACCACGACTTCTCTGCTGTACACCCCGTTACCCAGCATGATAGAAACTCCAGCCCCATTCAAGTTCCTCAAATTCCAACAGGCCCACTCATACCAACGTCATACAAACATCATTCCAACATTGTACCAACATTATACCAACTGCACAAGATCACCCAGAAAAGTTTTTGAAAAAGCTGCTATGTCTAAAGAGAAACTCTATTTTAGATTGCTAACAAGTGGCAGAATAACCCAGTTAGTGAGTAATTCATAAAAAGTTTGTTGTCAAAGTTAAAATGACTGAATATCAGAATCTATTGCCTCAACACTTTAATCTTTTAAATTTCACTCTTTTGAAACTTTTACTTTTTAAATGCATGGGATATTAAGTCTGTTTATTTTTTTAACATTTAACATGCCATTCAAGAAGAAGAAGTAAAAAATATGTTGCTGTTACGTGAAGATCAGAAACCACAAAAATAAGCAGAGCCTTAGTCCAGGTGTTTAAACCATAGCTACTGTGAAATGTTGATTAAAAACAAAACTTAGATCATTTGCAGATCTTTAAAGCCTATATTTAGTTTTGACTCACATCTTTTTACCATGTTTTACCTTTGAAATTCTGACGATCTCTAAAAGTCTGGAACAGAGGCATGAGATGAACCATGATAACCCCTTCCTTTAAAACACCCTGCATCCTTCTTTTTTTGTTGTAACAATATGATTAGTAACTGCAGCTGTCAGGACATTCCATTATAGAGATTTGCTTGACTTCATACTATGTGGTTTAAAGGAAAGACACAAAGTTAATAGTACCTGCACTGGTTCTGTCCTAAACACAGGAAAAAAGCAAGATGAGTAAATGGGGAGACCATTCGTTTAGTGTCTCAAGTTTAGTCTTCATTGGGATTTTTTGAGTTACTTTATGCATCTCTTAGTGCATAGTATTTATATCATCTCCTGTAGTACAGAGCAACGTCTTCACAAGGCAAGAGGCCTTCAGATAACTCAAGAGTGTGTTTGTGTGAGGCCGCATGTAGACTAGAAGAAGAAGGATGAGGAGTGAACAGGAACGCCTCTGGTTGAGCAAGGCGGATTGGGTAAATCAGAGAAAGGAAAGAGGAGGAGGATGGGGAGATGTATGTATGCATATATATTTGCCTCGCCATAAAGCCCTGTCGCTTGACCAGTCCTGGATTTCAGGTCTGTTAAAGACTAAATCTGTTACTGAGTTTTGCGTGCTAAGTTGGTAAGTCATCAGAATGGACTTGGAAAGAAACGGTGGTGAGACGTCTCTGTTCCCCGGTAAGTTTCTCACTTCATTATTATCCCACTTGATATCTCAATGTATATTTGAATATAGGCAACCGTGTCAAAGTACTGATCTCTCTGAATTTCTACTTTTGTAACTGATATTGTGGAGCTATCATTTAGGCAGGGGTATTTACAGAGTCAGAGTTTATTTTAGTTCTTTTTCAGTCTTTCTTTTTTTCTTTTCCAAACAATTAAATTATGTATTAAGGTATGGATGTATAAAATTATTTATGTATTGCTGTATAGAGGTGTATGTAAAGCGTTTTGGTAAACTACTCCTACTACTACTCACTACTGTTTTTTACTTACTTTCAGACTTGCTTGACACAACGTGTAGAAGGTATTACAAGAATAATCCTAATGTTCATTCAGGTGGATTGGGGGTAGATGATATCTCTAGCAAAGATGATGATGGAAATGCAAGATCGTTCCCCCAATTAACAACAACTCTGCCAACTGCGGCTGTTTTTAACAAAAACATCAACCCAGGAGAGAAGCAGGTGACTTATTCTACAGGGGCGGAGACCCTGTCCAAGACCCTGTCCAAGACCCTGTCCAAGACACTGTCTGAGACCCTGTCTGAGACCCTGTCTGAGACCCTGTCTGAGACGTCCTCTTGTTTAAAGGATGAGAAAGAGAAGGAGGAAGATGAGGTTGGTGGGTGGATGTCTTCCCTCATCTTTGACTCCATCAAACCGGCTGTTTATCATCTGCTCAACCTGACTATCAAAAGCTACCGCAAAGAGCGGTGCTACGGCTGCAAGATCAGTCACCCCAGTGAGGAACAGCACAAATGCCAGGAGATGCTGGAGGATTACTTTATCCGGGATCACTATTACAGTCTGATGAAAAGACTCATCACCCCTCGCTTCATTCCCTCCATCCAGTATGTGCTGATCAACCGTCGCCTGACCGTGGACAACCTCACAGTCCAGGCTGTGGCAGAGACTCTCCTGCATGAAGTGAAATCAACCAGGCAATTCTATAAGAAACTGTTAGATGTGTACAAATATCTGACCAGCAATGGGGAATACGTTACAATCAGAGAGCTGCTAACTGTCAGCGACCATTACAGCGGAGTTGCACAAGCAACTTCTGAAAAAGAAAAACCTTGACGTGTATCTTGGTTTGACACCTTGTGTATATGTGTTTTTTAAAAAAACATGTATTCTATTTGCAACCTCTTTTATACGCTGCTGGTATATTAAGAAAATGAAAGGGTAAAAAAAAAAAACCTTTTTTTTCTTAACTTTCTAACCATGTATCCTGATTATAAACTGTTTCATATGTACACTTAGCAGATAAAAGAAAAAAAGTTGTCTTCAGTTCTTTTTTTAACTTGACTTTTTTTTAAATCATCCCCTAGGTGTATGCAGTACCTGCAGTACCTGTTGTTCTGAAGTCACCTATTCATTATATCATGTTCCCAATGTATTGTGTATATAATTCAGTTCAACAAGCAATCTGCTTTTTTTTATCCCGCTGACTTTGATATTGTCACTGTAAGCATGAACTTTTCAAACTTGCTCAACATCTCAGAAAGCCAGGATATGTACGACCTGTGGGTGAAGACAACATTTTGCAACACATTTGTTTGCATCCATCCACTGATATCTAGTGATGGGCAACGTTACTTATTTAAAAATCAACTTGTGAGGTCACAACATTAGCGTCATTAACCAGTAACGCATTATCATTTGTGCTGAACTCCAAGTGGTTGTGCATATAAGTTTTACTGTCCAAATGCCGTATAGCAAACTGTAGGTCTACCTTAGTAGTTTACTTACTGTTAACTCTACAGCTCTCGAGGTATTGCATAAGGCCCATAATTTTTACAGCTCTCTGTAATGATGACAACCTGTCAGTGTTGTTGCAGAAGTTATATTCTTGGTCTTTCAGATGCAAGCAGCACCTTCCTCTTCAGCTGAGCCAAAAGCTCGCTGGCCCTGTTTTGGAGCTGGACCTCTCCACCAGCATACGTCAAGCTTGAAGATGTTTTTTCAGACCTGAAGTTGACTTTTCAGCAGCTGACACAATCTGTCTTGTTCTGCCATACCCGGCTTACATTTCACCGTGAAGTTTTGGGGCAGCAGTTAGGTGTGTGTGTGTGAATGTGTGTGTGTGTGTGTGTGTGTGTGTGTGTGTGTGTGTGTGTGTGTGTGTGTGTGTGTGTGTGTGTGTGTGTGTGTGTGTGTGTGTGTGTGTGTGTGTGTGAGTGTCAACAGACCCTTCCCTTGTCTCAGCTTACACACTAGTGTTGCCCTGACTCGGGCACAGAGGGAACAAAGAAATATTTCAACCTAAATAAAAATGTGTACTTTTTTCCCACTAATTGGGAAAATAATCAAGTTCCTCTTTATTTTGCCATCTCCTGCCACTGTCAAATGGAAACTAAACAGGAACATTGTCATGGATCAAAATTGAAGTGTACTCTGCCCCTTACATTTTTACTTCATTCAAACTTCACCTCAGTACAGCCTTGGTTCTAAAAAGTTTATTCGTTCAGTCATTTGTTTTCCATCGCTAAGAAGCTTATTAGTTCATTACCTTAACTTTTTTTCCTTGTATTGAACATGCTGTGCAAAAAATCATTTGTGGCCTTACTCATGGGAAAATCCAATTGTGCTTTTTATTCTAGAGCATCTGTACACGAGTTAAGAGTCTTTTGAATCTCAGTGTTGTAAACATTGCAGAAAAATTTAAGAATATTTTTTCTTTTATTGTATTCAAATTCAAAGATGATTCTGAAGGATGCTAATTTAAGTAAACAGCTGTTTCATTCATCATTACAATTTCTTAATTACTGTATGAATCATGCTGGGATGTAAAGGTTGATAATGTGTTGGATGAAGTGGGGGTTTCTATTTGGTGCTTTGTGCATCTAGGCAATGCATACATAGAAACATGTCCTGTGTTTGTCATTTATTGACGACATTTGTCTCCTTAGTCTGAACAGAACATACATAAAAAAACATAAGCACAAATCTGTCGCCCACAGACTCAGATGACAACAAAATGCACTCATACAATGAACTCTGGATATATCTATTTCCATTTATTGTGGATTGTAATCACTCCCAATCCATCATCTTCATAATCCATACCCTGACTTTAATGCAGCCAGAGTTATTGGCCTCCAGAGACCTCAGTGTTTTCCTGTCACTGCTTACTTCTGAGAGCCCTGCTACAAAAATATGTAATCTGCTTTTTTAAAATTATCTATTTATTTTTGACCCAGTTTTATAATTCTATCCTAAATCTGTTCAATGTCATTTAAATTATTAACCTCACCTCACCTCATTCAAACCTATAATTTTTTTTCTACTTTGTTTTGCTACTCTACTTTGTCTGATGCCACACATCTTCTCCACTGTGACTGCTGTGGCAGTGGACATTGTGATGAAAGCACTATGAGGCCTCTAACATGACCAAAGAGCCATGAGTGTGGAGAGCCAGGCCTTTAGGTTTATACAGAGAGTGGTTAACGTTCCTCTCCGCTACAGTGAAAGAAACAAAGGGAGAAAAAAACATTTGACCCTAACAAACTACAGAGTACACGTACCAGCAACAAAACAAAAACAACGAAAAAAAAAAACAAAACAAAAAAAAAACAAAAAAAACAGATGTTTAAAAACTTCCAATTAATAAAAGGGATAAAGAATTTAAGCATTTTTTTTTTTTTTAATTACATTGTCAGAAAATACCTCTGTTTCTTGAGTATAAATCATGATAAGGAATTAATGCATGTGGAAGTCAGTGCAGTGAAACTTTATAATTATAGTGTGCATTATGTAATTACCGGTATAACGTTAGCTCAGAGAAATTAAACAGGTTCTATGTAACACGGTCACAGTTTTGAGAACTTTAAGCGTTCCAGTTTTTGGTTTGACCTTTCTTTGTTGCATCTTTGTGCATCATTTTCTATAACCTGTTTTAATGTTATGTTATCACATTGTTGTTTGGATTGTGGACTGCTAACACATAAAGCAGCTGCAAATAATTCTGCCAAGAAAAACTTGTCTAAAGACAGATTTAAAAAGGCATGTATTTGCTAAAAAAAAAAGTCCTTAAGAAATATCTTGTTTCAGTCCATTTAGGTATTTCTTTGCCATTTACCAGTACAGCAAAAGGATTTTTCCACCATCAGTAGAGGTCATGTTTATGTGTGTGTTAAAACTGTTTAAACATACCCCGTATAGTTAAAGGATTCAACCGATCCTGTTGTTGCAGTCTAATGAAGAGAACTGTTCCGGTTGTTTGTTTTTTTCTGTTGTTGGACTAATCGGCCAGTTTTTGATGATGTGTTTCTCGGTCTTACTACAGCCACAAGCTATCTTTTCTAACCAAGCAGTTGCAAACAGTTGCAAACAGCTGCAAGCAGCTGAAAGCAGCTGAGAGGAGCAGTGCGAGCCTCAGGTTACCTTTTGAGCCTTAAGCCCTGATTTATGCCTCTGTCTCTGGTAAGGTGACTGACCTAGACAACATGGTGTTAGTTTAAACACGTCTTTAATGATGATAATAATGATTAAAATCATCACTCAGATTTGACAGAGCAGCGGTCAAAATTAATCCTAAGACGTATGTATGTCCTGCTCAAATCATGTGTTTCTTGATGTTCTATGCAGTTGAATGAATACATGAGTGCCCTCTATGCTTTCAGTGATAGGGTCTAACTGCAGGGTACATAAGTACAACGGAGGTATTCTCCTGAAAACACTTGCACCTGTTTTTAACCACCCCAAAGGTTTTGGCTCGTTTGTGATCTGAATACGCTGCATCTGGAGTACCTGCAGTGGCTGTTGTTGCTGTTGTCGCTACCATAAACATGTTAGTTGGAGTGTGACCACACTATGCTGAAATATTTTCAATCCTTTGAAGAAGTAATGGCTGTCAGTTTAGTCATTATGAATCAGTAGTTTTTACGACGGAGCAAAGTTGCTCAGACGAAATAGGAAAACTGGCTAAATGCTGGAGTGTGGATGATGGGTTAAAGAAATGACGCCTGTAGCTTTGAAAATCTTTGTTGAGGCCCGTGGAGTTGCTGGAGTCTAGGGAGATGGAGAATGACTCGCAGAGATCACTTGTCTGTTTCAGAGCTACCCAGGGAAAACCTCACCCATGCTGTCGTGCAGTGAGGGAACCCCGCCTACTACTGCGCCACCGTCCCGCCTCAGCTGTAAAAAGTGTTCACTGATTGCAACAAGAGTAACTGTGGATATACAGGGAGGCTTTTTCATACTGCAAAGATCTCAACACGTCTTCAGAATCTATGTTGAAGATGTGTCAAGACACAAACAGGTTACAGAAAACAGTGGAACCAGAGTATCTGTCTTACTCCCACAGGAATTGAAACTGGAGTGGAGGCCTGTAAGACCCACGAGGCCTGTAAGACCCACGAGGTGTGTGGACCACGTGTCACAGGGCTGTATGGCTGTGTGAGGCCTGTGTGAGAGAAGTTGTTTAATTCTGCTCATATAAGAATGTCCTGACAAGTAAGAGGTAAATTTAAAGAGACTGGGACGGTGAAATTTTCATTTATGAATGAACAAGATCTTGCACTTCACATTGCTCTCTCAGTTTTTCACAATTTTCACTGTTGTAAAGAGTGTCTTGAGCCGACTGTGTCTTGAGCTGACTGCTGGAGCTGAATGAGTCTCTAGTTGAGTCACAGTGGCCTGACACTGGCTCAAGGAGAGAAAGTGGTGGGTGAAAGAGGATTTGTGTCACGTGTGGAGAAGTTGTTTCATATATTTTGCTGATAAAAGAATATTATACCGTGATAGAGGACACATTTGCTTTTCTCTTCTGTTCTGTTCAGACAGAAGGCCGACCGTAGGCTGAGAGCGGGTAAATTACAGATCTAATAGCCTGTGTGAAGGCATGTTAGCTTCTTTTAGCCTGTTTGCAGAAAAATCAGCTTTCTATCATGCTAGCTGCAGGAAAATTAGCTTTCTATCAGGCTAGCTGCAGGTAATTTAACCATCTACTAGGCTAGCTGCAGGTAAATTAGCCATCTACTAGGCTAGCTGCAGGTAAATTAGCTTTCTATCTGGGTAGCTGCAGGTAAATTAGCCATCTTATAGTTTAGCTGTAGGGAAATTAGTCAGCTATTGGGCTAGCTGCAGGTAAATTAGGCATCTTCTAGGCTAGCTTCGGGTAAATTAGCTTTCTATCAGGCTAGCTGCAGGTAAATTAGCCATCTACTAGGCTAGCTGCAGGTAAATTAGCTTTTTATCAGGCTAGCTGCAGGTAAAATTACTCAGCTAATGGGTTGGCTGCAGATAAATTAGTCAGCTATTGGGCTAGCTTAAAGTAAATTAGCCATCTACTAGGCTAGCTTCAGGTAAATTAGCTTTCTATCAGGCTAGCTTCAGGTAAATTAGCCATCTACTAGGCTAGCTGCAGGTAAATTAGCTTTTTATCAGGCTAGCTGCAGGTAAATTAGCCATCTACTAGGTTAGCTGCAGGTAAATTAGCCATCTACTACGTTAGCTGCAGGTAAATTAGTCAGCTATTGGGCTAGCTGCAGGTAAATTAGTCATCTACTAGGCTAGCTTCAGGTAAATTAGTCAGCTATTGGGCTAGCTGCAGGTAAATTAGCCATCTAATAGGCTAGCTTCAGGTAAATTACTCAGCTAATGGGTTGGCTGCAGGTAAATTAGTCAGCTATTGGGCTAGCTTCAGGTAAATTAGCCATCTACTAGGCTAGCTGCAGGTAAATTAGCCATCTACTACGTTAGCTGCAGGTAAATTAGTCAGCTATTGGGCTAGCTGCAGGTAAATTAGCCATCTAGTAGGCTAGCTTCAGGTAAATTACTCAGCTAATGGGTTGGCTGCAGGTAAATTAGTCAGCTATTGGGCTAGCTTCAGGTAAATTAGCCATCTACTAGGCTAGCTGCAGGTAAATTAGTCAGCTATTGGGCTAGCTGCAGGTAAATTAGCCATCTAATAGGCTAGCTTCAGGTAAATTACTCAGCTAATGGGTTGGCTGCAGGTAAATTAGTCAGCTATTGGGCTAGCTTCAGGTAAATTAGCCATCTACTAGGCTAGCTGCAGGTAAATTAGCTTTTTATCAGGCTAGCTGCAGGTAAATTAGCCATCTACTAGGTTAGCTGCAGGTAAATTAGTCAGCTATTGGGCTAGCTGCAGGTAAATTAGTCATCTACTAGGCTAGCTTCAGGTAAATTAGTCAGCTATTGGGCTAGCTGCAGGTAAATTAGCCATCTAGTAGGCTAGCTTCAGGTAAATTACTCAGCTAATGGGTTGGCTGCAGGTAAATTAGTCAGCTATTGGGCTAGCTTCAGGTAAATTAGCCATCTACTAGGCTAGCTGCAGGTAAATTAGCCATCTACTAGGCTAGCTGGAGGCAGGCTAGCTTTCTATGAGTGTGTTTGAAAGCAAGTTAGCTTTCTTTTAGCCTGTTTGCAGACATTTCAATGTATTCAGCAACAAGTATTCTCCTCAAGTATTCAAATAATCATAGTTTTATATCGAAAGAACGTAAAATATACAATAGTGATGTATCTGGACCCTAAAGTTCCCACGGGTTGGGGCAACCAATGTTCCCACGGGTTGGGGCAATCAGAGTTCCCACGGGTTGGGGCAACCAAAGTTCCCACGGGTTGGGGCAACCCAAAATTCCCACGGGTGTGGGCACCCCAAATTCCCACGGGTGGGGGCACCCCAAGTTCCCACGGGTGGGGGGGAAGTTGATTGACAACATCAGGTGAGGGGGCGGGGTTGTTATGTAAATAATTGATTGACTACAACAGGTGTTGTTATGTAATTGATTGACAACAACAGGTGGGGGGAGGGGGTGACCTCTTGACCTCTAGGGTCGTAAATCACTTGCTGGCACTTTCCGGGTACCTATATTCTCTGGGGGAGTCACCTCTATCTCAATGTCTACTTGCACTGTCTCTGATGATGCACCTGTATTAAAAAGTGCTATCCAAATAAAGCAATCTTACTGCTATTACTGTTATTTTCTATAATTGATATCTTTTTAATATTTTTTATTCAATTGTTTTTTTTATGATTCTTGAAAATATGTTCTTTTGTTATTGTTTTGTGTTTTTGTTTGTTGTGTTTTTGTTTGTTGTCTTATGGTCATTATTACTATTATCAAAGCTATTAGAGGTAGTGTTGTTTTTTTTCTTCCTAGTATATTATTTTTTGCTGTTGCTGCTGTTTGTTACTCTATCACTCTTGTTTTTCTGCATTTGTTGTTATTTAATGTTTCTTGTTTTGTAATTACTGTTGCACTTGTTATTGTACTTGTTGTTGTGTTGGTTGTTATTTATATTATGCTACAGTTTTGTGTTGTTGATAAGGTTGTTGTTTTTAAGTTTGTTGTTGTTGAGGTTGTTGTTGTTTGAGCTGCTGATGTCATTATTTCACCACTTAGCATTATTTCAAAATAACGACAAGCGTAAGGTGAAAAAAAACTGAACACGTGTTACAGCTTTGTCGATATTCAGACAAACTGAAAGTGAGCCTTCATTTGCATCCTGAAAAAAAAGGAGCTGTATGAGCCTAGTTCTTGTAAAAATTGATTGGAGCATAGAAGGTGCATTAAAGTCATAAGTACACGATTTAATAAAATTTCAAGTATGTTCAACACAGACAACAAAGGTATGCGTGAGCTCACTTATCTGCATTTTGAACTAGTTCTTTTCAATTTCCTACATATATCTAAGAATTTAGCTTAAAAGTTAAACAATGACCAAACCTTGCTTAGATGTTAAAATTGTCAACATAACTGCATCTTTGGATTGTCTTTCCTCAACGTTTCTGGGTCAAACCTTTAATAATGGAACATTTTTTTAATGTGCATTCACAAAATCCCCCACAGCCAGGCTGACATTTTCTCACATCTGCGTTTTTTGATGTAAAATGTGAGATGTGCAATCATTTAAATCAGAGAGGCATTGTATTTTTTGTAAAGCGTCCTCCCACACACAGGTGCCCCAGCGCTGCCAGTGACTGTGAGACTATCGTTGTAGCCGCCCACATGAGCAAAACAACATCAACAATGAACTCTAATGAGGCATGTTGGTGTTTTGTCAGCCAGTGCAGCCCTCATGAAAGGAGACTGTAATGTGCAGCTGAAAAAAATGCAGCTTATAGAAGAATTTCCTCCTCTGAGGAAAAAATCTGAGTCTGATGGATCTATGAGCAGCATATGAATACAAATAATGATCAACTGGGCTTGAACTTTGAGGATTTATGCAGAGACTCCAGTCAGCCATTTAACCAGGTAGCAAAATAAGAAAAATATGGGTGACTTTTTATAGCTTAAATTTGGGGTTACAGTTACAAAATCAACCAACCAGCTTCTGCCAATCAAATCAATAAAGCTCATGGAAGTCCACCTCTCAGGCCCAAAGAGATCAGAGTCTAGGTTTGAAAGGATGAGGTACTCTTCTTAAATCCGAGACAATCCAGAGAGAGCTACATTTCAATTATATAGATGCCACATAAATACAACACAATCCTGTTTTGTGGGGACAAAAGCCTGTGTTGAAACTGAGCCAGGAGTGTAACACCATCTCCAAGCTAGCAAATCATTTTGTGGCTTTTGAAAACATGCCACTGTAAAGCTAACAGCAAGTGTGTTCAAACCCTGGGATTTGGACAGATCAATTATAGCTTAGCAAAGTTTGCTTTGCATAGAAATAACTGAATCCCCCTCTGAATCTGACAGTATCAACACAAGCCTGTAATTTTGTTGTCCGCTTCATTGTTCTGCAACGCTATCTGCAGGATTGTTCAATTTACAAGCCGATACTCGGCACGCTGCACTTCCCACAGAGAAATTGGATACTTTTTTCCCAAAAGAAAACATCTCACACCGGGATACCGTGTCCCTGAAATGCGTACTGATCAGAAAGTCATTTATTCAGCTGCATGGATGCTGCAGAAGCTTCCTCAAATCATTTTTATCTTTTTGTCTGGCATACATTACATTTCATCCCAATGTCACGCTTCCACACTTCCTCAAAAAGCATTTGATCTTTTCCCTCTGGCCACTGTCCTAACTTCTAATTTCAAATGCAGAGCAGATGGAGGCTTTTGTGTGTGAAGAGCTTTGTCTGCTTTAATGGGCAAAGCTGGGAATATGTGTGGCTTTAGAAGATCGACCCTCTGTAGGAAGCAAACGAAACAGGTTTCTTTGTTTTAAACCAAAGCTTAGAGAAATCACAGAATCTCCCCAAAACAATCACACAGACTGGAGCTGGGGCAGAATGCCAGTCATCTCCTCCTGCGACTCAACAGGCATGTTTTGAACTGTTTACATAATAAACCGTATCCAATCAGATCTGCATCCAAATACTTAACTCATTTCTGCCGGTTCCAGATAGCAGAACTGTGTACTGCTCTTTGGCTAGTGGCAAATTGAAGTGTGATACTGGGAAATGCTCCTTCACGTAAAGGCAGCAGCAAGGTGAACAACATGGCCCAGGATCGTGGACCAGGTGGGAGAACATGGAACACCAAAGTATCACCTGGGCGGACCTCTGGTAAGCTGAACCATTGCACATCAAGTTCCTCATCCAACCAGTTTATGTTGTCCTCCAAAGGCCGACTAACTCGGCCACTTGTAGACAGCCTTGCAGACACACCAGAGTGCAAGCTGTGTCTAATGGGGGCACAATGGAGCACATCCTGAGCTGCTGTCCAAAGAGGAGACAGGTGTTATCACTGGCGCCATGACTAAGTTCTGAGATCTTTGGCAGATTTCATCTGTGCAGCGATTCAGAGCAGCAAGTCCCAGGTTGCCCCAAAGAAAGCAATCACTTTCATCAGAGTAGGCATGAAGGCTCAACACCAGCCCAGCTCTACAGGAGGGCTCCTTACCACTGCTCATGACTGGCAGCTCCAAGCTGACCTTGGAAGACAGCTCAAGTTCCCGGCCAACATTGCAACCACTTCACTCTGCCCAGGTATGGTCTTAACATCAGAGCCAGCCATTGAATGGCTGTATGACTGTATCCTGGGAAGACTGGATTGAAGAGGCAAATGAGCGCAAAAAGTGGTCCAAAAATGCAGAGCTCATCACCAAATGCCACAAAGAGCCCTTCATGAGCCAATTGATGTTGGGTGTTGAAGCTTTGCAGGCTACTCATTGCAACATACAGTAAAGCGTCTTGGTATAAAAGGACTGCACACCCAGTGAGCCACCCAAAACATCCAGAAGGCCAGTGTAACTGTGGATATGTAGAGGAGAGCTGTGGGGCAACGTGCCACTTAAGGCGGGTACACACCACAGGGTAGTCAGGCTAATTTTTGTCCCAATCTCCCACTAACGAACAAAGCCAGCAAAGGCCAAATTGTCGGATGTTTGCAAACGACATCAAATGTGATTTTCCTGTGGTGTGGGGTGTGTTAAAAGTATTTTTCTCTGGCCGGAGCCGCTCGGAAGGCCTTCGATTGAAAGATCATAGATAATGAACATGTTAAATATTTGCGACTAAAAATCCTGTAGAGCAGGGGTGGCCAAATAGTGGCTCGCAAGCTGCATGTGGCTCTTTGTCTTTCAATGTGTGGCTCTTTGATCCATTCATAAAAAATATATATATACATAGATTTATATATAGTTATGAGAGGTGGTGTGCTGATCAATCTAAAATATTGATATATTGATAACTACGTTGGGATCAGTATTGATCAATACTTTGGTGATGGAATTGATGCTTAAGTTTCGGTTTCTCTTCTCTACATGTGCTCCTCTCAATCACTCATGTGCTCATAGCTATCTAGCTAGCTAGCTAGCTAGCTAGCTAGCTAGATAGATAGATAGATAGATAGATAGATAGATAGATAGATAGATAGATAGATAGATAGATAGATGGATAGATGGATAGATGGATAGATAGATAGATAGATAGATAGATAGATAGATAGATAGATAGATAGATAGATAGATTTTTCGAAATTCTTTAAGTTAAAAACAACCATCACTGCTTTGTCCTGTTCGTCCGTCATGTTTGTTTACACTAAAGTCCTGTTTTACGACGTGAGATTTGGAATATTGAGCGTGAAGGAGCTGATATTCCACTGAAGAATCGATTACTGTGTGATTTGCTCTCGAGTGCACACCACACACTATAAGATCATATAATCAATCAAATATTGCATATTTCTTCTGCATATTCTTATTTCTTCACCAGTGTTATCTTTAACAAAACAGCAGAACAAAACTCTGTATCTTACTGAATAAGAACTGAAGGGGTTTCTTGTTATGTCTTCAGCTGACTCTGGTGAAGCAGTGAAGCATTTATTCGAATAAGTAATCCAAACCTAAAGATCATATCAATTCCCTGACTTTGTATGATTAAAACTGTTTTAAAACACAATAAAAATAGTATTTATTCAGTTCAATAACTAATTAAGATCTGAATCATTTAAAAATATAAAATCATTGCATCATACTGATTCATCAAAAGAAAGTCCATCAAATTTATTTCAAAATAAAAAGCATTTGATTTAATCTTCAAGACATGAAGTAGTTAGTACTGGAGCTTTGGGACAAGCAGTTGAACTGACACAGTTGCCAATTAAATCACCTCATTTACCCTTTTACAAGAGATTCTGTCTGCTCCTCAGTTTATTTCACAAGTGAAAGCTGTTTGAGGTAAGACAGTAAAGACCTGGAGGGCAGCCTGGAGGCAAACATCTTCACAATGAGACCTGCAGGGGAGGGAAAGTTTTCAGCTCTCCCTGCAGATTCTCCCCACTGCACTTTTACAGATACGCCTATTTAAAATGCATGCTAGAAAGAGAGCAGTACCTCAAGGTAACTCCAATTTCATAATCATTTTCTCGTACTTTCCCAAGACCATGTTTGTGCGCCAATTAACCTCAGTGTTTTGAGGCTTTTACCATTAAAATACAGGGAAATTTCATTCAAGCGTTCTAAAAATGTCATTTTATTTCAAGATAAAAGCGACATGATTTAAGAGACAGATGATTTACCTTGCGTACAAATGTTTTGGCACATCTCAAATGACTGTGTGTGATGGCTGTATAGTTCGACAATGTCTCCTTTCAAATTATTCCACTTGTGCCAACCCCAGAGTCATAGTTCAGAACTTGAGCATGTGTTAACAGACCTCACCGGGAAAAGCTGAGAGCAGATGGAAAAGTATAGACCAAAGGGCTGCATGTGCCTATTGGTTGTAGCTTTACATAAGTGATTCAGTCTCAATCCAACAAGGATAGTGTATTGTTCAGGAAAAGCTTGTCTTAAGTCAGCAGCACAAGGCAGAGGAGTACGTGAACCATCAAGCAACTCTGAGGTAAATATAATCAAACTGCTAAACAAATGATGACATCTTTCAGACTACTAGATGTCACTTTGTTTAAAAGAGGGCTGAGATGTTAAGGTTGTTAGAGAATAAAAGCAGTTAATTGAGCATCACAAGTATCCTAGTCTTAGCATCAGTTTTCATTGTTCAGAAACTTAAAGGGAACACACATGATTCAATTCCAGGAAGACGATTATGTAATAATGTAGACGGCATCCTCTGGATAAAGCCTGGAGCACAGATCAGCACATCTCACATGAATCTCAGATCCTGAAATGATGATGCAATTGTGATATGCATATTTGAAAATACCAGCCACAGGCTAACAGATCAAACACTTCTCTCAACTCAGGACACTAATCCTAAAGAGGTATTATCTCTCCAAATATATCTGCACAGCCTCTGATATTCAAATGATAGAAGTTTTCCTTTGACTTCTCGGACAGAAGTTGTAGGTAGTCAGTCAGCTGAGGTCAAACTCTTAAAACCCATTGGGGATTGAAGGAGCCTCATCTCTCTGTGTTGAGCAGCTCTGCATTACAGCATGAAGCTCCAGTGAGGAAACACACTCTGCAGGAGGGGTTCATGTTTGCCCACAGCAACATTGCCACCACCTGGTCGCTTTGATACATGCTGCAGTGGCATGAAATGAAAATGTTGGTCTTTTCCTGTCACTAACCTGTGTGACCTGGACAGTTAAAAGTGGAGCTGTGTCAGAGACGTGTGCATATTTGTTGCAGCATTTAAAATGCTCAAAATATTTCACAATCCTCCTGCTAAGTCAGTAAATGAGCTCTGAAAATTGATTTTAAAAAAGATACAATTTTAAAAGCTGAGAGTGCTAAATATTTGATATGCAGCTAATTACGGTCCTTCTAGTCTTTCATCTGTATTACAACTTCACTAACTGTGTATCTAATGAGTAAATGTAATTATCTCTTTTGTACAACAGGACTGATCCCAAGAAGAAGGTCATTTATGCTCCCTCCAAAACCTGTTTGTGGTCTATAATTTAAATATGGTTCATAATAGTCCAGAGAAAGTCAGCACAAAGTGCCCTCCATTGGTTTCTGCATAGCTTTGATCAGTGTGCCACCTAGTGTGAGGTACAAGAGATCAGCAGAGAGCGATCCAGGCTTCTCTCTTTCTTCATCAGTCAAAGACTTTAGAAAAAACAATTCTCTGGGGGAAACGCTGCACCATCGACTGAACATTAAAGCCTCCGATGGCTCTTTGATAATCTGCCTGAGGCCTCCTCTTCAGCACCTAATGAAACCACTCAGAGAGGATTGTGACTCCTCCACACGTTCAAGACACACAGGCACACACACAGGTAATGAATTCACAGATAAGGAGCAGATTTGTGTAATGATGTTTGGGACCGCAAAAAGGACAAGACACTGCCACCTTTAAGGTCGAGGGTTAGAAAGGACTTTAGCTGGTTCTTTGGATTAAAGTTTTAATAATGTAAGCATTTCTTAATATAAATTACAGAGCAAAATCAGGAGCAAGTAAGGCAGCAGACAGCAGTGAAATCTTTTAACAGCCATAAATGAGTCAAAGAAAAATCCACCCTCAGGTCTTCTTATGTAACAATCCTTTGTTGTTTGGTGCACTCTAGGATTCAGCATATTTTAATTAATTTCACTGGTGTACCCGCTTTACAGCTAACTACCTCATCTAACCCTACATCTGATATTAACCTCACATATTTTTCAAATCACTGTGAACAGGGGTGAGCATGTCACAAAGAGCTGTGGGTGGAGAAAAGTAGCATTACAGCATTAGAGGAGGACAATTCAAAACAAGACGTGTTCCCGCATTTGTATCAAATTCTTTGAGAAATATTTCTGGAGAAACTTTAAGCTTCCCCTCCATTGTTTTCATTTTGAGCTTCAGCCCAAACAGAGAGTCAAAAAAGTCACTGCTTGTCTGATGTTTGGCATGTGCCAACAAATTATCAACAAAAATACAAAACATAAAGAAGAAGAGGAACCACACAGGGGAGTTGCAACTGTTTCCAGCACAACCACACAGCATGAAAATGAGCTTAAGGAGAAACTTTGAAGAAACAAACCAGCAGACAAAAGAGGAGAAATCTCTCAGCATCAGCAGGGATAAGTGGGGGAAATAAGAATCTTCTCCAGCGTTCGGGGAACACTGCTTGTTACAGAGGACCTGTATGAGCTCAAACATGACATTTGAAAATCCAAAGCTGCACGCTAGAGTGCTTTTCAAGAGCCAGGGCTACAGGCAGCAACCGGTGACAAGGCTGCAGCCAATTAGGACTGTTTGTGAGCAAGTGGCTGTCTGTCAGGCTGGATGAAAGTGGGTCAGAGCCACAGCCCGTCTTCGTAACAGAGCACAATGGCAGGTAGCTCCAAACCCCCAAACTTGAAATGAGACAGACAGGATTTAATAGCTGAACTTCAAATTGGCTCTAATACAGGATGACGGCTCTGAATCCATTATCATTATCAGCCACTTTGATGCTCCAAATTCAATTTCAGAGCAGGTTTCCAACAGTAAAGGAGCACTTTAAAAGTTCAGGCAGCAGGTATTACCACTATCATTCATTAACCGGTCTCTGTGCAAGTAAACAACTCTGCGAGTTCAAAGGCACATCAGCTTCTCGTATTAGCACGTCAGACATCTTCTGTTGAGGAAAACACAGCTGCCATATTTTATGGACTTTTTCTCTTCCCTCTTACATCAAACGCGACAGACTGTGCTGGAGACGAGAGGGCAGAGCGCTTTTTAATGGTGCTGAGAATGTCAAGGTTCATACATGTATGAAAAGGACAGCTCTGGCCAGAATGACATCAGAGGTGTGATGAAATAACCAACCACTTAAAATAATTCAGGGTTTGACTGTTAGCAGAGCCTGTGACTCTGATCTATTGTCTGTCTTCAAGGTCTCTGGTCCCAGCTCTGTTCACATGTTTGGAACTTTCACTATACAACTGAACAAGGACTTTTAACACTTGCACTTTTACACACAACAAAGCCCTATCATGGTTCGATGTAAGGGCAGCCAAATGGTTCAAAATACCAGGGTGAGAAAACTTTCCTCACAGGATCAATAACCATATCCCACCGTGCATGATAATATGTCGTGTTTCGAATCGTATTGCATCGTAGTTAAGTGTATTATAATATATCCAATCGTATTACATAATATTGTTTCTAACTCTAATGTGTAGTATCATATCTTACCTATGGTTTCATAATTTTACATTACGGATCATACTATAATGCACCTTTATTGTACTGTATTGGAATGTATCTTATTGTCCCATATCATACAGTGCCATAACCCAACATAGTGTAACCCAAGTTTTTGCATTGTTTATTGTTGGGTTGTAACCATGGACTATACATAGACTGGACAGCCTGGCTTTGCCATTAACCACTGTACGGTTTTGAAGCCAAATTACTCTCGTCCCAGGCACAGCCATTGGTAGCCGTTGTGCAGCCAGAGTCTGCGCAGTAGAGACTGTGAGGATTCTAGGAGAATCTGAGTGGAGCCGGATGACAAAAATTAACAATTTTTCTTTTCCTTTTGAGCGTATTATCTCTTCTTGGCTCTCCCACCCGAACTATTTTAAAATCCCCGCAAAAAATACACAAGAACAGCAGCTGTTACATGTGACGTAAAGCCTTGTTTTTAACCTCCCATTACTAATGACAATGAAACTTTTCAGAAAAAAGAGAACTTGAATACAATGCATTACCACAACAATCGGACGTGAAAGGTGCATTAATATTTTAAAGTTTGACCACAGTTCATCTGAAATGACTGGAGAGCCAGATTTTTTGGCCTATACTGCAGCCAACCACCAGGGGGAGCAGCTTTTGTGACGACCCCACTTCAAGCTGAGCAAGATGAGGTCCATTTTTTTAAACATTTCTTACCCTGCTCTTCTGGATCACATTATATCAATCTATTCATATCACTCCAAATCACAATATACGTTACCCCAAAAAGCTTTCCAGAAACATCAACAGGTCTGGACTTATTAATGAGATGAGATGGACCTTAAGCACTAAGGTCTGCCCATAGCTCTGCTTCTAAAACAGGGGCTTTTAAATACATTTTGTAACATTTGTTTTTTGTTTTTCTCCATCCAAGTAATACATAACTCTTTTCGGAGTTGGTAGGACGGATAAAGGCGTTTGATAAGATGTGAGCACTGTTTTACCCATTTTTATCCATGAATCAAATGAATGATTGATTGAGGAAATAATGAAGATGATGGGTGGTGTGGAAAATAATCTGATATGACAGATTTTAATGTTTAATGTGAACAACTTGACTGGCTCGCAGAGGTCCTGACAAAATTTAATTGGCTGAATACTGAAGTGTGAAGCTCTCGGTCGGCTCATGTGAATGTAAAATTCATCACAAGATTTTTTTTTAGTTAGGGACTGGTGCACCACCAATTTGCGAGAAGATGAAACTTGGTGCACTAACTTATGCAGCCAGTGAATTCTCTCTTTTCAACATGCTTATTACCAGGCTAGAATTTTAATTCTTAAACTCTTAAAGCATATCCATGATATGTGTACCCTCGTTTTTACTTCACTGGGTTTATTTTTCTTATGCAGTTTGTGTAAACTGACTGCCATAGCCTTAAATTTCAAAATAGTGCAAAATTAGCCCGACCTAAGGCTTAACTTCACCACACAGAAATGAGCTAAGGAGCTGTTTCTTTCACTTTTCATTTCAGATTGTGTTTAAGACGATAAGTGAAGGAGGCTTTTTATCCTGGTGTGAAATAGCTGCTAAATGGCGAATGTGAATGCTTTACCAGGTGTAAGAATGAAGCTGAAAAACCTAGGTGATAATATTTGTGGTCTGTCATTCCCCTGTAGTGTCTCTGAGTGTGTTGCATGAATCTGTGATTAAGCATGTGATATTCAACATGTTAATAGACGTGTCCTCACAGCGCTGCAGAATTCACCAGGGACACTTGTAAGAGCATTAAGTGTTTGACATGGGACCTCGATGTGCTGTTTGCTCTGGTGAGTTTGGTGTCAGTGACAAATCCTCAAACAAAACTAGCAGCTGATGTAGAGTAAGATGACACATCAGTGACTGGATACTCACTTTAAGACCTATTACCAAGGGACAGGAGCATACAGCAGGCATTGAGCCTGACTTCACAGTGGCTGGTGGGTTCACACATGTGGACATGACATTGCTTACCCTGCAGCTTTTTTATGTTGAAATATGCTTCCTTCAGAATCAAAAAGACTCCTCTGACATCTGTGCTCTGAACACTTCTAAAGAAAGTGTATTTCTTGCTGGAAAAATATAAATTAGCAGCAAAAGCGCACATGCAGTCAAGCTTCTCAACATGCATGCACATCAGATTTATAGTGCGTAGGTTGAAACACAGCTCTGCTCATTAGCTGTTACTCTGTCAAAACATCTCTGAACTTTATTTACTTAAGCAAAAGAGTATGCTTCTTTTTTCTCTGCTATAATTTATAGAGTTAACCTTTCGAGAACTATAAATATGTAGGGCATATGCTTCACACATAGAAACAAATGGCACCTCCTGAGCTGATCACAAATGTTGTTATTGTTGTTAATATTTTCAGGTCACACGTCGACAGTCGTTCCAACTCATTCTCTCATTTTAACATTAACATGCACACAGTCTGCACTGTCACTCCCATCCATGCACAGCGTGCCCTGCATGCTAAAGAGATGCACCCAGGAGAATAGGCTATATTTCATCACCACAGGAGCGCTTTCACTAACTACTGATGCAAATTTATACAGACTCCAAGCACACCAGATCCTCCTCAGGATTGCTTTTTGCATCACGGTGCTGTAGTGCGGGGAGTGATGAGAAGTGGGCTGTCTGATGGAAAAGGAAAGTATTTACCGTCATGCTGAGCCGTATAAGAAGGCTGAGACATTTAAAGCTCAGGTACTTTACCTTAGCTGCAGTGAAGTGACGGATTTACAGATCAGACACTGAAATGCATCTCTTACAAATATAAGTTCTGTATATGTTCTCTGTTTGTGTGGCGGCTGTTATCTTCTCCCCAATCTCTATCCTTTTCTCTAGCTCTCTGCTCTGAGGTGTGCTGTGAAAGAAGCATTGGTGTTTTGGGAAGCTGCGTAAATTTGAAAACTGTGGAAATAAGGGGTTTATGGCTGGCAGAGGAGGAAGGAGGAGGACAGAAGTACTGGGCACGGTGGAGCAGATTTGCACAGTCAGCAGACACTCAGGCAGAGGGTTCAATGACGCAGAAAACTCAGCAGGGACGTGAGCAGCTCACTAGAAGCTGTTCTCAAGGTGTATGAATCCATTAACATTTCCTTTATCAGAGATGCTTTAATTGTGTTTTGTTTTTCTGTCTTTCATCAATTGAAATTAAGAATCTTTTTACTGCAGGAGGAAGTTACATATTCACCTTCATTTCTTCATTTGTGCATTCACACAACTGCACAGAGACTCAGCAACATACACACACTTATATAATCATACAAACACTAAGATGAGCAGGATTAGCCCCTCCTTTTTAAAGCTGCTGTTGTTTATGTTTCTTCAACTCTCTCCCAACTGCTGCTGTGTACACACCAGATCGAGCAGTGACAAATTTAGCTACTTTTAAATGTTGAAGATGAGTGACTATTAAATCCGGGAGATGTGCTTGCTGTGCGCACAGTATTCAGCTTATGTGCTTCCACTTCAAATTTTGCCATAACTTTACTTTGCTATGAGTGTGAGTGTCAGAGATAGAGAAAGAATAGGGAGGGAGATTAAGAGAAAGAAGAGGCACGATAGCTCAGAGAGAGAGAAATAACTAAAATTCTTTGAAACAAAGCAGCCAAGTATGAAATGGATTAAAACAGCTAAGCTCCTCTTCGTAAAACTTAACAGATACTATAAAACAAATCAAGTTTGGTGGTGGTGTGTGTGTGTGCCTGTGTGTGCTGCAGCCACAAATTGACTTTCTTGTTGTGATGCAGAAAAAGTCAGGTCAAAATGAGCCTTGGAAAAGAACGTAAAGCATTGTTTTGTTTGCAATCATAACACAAAATTGTACACATTATGGGGAAAATGAAAGTCCACTCTTCACTAAAGGAGCAGTAATTTACAACAAAGCAAACTATCTGTTGATAAATCTCCAGCAGAGCTTTTAAGCAGCCCTTGTTGTGATAACGTTTTGTTGGCTCAGCAGTAATGTTGTTTCCACTTAGAGTACCCCCTCAGCGAGCAGATATCTGGATCATCTTCATCTTCTGTTAGTTGTCTTCATCATAGCACAGCTACATTGAACACAGGTTGACAGAGCTTTATGTGTGAAGCTGTAGCTCACAGGATTCTGACAGACAGACCCAGAAGGTGGTATCTCTGGGAGTACCACTGCCTGACTCTTTCTATGTCTTAGAAAGGTGTTTTTCCATAGCATTTTGTCTGTAGATGTCTGAGGTGGCTCTTTTTGTCCTGTGGTGTGCCTCTTGGTTCCTATCCTGTTGCTTCCTCTGGGCCATGTTATCAGAAAACTTCAGGCCATCTTATAAAACTGTTAACCTGAACTGTTATATATTCTAAGCCTACTCACCCAAACTTACTGATATACACCACTCTCTGATTTCAATCAAGGGTTGGATGGATGATCATTTTCAGTTTAACTCTTATGAGACTTAGTGTCATGCCTTGTTTGATGTTAAGTTTGATTCTGTGATTTTCGTCTTGTCTCTGGTGTGTGTGTCAGCTTTATGTTGTAGTTCTATCTTTTGGTGCTGTTTTTGGTTTTACTTCCTGTCTTGGTGTCGTCTTGTTGATTGTTCATCTTGCTCTGATTGTTTCCAGCTGTTCCCCCTACCTTGTGTGTATTTAGTGTCTGTGTCTCCCCTGGTCCTATGCCAGTTCGGTGAGCTTTATGTCTCATTCCTGTGCCTCAAACTCTTGTCCCTTGTCAAGCGCGTCCAGCCGTTTGCTGAGTTTTTGTTTTGTATTTTTGTAGTATAGGGCTCCAGCCTTATTGTTGTGATTTTGAGTTGTACTTTGTTTTTATTGTGTAAATATTTCTTTGATTTTTTTCACCTGACTGAAGTCTCAAGTTTTCGGTCCTTACTCTGAGCTGGTCACTGAGGTCCTTATCATTGCCTCTGACAGCATCACTGCCAAGGTAAGTGCATTGGTTCAACTTCTTTGAAATCAGTTGACGTTTCTTTCATTAAAGAAACGCTGTGAAACCAAATCTGTGCCGCACAAGCTAAATTAGAGATATTATATTAGTAATATAAATCACCACATAAACGTACACAAAAGTACTGAAAAGTGGTACCATTGATTATCAATACCGATTGTCAGGCACCCAGCATCGGTACCCTATCGTTTCAAATCTGAAAGGTACCCATCCCTATAGTTAGCTCCTCTGCCCGTATGCACATCCAATCATTACACGAACCTAAATATAAATGTTCAGTATATTTTGACATTGTCATACTTCTCCAGAGGATTCATCTGATCCTTAAAAATCAGTTTTCTTCACGTATTTCATCTGAAACAGAAACTCATGAGCCCAACGTCCACCATCTTTAAATAGACCAACAGGTGTAGTAATCCTGCTGTTAGAGCCTGTAATGGTGGAGTCCACCACCGTTAAATGGCCATTAACCTGGCACATGCATAATACACTGCAAAATAAATGCAGGCCCTGGTTTTAGCTTAACCACAGTCAACCCTTCAGTGTCTCACTTTAAGAAAAAGGAGATTGTGTCGTTAAATTTGTTGCTCTAACACTTGGGAAAATGCTTTATATGCAAATGTGCTTTCCTATGAGAGCTTGAGAGGGACAGCCTTATTTTGTTTTTGTTTTTTCCCCAGATTGGCTTACAATCATGTGATAAAAATTTCGCTTTTTTTTTTCTCCTGTGTTTCAGTTTCATTTGATTATGGTTATTGCTTAAATTTTACATGGTATAATATTGTGTATCAATCTGCAAACCTTCACTGTAAAAGGTTCAGTTTAGTACAGATTTGTTGGTTGGCTCATTCCTGAATAGTTTCTACCACTTTGATTCTGGCAGAAATATCTCAACAGCAATAATTATTTGTTATTGAGCTCTTATCAGCTGATATTAACATTCTAACACAATCAATTAAGATATTACAAGATAACTGCTAAACATCAGCCTGTCAGCGTCAGTGCTGTCAAAGAGAACATGCTAACATGCTGACATTAGCATTTAGCTTTAAGCACTGCTGCTCGTGTCCTCTTGATCTTTGCTGTCATACCTGTTTGTATCTGCTGAAGTCTGTGTGTACGACTGCAAAATAATGAAACCGGGCCATCCCCCATGTGCAACTGTGGTCTCTGAGGTGTATCATAAAACTGCAACGTCCTTGGTTTTATTCTAGCTATAGGCCTCTGCTGCATGCTAACCCCACACTCTCTCCCCAGGTGGCCTGTCTACCTCGTCTGACTGATGAGATACTAAAAGATAGATGAAAAAATAACCATAAAATGCAAGATAATAAACATGGGAGTTGCTGCCTTCTTCACTCTGTAGAGGGATTTTATATTAAAACAATCAGGATCTATAGGAGTTCTATCAGTACGTGTTGTATCATATTCTAACAAAGTATAAGAGAAGCTCAGCAACATTTAAATCCAGTGACTCTGTGGTCAGTTGAGGCTCTTCTATCAGTCAAATAGATGTTGATCTCTTAAGAAAGAGTAGACACAGGATTCTGCCAGAAAACACCCAACTAATGCAGTCGGTGAACTTTCATCGGCTTATTGATCATCCTGAGGGAAAGTGTGCTAATGAAGATACATGTGATCCTCTGCAATGAAGAACTGCTCAAGCTTATGCAACTAAATGCAAGTATCCACACACAGCAACTTGATTAAGCTCAGCTCACAGGCATACATACAATGAAACAACTGGTTTATATCAAACAGTCAAATAATTATCTTAAACATGTTACTGGATAGTTTCTAAAGCTGATGAAGTTATGCAACTGGTTTAACTGGCCTGAGGTTGTCGCAGTGAGTCCGGGGGTAAAGGCATAAAAGGTCCACCCCTCTCAGCTCGACTGGGGTTCTTAAATCTAATATGGAAATTAGACGAAGGGAGGGAGATACCCTACATTAGGGGTGGGAGAAAAAAAATGAAAAATCGATATATCAGGATTTCTTGTTTGACAATAATCTTGATTCTTTGCCAAAAAATCATTTTTTTCTTCTCAAATTCAAATTCTTCATTTCTGTCTTTGTTTATAAACTGGATTGGAAAAAAGTTACCTCTTTTCTGTGAAATGTTTCTCTCTGACTCACGTGATGTGCACTTAATGGGAAAATATGTCTTATGAAAAAGCCTGTAGACATTATCCTCATCATTTGAATATTGAAGAATCGCAATTCAAATCGAGTTAGCACCCCAAAAATCATGTTAGAATCGAATTGAGCAAATAACATGTCGTCCAAGCCCTACCCTACATTCAATCATTTATGCAAGAATACATTCAAAGTCGTTTTAGGTTCAACTGAATTGTATATAATTTAGACAGAAAGATGTGAAAAGAAGTTTATCACATCTGGCGATAAATAGTGTAAGCCTGTGTGAAGCTGGTTCAAGTACACACCTGATCTGGAAATGACTCAATTAAAAGAAGCCCTCTAAGAGTCTCTCTCTGGGTGAATTATATTACTATTAGGTTTGATGGCCGGAAGCCGAGCAATCTAATGGGGATGAGCACGCTGGCCATATTCCAGCACCTTGACCTCTCTGTGCAGAGACATGAGGAAGAATAAAGATATCCAGAGTTACACAGCAGACAGCTTTACACCACGCCTATTCTGCCTATCCTCACATCACTTTGGCCCAGTGGAGCAGAAAGGTGACTGAAACCGCTGCACTGTCAGGACACGGTCAGTCAACTGGGCAAGAAAGAGCAGCGTGCCTGAGCTGCCAGGAATATGTGAAAACGCAGTGATAGCACACACCAGGCAATTTTTCATGTAGCTGTGGACCCTTATGAACTTTTTTTTGTCCCTGCAAGCCGGTAAAGGGCAAAAAGTAGGACAGAATGTTTGTAGAATAAAAGCATGGGTAAAGAAAAGAGAATTTAAGCAGCATTGTGAAGGCGCTACAAAGAGAGTCGAGATGTAGTGAATAATGCATGGAGTTCCCAGAAACAGTGGTTTCACTTGCTGTTCGCTCAAGGCAGAATTATAGACACAGCAAAGATGCACAAATGAAAAAACACTCCCAGGACTAGAGGACACTCATGCTACAGTTTTGTCTATTTGTTGTCCATGTTAGTATTAGAAAAAGCATTTCACACTCCTGCTCTAAGGGAAGAGAGCCGTAATTAAAGAACACTTCTACATCTCATCTCTGATCAGTTTTTGTTTTCCTCATCCTAACTTCTGTTCTATTTTTTACAGTCCAAACAAAGTGTCAGTTTGTTTACATAAAACCCAATTTCAGCCCCATACATCAAAACACAAGCAGCTGATGTGAAGCAGTGATTTACACTTCTGTTAGATTTGTTCCTCTCCTCTCTGCTCTCACAACAAACCCATTCACGGCGTGTTAACAATCAAACAGAATTTACATGAGGCAGACAGTGTACACGGATCACAACACACTTTCAGAAGGCTTTTCATTATAAAACAAACAGATACAGAAGGCTGGATGAGAACAGATATGACACTTTAACTCCTTAGTTAGTTGTGAGTGAGTAAGATGAGCATGTTCTCTAAGAGATACTGTACTTACTCTGAAGTTTCCTTTTAAAGCAGTGCTACACAAACTAGCGTCCTGAAATAAATCTGAGGGTTACAAAAAAACAGAAAAGTCTTAATGAAGTTTTTCTTTGTCTGATTTTAATCCCAACTTCTACATTATCTCCTGGTATAATGCTGCAGGTATTTTGCTGCTATATTGTGCCAAATGATGCAGACAGGTGTTACCGTCATTTAGTCAAAGGGGAAAAAAGCAACACCTGTTTCTATAATGCAATATAATTGAACAGCCTCACAAACTGCAGTCACCAAAATGACCATAAAGTTGATTCAACACCTCTGAAAACAGCTTCCACAAAATTGGAACATTATGGCCTTCATGAAGGGAGGCTTTATAGCAGGACTGTTGCATTAGATCCAGCTAATAAACTAGCACCTGAGTGTGTGTTGTATTTTACCCCTATAGCCTCTTTTTTCACTTTAGTACGGTTCATAATCTAACTATCCCCCCGTGTTTTGGACACCTTTATTTTGAAGGCTTCACTGGCTCAGCTGTCAGCCATGATTTGATACGACTCTTCAGCACTGCCACACCCTCTTCTTGTTTTACCTCCTTTTTATGCAGCCGTGCCCTCCAGATAAACCGGCTGAGTGGAGCACAGTACTCTGACAAAAAGCCTGCACACAAAGCCAGGACGTGTGCACATATTTCTGCTCTGGTAGCTCGAATCATCTGTGTGACTTTTACAGTTCTGGTTTGTGTACATATCATTTGCATATATATATGCTGAGAGGGTCAACCCTCAAACACTCTCTGCTGGCCATAAAAACATGAAACCAGAGAACTACACAGCAGGTCAGCAGCACTCCACAACCACTCATTTAGTGAAGATGCTGCTAGCATTCTGCCCGGCTGCAGCACAACATTCATCCCTCTGCAGCCTCTTAGCTGTAAAATGCTCGTATCAACACGGTATTAAGCCCACAGACACATTCAAACAAAGTGCATTATTTATAATGGGGTGCTCTTGTGCGAAGAGGAGGCGAAAAAACGTCAGGAGAGACAACAACAATCCACTGCTCCAGATTTCAAGCTTGTCTTCCCAAATAACTCCGACAAATCAAACAGGCTAAATAAATCCCAACAGATGAAATCCTGCAGCACAGCTCATTAAGAAACACGTGTAACCAAGCATGAGTGTTCAGCTCAGGAGTATGACTGACGGCTCTCCATTATTAGCTACACAAAGTGTTGTCTTATCAGGCTTGCTGGTGATGACACTGCTTTGAATCTCAAACTCTGACACATCTCTCCAGGTGGTAATGAAGGGAAACAAAACTTTAAAAAAAACGATGTGGCAAAGTCAACGTACGGGATGCAACTCTAAAGGCAGCTCTGTTTTGATTTCTGCTGTGGGCTCCCCTCATTATCCGTCATAACTCTGTGTGAAGAGTCACTTTGAATTAATCGCAAAGTGGAAGCATCAAAGGCATCGACTAACAGGCCAGATGAGGGAGGATACAGCGAACACTTTCATTCTAGAGGCCAGTCAGTCTGCGTTTTTCACCACTATCCCCTGGGAAATATGTATTCTGACCATGTGCATTACATAATAAGATATCACAGATGTATGCTTTGGCGCTTCAAGGTTGTCTTCAATATTCCTGCGCCCTGAAAGTCCTGATAGATTCATTTTCAATAATTCAGCAATCAGTCTCTCAGAGTATGTCTCAGACTGTCAGACTCAAACACAAACTCAAACAGCTCACCTGCATTGTGAATATATTTCAGCTCAGCACAGAGTTATTGGTTTTAACACCTGACTGTGGAGAAAGATCTGTTACTCCAAGATTCAATCAAATAACTGGAAACACACAGAAATCTTCATAACCTTCATAGCAGTTGTTTACAATCCCATCAAACAGCCCATCTTTAATTCATCTTCTCCTTCTGCCAGCCACAACCTCTAAAACAGCTGATGTTAATATCATCTTTGAAAGATGTGCCTCTCTAGCTGCTTTCTTCTGCTACACAAGTTAATGCACCCATCTTGCTGCATTAACAAAAAAATCATCCATGGTTTCAATCACACCTGTCTGTCTGAGTCAAATCCCCCTGCATGCACATCTTTGACGTTCAGGTTTGCTTCTTTTCCCCACAAAAAACTCTCTTGTTGTTGCAGCAGCAGCCCAGGAAAATTCAGTGAAACATTACTTTTTATGAACCATCACCTTGAATAAAAAAAAAGCTTCTTGCTCCTTTTAAAATGGTAATAAGATCAAGGATGAAATGAGGGAGCAGCTGAAGGTGGAGATCAGTTACGCAAAAACATGAGGGACATGCAGCTGGGTAATTATCTGTCAGGAGCCAGGAAGTGTATTTGTAGCTACTCACTGGCTTGCATCAGCTGTCCCTGGCGTCCAAACACCTGGGAGAAGGTGGCATGGCTGCTGCAGGTGAGGGTGTCCTCCATGGCTGTCCCACTGGCACACGCTGAGGAGAGAGGGAAGAAGCGAGGAGGGGGATAAGGGAAGGTCAGCCACACTGCGTCACATCAAGATAGGATAAAGAGGAGAGGGAAAGGGGAAGATAAAGATGAAGGAGAAGAGGCTGGGCTTGCCTACTGATGTAGAAGCCGGTGTATGATCTCTGGTGAAGACTGCTCTCCCCTGGACCTGTCCTGCTGCTGCTGCCGCTGCTGCTGCTGAGGAGTGAAATACAGCCCCTCGCTGCTCACACCAATATGAGCAGAACTGCTCCTCGCACAGATAATGGGAGGGGGTGTGCCTGCTTCCCTGCCTGCTTGTCAGCATGGAGGAGAGTGCGCGCGAGAGGGAAAGTTCTGTGAATGTGTGCCTGTGAGAGCGTTTCGCTGTGCGTGTGTGAGAGTAAAACAGGGTGGTAGAGCAGGTAGCAGAGCTGTAGGCACAGTTTCTCTGCCAGCACTCTGATCTTGTGCTTCGTCTTTACAGGCTGACAGTCCTCTGCAGGCTCAAGACAGGCTGGCTTGAAAGGAAGAGCAAAGAAGAAGGGCTGAGTGTAGCTTCTTCAGCAGGTAGAAGTCAATCCTCCCTCCTCTTCTGCCTCACTCTCAGCGCGAGTAGACGGCAGCTTGTGTCCTCTGGGCACAGGAAGGGACTGTTGTTTTCTGATCTGCGTGGCTGTGCCCCCTTTTCTCTCCTCCCCTCTCCCTCCTCCCCTCACTACAACCCTCATTTGCTGATCCTCAGCAGTAACATCTCTCTCCCCTCTCCCTCACATCTCTTACTCTCTTTTCCCCACCCCATGCAAATCCCCTCGATCCATCTTAAAGCTCGGGCCGCTGCTGGGAAACAGATTCTAGCAAACTCCAGTGCTTCATCTTCCCCCTGTGCTGAGGGGGGAAAAAAGGAGGATGAAAAAGTGGAAGGGGTGTATAAAAAGTGAAAAGTAGGGCTGGTACAGCTGGTGGTTTCCAGAGGCAGTATCTTGTAAAGGACTTGAAGAAAACTGCTGAGTGTAAGACAAAAATTAGCTCACACTCAAGTAGAAAATAACTCTTATAAACTTACCTGGCTGTGAACTGCAACAGCTGTGGTGAAGCAGTGCACAATAGAGAATTAGATTTACTGACATGAGTGAAAAAATCAACCACACGCTGCAGCAAAAAAGGGAGCATTAAGGTTTCATAAAGAAAACTTAAGTGTTATTATATCAAGTCGGCACATGTTACAAGATCTTAAAACATCCTCTTAAGCCTTGGAGGCACAGTTAGCTTCATCATAGGCATTGTGCAGCTGTTGGCATGGAGACTGTGACAGTTATTCCAACACATGATCACAATCTTCTAACCTCCCTGCAGCTTATAAATCTGTGTTAAACAACCGATTTCCTCCAAAGAAACACACAGGAGAAACTTTTCCAGGAAGTCCATTGTCATGGAGCCATCTCTCACATTAGTGCCCTGCAGGGCGAGCACCGCGGGGACCTGACCACAGCACTCACATCCTTGCATCACATCCTCCTGTTTTGAAAGGAAATGGCAGGACACTCAACGGGCTGCAGAGGGCGAGCTGGGAAGAAGGCTGAGCCCATTTGAAGGCTTTAGCAGGTGGTTCTGCAGGTAAAAAGATAAAGGTGAAGCCTGGAAACTATGCCTGGAGTATAACTGGTATTTAGCATGTTTGCTCAAGCTTAGATTAGCTACTCAACACAATCATAAAGACAAAAATATAAGAGAAATGTTCAGAGCTCTTCGGGTCAAACTGAACACTATTTCACAGACAAAAGGATCCAAGACTTGACTTCACTTTCAAGTCTGAGAGACTAATGCCCGCCAGAAGAAATCTCTTCTTCATCTCCATCAGCTTTAATGCTATTCTCTTTGAACAGGAAGTAGGAGCAGAGTGGGTTTTCTCTTTTTTTCAAAGGCTGTACATTGCAGCTGTCATTCTTCCCCATACTGTCTCCCATCACTGTCTCTCTCCAGAAGACAAAAAATAATATAGTTTAAAGCTAGTCTGCATTTCAGTCTTTATTCAATCAGATCTTTAGTTTCTCAGAGGCTGTTAATTATCTAATAAATCACAGTCTGTTAGACAGAATTCTTACACTGGAGCAGCTGAAGATGATGAATTATTCTTTTAAGAGATAAACAATAATGTGCACCGTTTTTAATTAATGAATTAATCAGTTATACAAGACCATTTTTAGAAAGTGTAAAAACCAAACACCCTTTAGTGTCTGACGGATACATGACACTATAACATAAGACAGAGACCTGTGGGAAAACTCTTTGTTAGCAACATCCCATTATATCAGATAGTCCAATTTTTTTAAACAACAGCAGCTAAATAGGATGAAACTGGTCCTTTGGAGTACAAAGCGTTTCACCGACTGTTTTGGTTACCTTTAACTTAAAGGTAGGGCCTGCAGAAATTTTTAATTACTTGCTAGTTAACACAAATTCACACTGGGCCCCTCCTCCTTGGATCAGTTCCAGCGGGCAACCCACACTCACTGCCTCCGACCAGATCTATAGGATCTATATACAGTCAATGACCGCGACTATTGAACACACTCACTAGCCCACCAACCACCCGTAGCATCGCGTTTTTAAGTGGGAGAGACTCGAGAGTACTGCGCCTGACTGGGCATGTTAGCACAAGCTAATCACGGGGTTATTTGAAACATACCTAGTTAGCAGTTAGCAGAAAGCTAACTGGTGTCGCTCTTCGTCAGCGCTGCTCTCCCAGTGCCCGAAAGTCAAGTTAAGCGTGACCCACGTTTAGGAAAAACCTTTATCCGTTTGGTGTTTCGTTTCACTTTGGTTGTGTTTTTCTTGCTCCGAGATAAATCCACTAACGTAGCTGCTCAGGATAGCCCGATCCAACCGCTGAGTAACACGCAAGGTCACTGGCGCACTGGGCGCGCTGCGATTGGCTGATGTAACCTTGGCTACTCTCCACCCAGAAAGGTCCCGACACAACCAAAACATCAACGTACAGGCAGAGTTGAGGCAGACACCGGCAATAATACACAAGTATGGAGGCTGAGAAGTGACGATTAAACAGTATTATTCCTGTAAAAGTTGAAACTTTATTTATACTTTTTTTAGGATAATCCCACAGACTCTACCTTTGTAGTTAAGACTTTCTTAGTGATCTTGAAGAAGTCTGACCTCTCCATATATATATATATATATATATATATATATATATATATATATATATATATATATATATATATATATATATATATATATCAATACCTGATCATAATCCATGATTTAAAATGAGATTATCAGCACCAAAATGGGTTATTTCTAGAGCCCGACCGATTAATCGGGCTGGCCGATTAATCAAGATGATTATAGCCTGTCACTGATTAATCAACATCATCATCAGAGATTCTGTCGCTCCTGCTCCTGTTGTTTAATTAATATAAGGCTACTACACAGCCTCTCACTTCATAATGCCATGCAGGATTAACCTGGGCTTATAAATTCACAAGTTATTGTCTTCTTTGAAATAATTTTTGAAAATGTTTCAGTGTATTTTGTTGTAATTGTATTTACTGCATGTTTTGAAAGCAGCTACATTATTACTTAAAATCTAGTTTAGTCCCATGCATTAAATGAAAGATGGAACTTTTCAATAGCTAGCCATAATTTGTGTTCATATACAGTATATATCCTGTGTATATTAATGAATTTATTATATATATCAGTCGATAAATCGGATATCGGTCGATATATTGGATATCGGCTTCATTTTGCCCCCAGTTTCGGTATCGGCATTGACCCCAAAAATCCCATATCGGTCGGGCTCTAGTTATTTCTAAAATGTTATTTCCAGTATCCGCGGTTGGGTCAGACAGGACCCTATGAAAACACCACACTGGTTGACAAAGTTAAAAAAGAGATGTGTGCTTTTCTCTGCTGAATAGAAATTCTCTGATTTATTTCATAGTGATGAACATTGAAGTCGAACTTTCATAAAGAAAAAGGACAGAAAAGGAGAAGAAGGATACAGCAGGAGCTGAAACAAGGGTGAAGCTTTTTGTGATGATGTTAATTTCAACCCAAATGTAGCAGTTATACTGCATTAGTCAAACTTGAGAGTCTATCAATAAAATGAAGAGTGAGGTTGTATTTGCTCTGCTTGGTGAGGTTGGAGTTGGGAGTTGAGCACTGGTGGGACATAACCATGATTCATAAATGTTACACAATGCAGATACATCTCAGAGCAAAGACTGTCAGAAAGGCTAAATGTAGCTTGGACCGTACTAAACTACTGTACAAGCTGAGTTTACAAAGTGCCTGTTGTCTCATTTAAAAAAAAAAAATAGAGCTACTGTTAATAAATTCATTACCTCATCAGTTTCATTTTGGTAAAAAGTTGTCTCCAAGTAGTGTCAAATGAAGATTTGACTTCCATTCATTTGCTTTAAAACAAGCGCACGTCTTGGTAAAAGCCATTTCCTCAGGACAGTGGATGCAACTGCAAATGGGAAACGTTATTTTTTACCCTGGAAAATTCTGGCTTTTCTGGTGGTGGCCTTTTCACCTTGCTGTATGAATAAATACAATAGACACATGTATAAATACAGTTGAATTCAAGACCTCATTACTTGAATTTTGGTTGAGATTACAGGTTTAATACTGACCAACAGGCAACAAGAGCAAGCCCTCCTTTGATGACCCATGTCTTAGTGAGTTATTTTCCACTTCCATAAACTCTCCACTCTGTAAATCAACAACATCCGATTAAAGGCCCTGTGAGAAGTTCTCATGCTGATTCTAGTGACTCCTAACAACCAAATCAGTCATCTTTTTCTGCATGAAGACTGTAATTCCCATGAGCTCCATCATCCACAGTCATAAGGTTGAGTCTCTTGCCAAAGCATATGAGCAAAGAAATGGAACACAGATCTCCATTTTAATACTGCTCTTCTTTGTTGACAGTTTTTTTTTACAAGTTGCAGAATGACAAAGGAAAATGTTAAAATTAACTGTGATGCAACATTAACTGTTGAAAAGTCTACTAATAGTAATAAATCAGTTTGCAGACACACCATAAATTAAATGCTTTCTTTCGCAACTCCAGATTCATGATGTGTGCTCCAGTGTCCCCATAACTATCCAAATAAACTAAAATATGAACAAGGTATAAGTCTTTCTTCTACAAAGGGAGTGAAGCAATAACGTGTGGGCATAAACATTAAATCCAGTTCAATTTGCTTTTACCTAGTGTAGCCCTGATTGTACAATTTCTCTATCTTTAACAATACTTTGACAGAAAACATAGACCATTTTGCAAGGAATCAATTACATAGTAAAAAAAACAAAAATTGGCTAAAGTAAAACAGTACTACTCCTGGCTAATGTATCCCTCACTGTATTACTTTACTTGTGGAGTTCTTAATGCAATCACTAATGGATGAGGGTCAAACATAAACTCAGCCTTCATTGTTTAAAACTCAACCCAAATACAGGTCCTAGATGCTGATAATCTCATTTTACTATGTAGGACACAAGAGGTAACAGGAGTGAGACTATCTCAATATCAGTTCAAAATCCTTTCATGTGTCTTTGAATAATAAGTGTAAGTAATGTGCAAAGATTTGGATTGCCAATACAAAAGTCTTCAGTTTTCTGTTGCTTCATCTTTTGGTAGTATGATTCATTTAAACGTCATAGCTCAGCTCCAAATAATTCAAATGTCCCGCTGAAACTAGTTCTCGACAGATACTAGTTTGCAAGCCTAAGGTTAACGAAGCCTCTACCCACCACACCCAAATATACATATTAGTGACTCTGAGAGGAGTCAGGACAAACAGGTCTACACTTTCAGAGTTATTTCATTTCTCTTTCAGGAGATTTTAGACTTCAAGTTTCCAGATAACATGGTGATTTCATCTGAAAAAAAAAATGCAAGCATATTTTTAACTTATCAATTATGGTGAGGTATTGTGATAGCGTGTGATATTTTGATTTTTTTTGTACAAACCAGACCCAAATTCAGTCTTTTGCATGAATAGCTGCTCATCCCAAACCTCCTTGCATGCAGTAATTGAGTGCCAATCCCCTGAAGCAGCCTCCGCGCTCTCCTACGTCCTAAATCAGCCTCTCTGCGTTAGCTTAGTTTATTTCGTCAGGCCAGGCACAGAGCTGCATGGAATTGCATTTTTATGAATAGGGCTGAAGCACCGTACACAGCAATCAGGAGAGAGTGCAGTGATATTTCAGCCTGACAGCCTGAGTATGGTGCAGTACTCTTCCAAGTGCACAGCCCTACTCACACACACACAAAGCTGAACACCCATAAACTACTGTTGGCCATAAACTATCTGCCCTGGCACTGGTGCAAATACACACATCTCCTCTTCCCACTGTATAAAGAAAGATTCTGCCGGTGGATCAAATCCAACATACAGATTGCATTTAATTCATAACCTCATCCATCAAAATAACCCCACGTGTTGTGTGAAGATCCAGCCCACAGGATGTGCCAGTTCTTTTAGCTCGTTTCTAACAGTGGAGGCACATTTTAGCGACACCCTGTCTACCTGGTGGGTTTGATAGCTCATTAATGCATGTTGAGTTTGATGGATGGACTCCAGACAAAAATGAACTCGGCAGATGCATGTGGGCCGGATGGGACCTTGAGAGGAGCTTGTGGTGATGAGAACACATCCTACTGTGATGCTCTGGGTTTTTAAAATCAACCATAATAATATGAGCTTTAATTATAAACCTGTACTTTATCAAGTTAAAGTGAAAGATTGTTTCTAATGCTGCTGCAGTGGATTTCATGAATATTAATCAAATCAGGTTTCACATAACTTTTTGGGGGAATGTGGAAAAAGTTAATTTTAGCTACGAGTTGCATGTTCTTAATTATTTATACACTCGCTTCTCGTGTAGGGCATATATCTACATAAAGTCTTGATATATATGTGAAAAAAGATGCTCAAACTGCAACATTTGTGATATTTGGATGAATTTGTGCTGCAGCTGAATAGAATCACAAATACACACAAGGAATAATTCATGAATGTGTACAAAGATTTTCATTTCCTCTGTGACATTTGTTGCACTGTGATTTATGAGTGTGTATCTGAGTTTCCTTGTGCTTAGCACTGGCTCATAATAAAGTTAGCTGCTTGAGTCTTTCTGCTTTGACTGCAGTGGCAGCCAATCTTAAATGACTGACAGAAAATCTTATTTCTATTCCCTGTAATTGCATTTTTCTTTAAGATTAATGATAGAATTACTTCAATATTAACTTTAACTTTCAATATCAAGAATCTGTGCAGCAAACTATTCCTGCATTATTTGCTCTACCACATTAGGTTGAACAAAGAGAAACTATACAGCAATAGTAAAAATTTTAGGCTCTGTATGACTCATATAAACCTCCCTGACAAGAGCACTTCTCCCAAAATGGATACAGATCTCTCAGCCGCCAGCAACCAGATGATGGTCACGACCCCTCCGGTAGCAGCTCCATGGCCTGTGGAGTAAAATGTAGCAACTCCAAATCTGATTTATGTAAAGTACTACTTTCTCTCATATTCAAACAGATTGGAAAGCAAAGTTCCTTTTACATTACCCAGCAGCCTCCTGGCAGGCTGTAAGTGGAGAAGGCAATCAGCAAATGTAATCTGGAAAACTTACAGCTGCAATGGAGGGGACATCTGTTATATTAAAAGAAAAGATCTGCTAAAATAACAAGGCCTGCAAGGAGACAGAGTCTCTTATGAGTGCAGTTCATCACATGCCTCTCTCGCTACTCTTAAAAAACTATTCCTAATGTTTTCATAACCAATTTATGTAACAATTATCCAGACTGCTATCCACATTTCATGACAAACCTGCAAAACTTTCCTTTCATTTCAAAATTTAACAGTTGGAAGTAGTCATATCAAATTGAATTAATCCAAAGGTACACTATTGTTTTCAACTAAGTAATTTCCTTCCAGTGTATTTAAATGCTTGGCTATAACTGCTATCTCATGTAAGCAAAAAACAGTTTCACAGAAATTGAAAAACTTTTTTTTTTTTATTTTGTCAATTACAGCAATGTTTTACTTGAGGTCGTTCGGGATTTTAGTCTTTGTTCATCCTTAAATACATAATCTTGAACCTGAAAGGCAAAACATGAAGATTTCTCCAGGAAACATAAATTAGCTTCAAATCATATTCATTGATTTATTGTCCCATAAACATGCTACAAATGTTAAAGCACTGCCTGTGTGTCTGCGGCCTCTGTGGTACGACTGAGTGAGACCGAGTGGGAGTGAGCACTGGGTAGACAAAACTAAAAATAAGAAGCTTTTCATTGGCAGTTTTACCAAAGATATTAACTAACCGAAACAAAGATGACATTGTCCTTCAGTTACATCACTGTGGCATGGCTTTCAAAAAAAAAGGAAGACACATGAAACAACTTTTTTGCAAGTCCCTAATATGAGACATTAAAACAAAGCTCAGCAGCATTCAAATACTTGAGTTATCATCATGCATTTTGGCATTTAAAAGTTGTTTCATGGATCATTTATGTCTTTTCAATAACTAAATGGAGAAAATAAATAAGAGATTTGTTGGCTTAAAAGCTGTAAAAGTAGGGTTTTTTTAAGATTATATGAATCATCACCAATTTGCATGTCTGCGATGTGCAAAAAACCTGAATACATTCCATTATTTTTCATATAATTAAGCCAATCTCATGATCCAGCTAGAAAAATTTGGCAGTTTGTTTTAAAGTGCTGTAAGAACACTAGGCTGAATGGTTGACATTAAAAATCATTTCCAAGGCG
Source organism: Halichoeres trimaculatus (assembly GCF_033239565.1). Lineage (NCBI taxonomy): Eukaryota > Metazoa > Chordata > Actinopteri > Labriformes > Labridae > Halichoeres > Halichoeres trimaculatus. The sequence continues at coordinate 28,571,824 of NW_027437179.1, forward strand.
GACATTTTTTAAGGAGACTTCAACATAGTTCCCATCCTTTACGACTGGAATTACCTGCTAACGTCAGATAAGGAAAACTTCTGAGAAAGCAAGTAAAAACATGACACATACCAGGGATTTAGACTAAAGGAATAGCTGGCAGGCCACACATCCAATCATTACGCATACTTACCACGCACACACACACAGTGTTCCTGAGGACCAATTGTTGCAGTCAACAACTGCCATTTCTATTTTTGTTTCCCAAACAAAAATATGCCAGTAAGATATATTCTACAATATAATGACTACAGAAATTTAAATCAAACATACATACTTTGCAAATCATGTATAAACTGAAGTAGGTGCCCACGGGGAAGGACATGGAAATTGGCTTTATCTAGTTTATACTCTAATCAGCACATGCATTAAGAGACTCTGGAAACATCCAAAAATCTAAACAACCAAACGGGGAAAAGACGGAACAAAAGAATAAACAAGTTTCCCTAACCCTAACTGATACATGATTGCCTTTTGCAATATGTCAGCTTCCCAGAATAACGGAGCCCTAACGGTACTGTTTTGGGTCAAGTAATGACACGTTGTGTATATATTAGCTCATTGTCATTTACAGTCTTCTTTTTTTGCAAGGCTGGCTAAAATCAAGGCTCAGTTCAGTTCAAAAGATGGAAGATAATGAGAGTTCCCTCCTTAAATCCAGCAAAGGCAGGTGAGAAGAGCAGACTTCACTTGTTTTTGAGTGAATAAGCCCACCACGGGAGATCCACCTTAGTGCCATCAGTGCCTTGATAGACCAGAGCTGAGAGGCGAGAACCAGATTCTGAGGGAGAGCTCAATGAGTCCACACCACTCACTTCATCAGCAACTCCTGAAACACAAGAAAACCATGACTAAGCATCAGGGCGCATAATTGAAGAGCGAACATTTGACGGTCTTGGTTTTTGACAAGTGTAAATTTACCACTTTTCATTATTCAAACATTATTACAGTCCCACCTTTGATTCTGAGTAATTGATTTGATTTGATTTGATTTTTTTGGGGGGTGGGGTGGGGGGCCTTTAAGACAATTTGTGAAATTATGAAATGAATAAATTCTGTTTCAGCCAACGAGACACATTAAAAAAGACACAATGTCACCGGACAATGCCTCACCTGAGTCTCTTTTGGCTCTTGAATCGGTGGTTCTTCAGCTTTCACATCAGCAGAGGGAGCTGTGTTTGCCATCTGTAAGCTCCTGGTGACTGGACCACCTACTCTCTCCCTTGTTCTCGGGGCTGACCGGACCTCTTTCTTCGGCTGTTGTGTTGTTGGTGGTGATTTGGCCTCTGCTAATCTCTTGGGTGCTGCCTCCTTCCCCATACGCTGCATTCTCATGGCCTGTCGTTGTGGTGCAGTGTCGCTGGGCGTTTCTGGGGCTGTCGGGGTGGGAGGTAGAGACTGAACTTGGCCCTTCTTTGTTTTTTTGCTGGGGGGGACTGGTGCCGGGAATGAGGCCGGCCTCTTCTGACGGCCCTGGGTAGCAGCTGTTTTTCCTTTGCTGGGCAGGGAGGGTTCGGGGTCCGCTGCACCTGAGCTACGAGCTCTTGTCTTTCCCAGGGGTTTGGACCCTGTTTCTGTCTGCGGGATTTCACAGTCTGAAGCTTTCTTCCTTAGATGCATGTTTTTATCTACCACAGGCACTGCTTCTTTCTTCACCTCTGTGAGACCTTTCTTGCCTTTTTTAACAACAGGTTTCATGGGACAGCTGATGGCCATATGTTTATTGAGACTTGCAGTGTAGGTAAACTCCCGGCTGCAGTGGGGGCAGACATTAGAGGCTTGCTCTTCCTCTACTTTAACAGTCTTTTTTGCATTGGTGGCAGCTTTATTTCTTTGTGATATGGCCTTCTGGACCAGCTGGTTTTTCTTTTTACTGAGGGCACTCATTTTTGTTTTACCGATGTCTTGACTAAAGTTAAGTCTCTTTGGCTGACCCATTCTACGGAAAGCATTGAGACCTGCAGTGGCTGCTGAGGGTGACGCGACCCCATTAGGACTCTTAACTATTTGCTTGAGGGGGATGGGGTTTTTCTTGGGAGTGTATCGCTTCTTATCACTAGCATTAGCACAGGCCAATATGTGCTGGTGCAGTTCAGGCATGTTGTCAAAGCTGTTGCCACACTTGGTGCAGCGAATGGCAGTGCTGAAAGTTTGTGGTATGTTGTGGGTGGTGAAGTTAGTAGCTGAGGCCACAGAGCCAGCATGGGAGCGGCTGTGATAAGGGAAAGGCGGCGGTTTATAACTGGGGTAGTGTTGATTGATGCCAAGACGGACATCAGGTCCTTTAGGTTTGCCTCCTTCTGAGGCCATGATCTTTATTGTAGTGTACAGCTCTTCGTTGGGGTCCTCTGCTTCTTCTTCTGCATGATTACCATTAACATCAGGCTCTTCTTTCGCTAAACTAGAGTCATTTAGTGGAGACACTTCATTGGTGGTATCTGGTGCTGGTGTTGAGGGACAGCTTTCCTCTTTGGCTCTGGAGGGATCTGTGTAGTTTTGTGGTCTAAGCTTCCCGCTCTCTACAGCAGTATGTGAACAGGTCTCGTTTGGATGCAGGTCCTTCTGGTGCTGCTGGAGGTTACAGAGAAACGCAAACTCCTTGGAGCACACAGAGCACACAAAGATCTTTCCCACTCCATGTAGTGTTGTCCGGTGTGCCAGCAGGGCCGGGGCATCACCAAACAGCTGCACACAGAATTCACACTTAAAGGGCCAGTCTGCAGCGTGCTCTGTGATGTGTCCACTGAGCTCTTTGATGGAGTTGAACGGGCTCTCGCACACATTACATACAAAGGTTTTGCAGAACGTCGAGTCGACTTCCTCTCCCTCAGAGGTTTTATCAATGCTTTTTTCAGGAGCAGCAGGCTGAGATGAAGAGTCAGTGACAGCCTCAGGTGCATGATTCATGACTGACAGCTCATCTACACTGTGCTGAGGCTCTGCTTTAATCTTAATCAGAGGGAGGGATGGGGAGACCGGTGCTGGGGAGGGATCACATGGTGTAGGAGACGGAGGTGATGAGGAAGGTGAGGGCTCTGGCTGGGGTGAGAGAGCAGCAAGAGAAATCTCTTCTCCAGAATCAAGGGTTTTGTTTCTTTTGCCGTTAAGCAGACTGTTGGACGTTGTAGTTACAGAAAGATCTTTCTCTGAGGGAGAGAGTTCATCTGGTGTGGGCTCAGTTGGGCTGAAATTGGGAGTATCTCTCAGTGGGGACTTTAGAGACTGTAGTGGCTCAGAGATATGGTTCTCTTCCTCTTCTCTGTTTTCTTCAGCAGACATAATCTCCTCTGAGTCGGACTGGAGCTTGCGTTCAACTGATCTTGGAGACATTTTTGGCGAGAGGACAGGAAGTGGTCTCAGTGCAGAGGAGTCCAAAGGCTGAGAAAGAGGAGAGCTCGGCATAAGTGGAGGGGAAGGGATGGTAGGTAGTACAGGAGGTGGTGGTGTTGGAGACGTCACACTGGATGTCCCAGGGGAAGACGGGTTCATGGTCACAGGGGTCAGAGAGGGCGGGGAGGGGTGAGCAGACTCTGACGCAACATTTGGAGATTGAGAATTAAAACAACTAAGATTTGTTAGAGGTGAAGAGCCGTCTTCACCTGGCAAAGCAAGACCTGCATATTCATTCATCAGCACCTTTTCAAGCATGCTGGTGTTGGGTTTTCTCTTTTTAACCAGCGGCTGCGGTGCTAAACTTCCCTTTAATTCAGGCTCAACATTGCTCTTCCGATGGAAGCTTAAATCAAGAGCTGAATCCCCGAGCACCTTGTTCATACTGTCAGTCTTCCTGCTCACAGAGCTGGACAGATCCAAGGGCTGCTGATTACAGGAATTACCACCACTACTAGAAGTTTGGCCATGAAAGTCATTTCCAGGAAGGCTGTCTCCTTCTTCCTTGTCCAGCAGGCTCCCAGGAGGTGATGCACACTGACTTTCTACCTTTGGCACCTTTAGGGTGAATGAACTTGAAACCTCAGTTCTACAGCTCTCTGTTTTACATGCAGGACTGAGCTGTGGAGAAGACGGCGGAGAGGCTGTTCTTCTTTTAAACCTCCCTGAAACTCCTGGCAAAGGCGTAACTGACAGCGGAGAGGCCAGTCTATGGCTTTCTGTTATTAGAGTGATTGTTGATTTCTGGATGTCTTGTGTCTGAAGAAGCTGCTTGAGCTTGGGTGAGAGATAAACTGTTTTCTCTCGTTGAAATGCTGATGAGTCTGCAGCTTGTTGGAAGAGTCCTCCTACTAACAAGTTTGATGAGGAAGATGTAGAGGATGATGAAGACGATGAAGAGGCTGTGAAGGATGCAGTTTCTGTCTCCACTTTCAGGCTGGGAACAAGTGGGGGTGTAGATGTTCTTCTCTTTGCTGCTGGCTGACCGATGTTGGGCAGTGGCTTTGTAGCAGAGGTTCTCCCCTCCACCTTCAGAGCCTGACTGATCTGATTGGGGCTGATGATGACCGTGTCCAAACCAAACAGAGCAGCAGATCTGGAGTCCACCTCTATCACCTCACAGCTGCTCACTGTACTGGTGGAGACAATCTTACCATCAATGTAGAAGCTCAAATTTTCAGAGATGTTTTTGGATATGTCCACTGCATAGTCATCTCTGTCTGCCTCATCCTCTGTGTCTGCACTGGGTACGTATACAGGCGGAGGGCTGGTGCTGGGGGACTCATCTGGCAGCTGCTGAGCAGAGGCTTCTTGCAGCAGCATGCCTTTCCTGCGAACTCCCTTTGGTAATAGATGTCGTTCATGTATTCTGCGTTGGTGTCGTCGCATGTTGGTGTGTGTGCCAAATGCTTTGTTGCAGTACTTGCAGGGATGGAGTTCCTTGGACTCCCCGTTTTCATCCAACATGAAGGGACGGTCGAGGTGAAGCTCTTTCCTCTGCACCTCAGAGTTGTGCAGAGAACCTCCAGTAAACTGAGACACTCCTGCAGTCAACTGAGACCCTATGGCTATATAGTGACTGGTGGGGCTGGTGCAGTCAGGACTGGAGCCATCAGTCTGCACCACAGGACTGAGTAGACTGGCGGTCCCAGCCAGAGAGCCAGGCCTTTTTTTAGGCCCGCTCTCATGCCTCCTTTCATGCCTCCGCCTCCCCACCTGTGAACCAAACGACTTATTGCAGTACCGGCACTTAAACAGTTGTGTTTGCTGGCTAGTGATGGCATGAATGTGATTGTGGCGTTCCAGACCCTGCCTGGTGGAAAAGTGGCGCTCGCAGTGCTGACAGGGATACGACTCTCCATTTGGATCTACCTCATGATCAATAATTTGGTCAGGGTCAAGGTCCAGATCAGGATCAACCTCGAGTTCTTGCCCTGCAAGAGAGGAAGACTCTACTTTTCCCTGCCAACACTTAAGGCTTTCCTCACCACGTGTCACCTTATCCTGCATGAGATTGGTCACAGGCGAATGTTGAGCTGTTTGATTTACTTCCTTTGGCTCCTCCAGATCATCAGCTTCATCCTCTTCTTCATCTTCCTCACCCTCCTCCTGCTCACCATTTCCTCGCTCTGTCATTACTTCTGACTTGTCCTCCAAATTTTGATGGTCAGTGTTTCTCGTGGGATGGGCTTCCTGGAGTTCCTGTGGGGTCCCAAAGGTTGATGTCCTCTCATCCCCCTCCTTCAGACCTACATATAAAATAACATGATTATCAAACAAGTGTTTTTTTCTCTAAAAGTTACCGTTTGTGAAGTTTCTGCAAGTGTTCTTAAATATCATGGCAAATCTCTGAATAATGTTTAGTGACAGAGTAGATTAAAAAAAGCTTAAATGCAGATTGTTCCTAACAATAAGTTATCTTACCGTCTTCCCCATCCCACATTTCTTTGACAGTAGGTTCAGTTACACTTGTTTTCTTGAATCCACCCAAACCAGACTGTCTGGCTCTCTCCAGCAGCTTTCTTCTGGCTGCAAGAGCAAACACACACACACACACATTGCTTTGCATCAGGCAAACACAGGTTTTGGAAAGCAAATGGTAAAAACTGATACCGGTTTATCTAACAATGTATTGCTTCTGGACTTACTATTCTCTGTAAGTATTTTGTGCAAATCAATGTAAAACAAAGTATTATTTTTTTTACTCAAATGTGGTAGAAACATGCCAGTTGTTTATTTCTTAATCATTACATCTCTTTAATCAAAACATTTAGACAAAATAACAGGCTTTAGGTATCAACTTCAAAAGTAATTCCATTGACTTGTTTGCTATCTGCAGGAGTGGGAGGGGTAGAAGTCAGTTATGAATACTTTCTCTTTCTTTTAGAGACCCGTGAAGACTTAAAGATTAGACAAAAGGGTTTCACCTCATGTGCTCAAACTTCTCCAGTGAATTACCAAGTTTATCATCAAGCGGAAACTAATGAGTTTTTCAAAAAGTAAGTTGGAGATTGACAGGGACTGTTTGACATTTAAAAAGACTCATC